>NW_023458561.1:20868709-20873448 GCF_013731165.1 Rhagoletis pomonella
ATTTGCCCACTTTCTATATTTCTACCCATTTATAAAATTTTTTTTTTTCATTTATGTATTCAATTTCAGTGTGACGAATTAATTTCTACCGGTGACATAGCTGTGTTTGCCACACGTCTAGGTCCGAATGCCTCTTGGCATCCGGGTTGCTTCATTTGCTGCATCTGCCATGAGCTGCTAGTCGATCTCATTTACTTTCATCGCGATGGCCGACTGTACTGTGGACGTCACCATGCTGAGACATTGAAGCCGCGCTGCTCCGCCTGTGATGAGGTAAGTTGATGAAATGAGCGGACAATACATATTTCAAAGATTTATTTTATCAATGCAGAACGAAGGTTGCAAGCAAAAAGAGAAAGTAGCAATATGAAATGTATTATTTTCAGTCCAACAAAATCACAATTTATTGTATATATATACATATATGTACACATTTAAATATGTTCGAAAACAGATTTGTTTATTAAAAAAATATTTCTTTTAAATTTGTAAATTTAAAGTTTCCCAAAATGAACTGAGCGATGTTAAAAAAAGAATAAATACTTCATGTAATGAATGTTATCAATGGAAAATTAAGAGATATACATACAGGGCAATTCTGCCAACTTTCTTTCAACCCATCACAGTCTTTCGAAATACAAAAGTTTTACGTAAGACATTTGTCAATTTTGGCAACTAAGTATTTTGCTCTTTTACATATCGTTACCTTAATTCACAAAGGCCCTAACCAACACTTTTTTCAAAACTGCGTTTTCACAGATTTCTGTAGGATATATTAAAATAAACTTTCATTAAAAATTTTAAAGTCTTAGTGCCAAAAACAACGGAGTTTTTAAAATGGCCTATCCGTATGCATGTTTTGATTTTTATAATGTTTTTTGCTTCTCCTGTAAAATAAAAAATTCTCTGGTTAGGGCCTTTGTGAAGTAAGATAACGATACGTACCTAAGTATGTTCTAAACTTAAATTAAATAAAAATTGGTATTTTTCTTTTTAAAGAAAATTAAATTAAAAATTCAATTACATGATATATAAAAAATTGTTTTCGTTTTAAAACAATAAAATTAAAAATGATAAGTTCTAAATATGTTTTCTTTTATTTGTTTTTAATAAAAAAGAATTAAACTGAATAAGTTCTAAAAAAGTAAATTAAAAGCGTTATGTTTTTAAAATAAAATAGTTAAAAATTATAAAGAAATTAAATAAAAACGAAATTATTAAAACCGAATGGCAAAATTAAATAAGTTCCGAAAAATTAAATGAAATTGAAAAAATATATTTTTCTTTTTAAAACAATAAAGTCCGAAAATTAAAACAAAAATTAAGTTAAAATTAAAAAAAAAAATCTATCAAAAAATTTGTTCTTGGCAATTGAAAGAAATGAAAAAAAATCCTTCTAAAAGAGCAAAATCTACAAATGAAAAATAAAATAAGTTTCTAAAAATTAAATTAAACTTAAAAACATATATATGTACATATTTTTTGACAATAAAATCTATAAATTTTTTCGCCATTACTTTTACTAAGTATATCAGCCATACTAAATATTCCTAAGGCTTGTTGGAATTAAATTTTTCCGATTCTTCCTCTTTTATGCTTTAACCAGTTATATAGTTTAGGCCGAGTCCAATAAAACACGCCAATCGCTTTTCTACAGTGGCAACTGACGCCAACTGGAAGGCCAAGAAAGTTCAAGTCCTTCTCTACCTTGTTTTTCCATCACAGAGAAAATCTTCCCCTTTGTTCGACACGATCAATCCGGCCGAGCTGCACTAAATATTCTCGTTTTCTTTTCGCTCAATCGCAACGTTGCTCTTTAAGCGGCATCTTTTTTCTTTGAAACGGCTAGGGACTTTATAGATCCCTATAGTAGTGAACTATTTATTTTATTTACTCTTTTCATCAAAATTGGAACATGGTTCGAGGTTCTGGATTCGATACACTCCAGCGGAATATACATACAGTTGTCCACAAAATAATAGGAGTGGGATATTTTAACCTGTTTTGGCTATTTGTCTTTAGTTTATTTAATGTTTCGTATTTTTTTGTAAAAGCCTAGCTGGTAATACAACAAACACCATATAAATTTACATTTTCAAGTTTGTACAAAAATTATAAAAATTCTGCAAATTTTCACCAAAATTTCAAACTATTTAACCAGAATCTTTAGAAAATATGTTGGTATGCAGTTTTATAGCCCATTCAATTCTAGTCTGAGGAAGTGCAAGTTTCAAGCTGCTAAAAAATTCCGTTGATTTTTGAGAATTTTTTCGGTTGAAGGTGTTTCACGTTTTTTCCATACAAAGTATGTTCGACAATTTTCTTTTATATGGGGACAGTGCCAGCAAAAAAAATTGCCAAAAATCAACGGAATTTTTTTGCAGCTTGAAACTTGCACTTCTTCAGACTAGAATTGAATGGGCTATAAAACTGCATACCAGAATTTTCTCTGAAAACTCTGATTAAAAAGTTTGATATTTTGGTGAAAATTTACAGAATTTTAATAATTTTTGTACAAAGGTTGAAATCTGAATTTATTCGTTGTTTGTTGTATACCCAGCTTGACTTTTGTATAAAAATAATAAACATTAAATAAACAAAAGACAAATAGCAAAAACTGACCAAAATAACGCACTCCTATTATTTTGTGGACCACTGTAAGTAGTCCATCGAAGCTTTTTACGTATTCCTCTTTACCACTTTATTTGATTGATCCTCTCGTACTTGTTTGGCTTTTCTCTTTGAGCAGATAAGCATCAGTGTTCTCGTCTAGGCCGCTATAAACGAGTCAAAGCTCTTAGCTTATAAACAAGAAGTTTTAATTTTTAGGAAAATCTATATGGTATTAACTTAAGTTGTAATTGCTTTTTTATCTTATCTGTAAGGTACTGGTGAAAATTATTACTTTATATTTTGAAATGATGATGAAAAATAGCAAGAATTAAATTTGGTAGAAGTTATAGCTGCTATATCTACCACACCCAGATATGTATATAAAGCTTGTGTTCTACCCACTGGTCTAAGCTCGCCCAATATAAACTGTTATTGCTTTTCCAATCGCAACCCAACTTTAATACAAAGCTTTACTTTATGTAGAAAAGTGGTGGTTCTTATCTTGATAAATAAAGTTCGTCCTTAACTTCTTCCCCTTACAAGGCGCCTTGTTGCCTAATATTATAAACTTGGATAATAATTAATTCATCAAATTTTAAAGATTCTGTTTTCAAGAAAATCCGAACAAATATTTTATCATTTTGTAAGTACTTATGAATTTACACTACAGTAAATAATTAAATAAATAAGTTTAATACCTTTCATTTTTAGGCGTCTTAACTTTTTATCAGCTGCAATTTCTGCTATCCACCGCAAATCACGCTCCTTTTGAAATCCGTTTTCACGTGTTAAACCGCAAGACGTAAAACTTTTGCAAACTCACTCGAAGCGTGTGAATCAAAATCTCAACAAAGAGCAACCAAGAGCAAACACCTTCGCTAATTTTTAACTAAGCACTCTGCCCTGCGTTGCTCTGAATGCACACATCCAAGTGTCCTTGCCATAGTACAATCCTGCTAGCAGATTTTCCGAACTCCACTCTACAAAACAAGTATTTCTAATAAAACTTTCACCCAAAGTTTTCGCACCACACACTACCAGCTTCCTCCATCGCAGTACTAGCTTATCCTTTGTGTCTGCCTTAACGTCTACTTTACGTCTGCTTAACGCTTACTTTTCAACTTTTAAATTTATTTATCATTTCTATCTTCCATTCTCTCTCCTTCGCAGATAATCCTAGCTGATGAATGCACCGAAGCGGAAGGACGCGCTTGGCATATGAACCACTTCGCGTGCCAGGAGTGCGAGAAGCAGCTTGGTGGTCAACGGTACATAATGCGCGAGGGCAAACCCTATTGTCTGCTGTGCTTCGACGCCATGTTCGCTGAATACTGTGACTACTGCGGCGAGTCCATCGGCGTGGATCAGGGGCAAATGAGTCACGATGGCCAGCATTGGCACGCGACGGACGAGTGTTTCTCCTGCAATACTTGCCGCTGTTCGCTTTTGGGGCGCGCATTTTTGCCACGTCGTGGTTCCATCTACTGTTCGATTGCATGCAGCAAAGGTGAGCCGCCCACACCGTCGGACAGCTCAGGCACTGGCATGTACACCACACCGACGCCACCATCTCAGCGAGTGCGCCCACATACGCGCATTCCCAGCAGTCACGCATCAAGTTCGCCGCCAATGTCGCCGATGCAGCAACAACAACACCAACAGAGTTTTAGTCAAGCAATGTATCAGTTGCAGAGTCAGCAAATAGCGGCGGGGATAGGTGGAAGTGGCGATGCCGCTGGCGGCAGTGTTAGTGATAGCAGTCCTGGGAGGGTTGGCGGAGAAATAGGTGGGCTCGAGAGTATGCCAGCAGGCATGAGTGCGCCAGGAATGAGCGCCGCAGCCGATATGACGCTTATGGAGGCAACCAAACAGAGTTACCAAACTTCAGACTCGGATGGCGGCGTAGTCAAGGATATGGAGCGCGCAGCCGGTAGTCGCGGCACTGGAGACTTTACCGACTTTTCGGGTGGTGCACCATCTACTTCATCGCAGAATCTATCGCCACTGCTATCACCAGGCGAATACACTCATTTGATGCCCAAACCAATGGAACTTAAATCGGAGGCGGCCTACAACTTCAATGAGATGGCGCTAAACTTGGATGCCGCTTGGCCTGCCAAACCGCC
>NW_023458561.1:20873548-20878597 GCF_013731165.1 Rhagoletis pomonella
ATTTGCCCACTTTCTATATTTCTACCCATTTATAAAATTTTTTTTTTCATTTATTCAATTTCAGTGTGACGAATTGATTTCTACCGGGGACATAGCTGTGTTTGCCACACGTCTAGGTCCGAATGCCTCTTGGCATCCGGGTTGCTTCATTTGCTGCATCTGCCATGAGCTGCTAGTCGATCTCATTTACTTTCATCGCGATGGCCGACTGTACTGTGGACGTCATCATGCGGAAACATTGAAGCCGCGCTGCTCCGCCTGTGATGAGGTAAGTTGATGAAATGATGTATCAATGCGCATACATATATATTTCAAAGATTTATTTTTATCAATGCAGAACGAAATGTATTATTTTCAGTCCAACAAAATCACAATTTATTGTACATATATGTACACATTTAAATATGTTTGAAAACAGATTTGCCCATTAAAAAAAATTGCTTTTAAAGTTGTAAATTTAAAGTTTCCCAAAATAAACTGGGCGGGGTTAAAAATGCATAAATACTTCATGTAACGAATGTTATCAATGGAAAATTAAGAGATATACATACAGGGCAATTCTGCCAACTTTCTTTTAACCCATCACAGTCCCTAACCAACACTTTTTTCAAAACTGCGTTTTCACAGATTTCGGTAGGATATATTAAAATAAACCTTCATTAAAAATTGTAAAGCCTTTAAATTTTTAAGGGCATTTGTGAATTAAGTTAACGATATGTACCTAAGTAAATTCTAAACTTAAATTAAATAAAAAATTGGTATTTTTCTTTTTAAAGAAAATTAAATAAAATAGTTAAAAATTATAAAGAAACTAAATAAAAACAAAATTATTAAAAACAAATGGAATAATTAAAAAAGTTCCGAAAAAATTAATGAAATGAAAAAATATATATTTTTCTTTTTAAAACAATAAAGTCCAAAAATTAAAACAAGAATTAAGTAAAAATGAAAAACTCAATCAAAATATTTGTTCATAGCGATCAAAAGAAATAAAAAAAAATCCTTTTAAAAGAGTAATATCCACAAATAAAAAAAATAATATAAGTTTCTAAAAATTAAATTAAACTTAAAAATATATATTCATATTTTTTGACAATAAAATCTATAAATTTTTCCGCCATTACTTTTACTAAGTATATCAGCCATAATAAATATTCCTAAGGCTTGTTGGAATTAAATTTTTCCGATTCGTCCTCTTTTATGCTTTAACCAGTTATATAGTTTAGGCCGAGTCCCGAAAAAAAACACGCCAATCTCTTTTCTACAGTGGCAACTGACGCCAACTGGAAGGCCAAGAAAAGTCAAGCCTTCTCTACCTTGTTTTTCCATCGCAGAGAAAATCTTCCCCTTTGTTCGACACGATCAATCCGGCTGAGCTGCACTATTCTCGTTTTCTTTTCGCCCAATCGCAACGTTGCCCTTTAAGCGGCATCTTTTTTCTTTGAAACGGCTAGGGACTTTATAGATCCCTATAGTAGGGAACGATTCATTATATTTACTCTTTTCATCAAAATTGGAATATGGTTCGAGGTTCTGGATTCGATACACTCCAGCAGAATATACATAAGCAGTCCATCGAAGCTTTTTACGTCTTCATCTTATACCACTTTATTTGATTGATCCTCTCGTACTTGTTTGCCTTTTCTCTTTGAGCAGATAAGCATCAGTGTCTCGTCTAGGCCGCTATAAACGAGTCAAAGCTCTTAGCTTATTAACAAGAAGTTTTAATTTTTAGGAAAATCTATATGGAATTAACTTAAGTTGTAATTGCATTTTTATCTTATCTGTAGGGTATTGGTGAAAATTATTACTTTATATTTTGAAATGATGATCAGGGATGCCGTTTGGATCTAAATAGATCCAATTGGATACATTTTTAGACGAATTTTTGCGGGATACTTATTTTTTCCGGTCAGTATAAATGTGGATACTTTTTTAAAGAGGCCAAAATTTTATATTTCCTATAAAGTTTTTTTCGTTCAAAAATCGATTTTCATTAAAGATGGTAGAAAGCATTACGTTTTCTAAACGTATAAAGAATCGTTACTTAAGCGTGAAATTAAAGCATTTTATTTTTTGTGAACGAAGCAATGAACATATGAAGAGATCTCTCCAAAATAGGTATAAGCGCAATTGCTTTAATTAGCTTAAACGGATGCTTTACGCAAGATCTTAATATACATACATATCGTCGTTTAAAGTACAAAACCGCGTATCAACAAATTCAAAACCGCGTATCAAGATAATGCAAAACCGCGTTGACGTGACGTTGCATAAATTATTTTTTAGAGAGTAAAAACACTTATATTTCAAAATGGTTCTCTTTTTTATAAAGCAATCGCATTTCTGGCTAGTATATTTCAGGACGAGTGGATACGGATTGAGCCAAGAGCTTGTGTGAGCAAATCCAATTTTCGGCAGCAAATGTCAGTTACGCGGTTTTGCACGACGATAAACGACGATATATATAAAGTAAATTATACTCTTTCTGTAGTAATATCTTTCATATCACATATTTTCATTTGTTAATTAAAAAAAAGAACATTTCAATGTAGTTTAAAAACTAAATTTGATTTATTTAAGGAAACTTTTATGAATTTTGCTGAAAGGACTTTAAATACACTCTAAAAAAATTTTGTTTATTTGCGCATATGGAGAGAAGTAACCAGTTTCCTCTTTTAATGTGTGCAAATTTGCATGCGGTGTAATAAAATTAATCATTGTCTGTTTACTTTTACGTAACGAATTTGTCGGGAGAGCAAAATTACACATAAAATGTTTAAAATAAAGTAATGTTTACTATTAGTAGGAAATGTATTTGTAGTTTGAAAATTTTTGCAATTTTAAACGTTCTGTATATGTGTATTTATGTGTATATCTTAAAGATCTCAAGTTCAAAATCAAATACTGAACAACCTATACGTATATATATACAGATTCTTGTTGAAAAATAGATACTTTTCAGTAGAAGTTTTACATGCTCTTTTTAGAGTGTACTTGCTATTTACTATATTTACTTTGCAAAATAATTATGCACAAAAAATGTACTTTATAAATTGAAATTACAAATGTTTGATTTTATGCACATGTATTCCAAGTCCTCAGGATGGGTTAAATTATGTATTTTTCATGAAAATGTTTGGTTTCTTATAAATTATGAGATGTATGTGTAAAAAAAGAAAATTGGATACATTTTCGGCTTGGTCAGGGATACATTTTCTTGAGACGGCGCGGCAACACTGATGATGATGAAAAATAGCAAGAATTAAATTTGGTAAAAGTTATAGCTTCTCTACCACACCTAGATTGGTATATAAAGCTTGTGGTCTACCCACTGATCGCCCAATATAAACTGTTATTGCTTTTCCAATCGCAACCCAACTTTAATACAAAGCAGTACTTTATGTAGAAAAGTGGTGGTTCTTATCTTGATAAATAAAGTTCGTTCTTAACTTCTTCCCCTTACAAGGCGCCTTGTTGCCCAATATTATAAACTTGGATAATAATTAATTCATCAAATTTTAAAGATTCTGTTTTCAAGAAAATCCGAACAAATATTTTAGTATTTTGTAAGTACTTATGAATTCACACTACAGTAAATAATTAAATAAATAAGTTTATTACCTTTCATTTTTAGGCGTCCTAACTTTTTATCAGCTGCAATTTCTGCTATTCACCGCAAAACACGCTCCTTTTGAAATCCGTTTTCACGTGTTAAACCGCAAGACGTAAAACTTTTGCAAACTCACTCGAAGCGTGTGAATCAAAATTTCAACAAAGAGCAACCAAGAGCAAACACCTTCGCTAATTTTTAACTAACCACTCTGTTCTGCGTTACTCTGAATGCACACATCCAAGTGTGCTTGCAATAGTACAATCCTGCTAACAGATTTTCCGAACTCCACTCTACAAAACAAGTATTTCTAATAAAACTTTCACCCAAAGTTTTCGCACCACACACTACCAGCTTCCTCCATCGCTTTAGCTTATCCTTTGTGTCTGCCTTAACGTCTACTTTACGTCTGCTTAACGCTTACTTTTCAACTTTTAAATTTATTTATCATTTCTATCTTCCATTCTCTCTCCTTCGCAGATAATCCTAGCTGATGAATGCACCGAAGCGGAAGGACGTGCTTGGCATATGAACCACTTCGCGTGCCAGGAGTGCGAGAAGCAGCTTGGTGGTCAACGGTACATAATGCGCGAGGGCAAACCCTATTGTCTGCTCTGCTTCGACGCCATGTTCGCTGAATACTGTGACTACTGCGGCGAGTCCATCGGCGTGGATCAGGGGCAAATGAGTCACGATGGCCAGCATTGGCACGCGACGGACGAGTGTTTCTCCTGCAATACTTGCCGCTGTTCGCTTTTGGGGCGCGCATTTTTGCCACGTCGTGGTTCCATCTACTGTTCGATTGCATGCAGCAAAGGTGAGCCGCCCACACCGTCGGACAGCTCAGGCACTGGCATGTACACCACACCGACGCCACCAACTCAGCGAGTGCGCCCACATACGCGCATTCCCAGCAGTCACGCATCAAGTTCGCCGCCAATGTCGCCGATGCAGCAACAACAACACCAGCAGAGCTTTAGTCAAGCAATGTATCAGTTGCAGAGTCAGCAAATAGCGGCGGGAATAGGTGGAAGTGGCGATGCCGCTGGCGGCAGTGTTAGTGATAGCAGTCCTGGGAGGGTTGGCGGAGAAATAGGTGGGCTCGAGAGTATGCCAGCAGGCATGAGTGCGGCAGGAATGAGCGCCGCAGCCGATATGACGCTTATGGAGGCAACCAAACAGAGTTACCAAACTTCAGACTCGGATGGCGGCGTAGTCAAGGATATGGAGCGCGCAGCCGGTAGTCGCGGCACTGGAGACTTTACCGACTTTTCGGGTGGCGCACCATCTACTTCATCGCAGAATCTATCGCCACTGCTATCACCAGGCGAATACACTCATTTGATGCCCAAACCAATGGAACTTAAATCGGAGGCGGCCTACAACTTTAATGAGATGGCGCTAAACTTGGATGCCGCTTGGCCTGCCAAACCGCC
>NW_023458561.1:20878697-20887620 GCF_013731165.1 Rhagoletis pomonella
GGGTACCCGGGTAGCTCATTACCCGGGTGAAATCATCAGCCCTAGTACCTTGGGGTATTCCAGACCAAGCATTAATCATTATTGTAGATTTGGACGATGCCATTTTTACAAATAATTTCCTTCCCGTTAGGTAGTTAAAAAAGAATTTTAAAAGTGTTCCTTTAATACCACATTCGCGGAGCTTCTTGATAAGGATGAAATGGTCGACTTTATCGAATGCCTTTGAAAAATCCGTGTACACTACATCTAGTTGTGCATGATCAACAAAATCGTTAATAATACTGTTTGTGAGTAGTGCTAAATTAGTACAAGTAGACCTTTAATGGGACAAAGACATGTTGATACTTGCAAATATGATCGTTAATACGATTTAACATTTTAGCTTTGAGAATGGAATCAAATATTTTCGAAATAGTGCTTTGTTTAACTATTGGACCATAGTTTCGTACGTCATTTCGGCTTCCTGATTTATAAATTGGCGTGATTGAGCATAGTTTCCAAGCATCTAAGAAGATCGATTTGTTTAGGCATTTATTGAAGAAAATTGCAATGGGTTTCGCTATTGAACTGAAGACGAGTTTGAAAAATACAGGACAGAAACCTTCATGATCAGTGGATGGGCTAGTTTGAAGTCTTGAAATTGCTTGTACAACATCATTGGTTGATATAGTGAAATCATTATATGATTGTGAAGAGGGTGCGTTAAAGTTAAAAACGTCTAATTGGTCATACTGTTCATAAACTCCTTGGAAAAATTTTGCAAAAGGGTCACAAGAATCTGACTCATTATCCGACATAATGCCGTCATAATTTAAACAAGTGGGAAAGCTGTTTGTCTTCCTTTTATTGTTATTATAACGCCAAAAGCTAGAGGGGTTCGATTTTAGATTTGATTCAACTCTAAACATATAATGTTTAAACAATGTTTCACTAAAGGACAGTGAAATTTAAGATATATGATTATTTCAAACAATTATTTAAAAAATTCAGCGCAATGTAAGTAGAATAACAAAAAGGGTATCATATAAAAGAAAAAAATCTGTAGAATTATAACAGAATTAATTTAATGGGGAATAGCGACGAGTGGGTATGGAAAATGTCCTTTACAAATTTTGTCCTCAAATAGCGTTGAAAATTTGCTATATTAAAAAAAACATTGTTTGAGGACTAATATACAAATGACCTCATTATCGAATTTCGTCCTGCAAATTTTATAAATTTAAAAAGACAATACCTATCCTTGCAAACCAAAACAAATTAATGTTTATTAATTCTACAGAATTTTCTCTTATTTTGTATCCATAATGCTATTTTACATTGCACTGATTTTTATACCCGAGCGCACTTGTGCACAAGGGTATATTAATTTTGTTCACATAACGGTTGTTTGTAACAGCCAAAACGAATCGAGATAGATATAGACAAATGTATACATAAATGATCAGGATGAAAAAAGAAATCGATTAAGCCATGTCTGTCTGTCCGTCCGTCCGTCCGTCTGTCCGTCTGTCCGTCTGTCCGTGTACACGATAACTCGAGCAAAAATTGAGATATCTCAACGAAATTTGGTACGTAGGTTTCCCTTAATCCAAGGTAGGTTGGTATTGAAAATGGGCGAAATCGGACTTTAACCACGCCCACTTCCCATATAACGGTAATTTCCAGAAATACGAAAACTGCGATATTTTAGTAACTATTGAAGATATTCACTCAAAATTGATATTTACAATAATTTTCAGACGAAAAATAAGAATATTATACATTTTTGGAAAATGGGCGTAGCCACGCCCACTTATGGTTACATGTGTATATCTTGGTAACCGCTGCAGCAATTTCTTCCAAACTTGGCACCGTTGTTGGCCTTGGTACAGCATACTAAATGCGCGGAAGGTTTCGGAAGGGTGAAAAAACATATATTTAATACTTGCGCCGGGTATTTAATGTTCGGCTCCGCCCGAACTTAGACTTTCTTACTTGTTTAAAATAACCTTTTGAATTAATCATATCTTTATAATTTAAAAATTCTTTGAAAAAGACTACGTCAGAGTTAAAAACTAAAAACGCAGTTTTACTATATTTGGCCCATAGTTTCGCGAATTTATCGATTCTTTAGTGTATTTTGATTTTTTTTTTGTTTTTGTCGCACGGTGTAATGAAACAACATGAGGGTCGCTTCGAACAGTTTTAGGATATTAAACACCCATACAAGACTACCGTGCGTATACTTAACACGAATATTATTACTGATATTATTATATTCGCTGCAATCACTGCAAATTCAATGAAGCAGCATATTCCAATGAAATACTGGTAGAGCAACGCAAGAAATGAAAAAGACTTGGCTGGCGAAAAATTGCAGCGTGCCAAGAGTAAATAAGCACAGACTTCATTACGGTACGGCGGTGCGTATGAGTAATCTGAATACCCTGAATGCAGCGGCAATGGTATTTTCTCACATGCGCTAACGATAAAAAACACTTACCAACGACAAGCCATATGCAAGTTTCCACTGCCTGGTAGGTAAAAGCGAAAAAAAAGGAAACAAAGACGACGTTGCATTTTGATATAAGTGATGAACAGTAAAAGGAGGAGTCGCAACAAACAGCTCAATTGCAAGAGCATTGAAAGCAAAGTAAGCAAGTGAAGTAGCTGAATTTCCACTGTTGCACACATTCGTATAAGTAAAAAAGTGAAACATTTCTAAGGAATGAGTGCATGCAAAAATTACGGAAACGCGCCACTTCACAAACATGCCTTTGCCATTAACTGCTGAAAGGCAAAAAAGTAAGCGAATTTCCAGCAGTAACCATTTCCTCGTAAAAGTAAGAAAAATTTCAGTATAACAATTTCCGCATGTATGTATGTATAAATATATAAGTACGTACGCCAACAGGATATCAATTTCCTATAACTAACGATATTTCAGTTCTTTTTTTTTTGCTTTGATATTTATCGCACTTTGTAGTGCCGCTCACTTGTGTTTATTTTGGAAATTTGGAAAATTTGCACCTGCAGACAGCTGCGTATTTAATTGAGTTTCAACGTTTAGGTTGAATTTCAGTTCATCATTTTCCTATGTTTTTAGTGTGGGAAAGAAGACCAGCTGCACGCAAATGGCAAGTTACAATGTCTGGCGTGCTTCCGGCTGTTTTTGTTTGAAAGTCGCTGTTGGGCTTAAGCGATTTTGAAAGGGAGCAGAGAGTAAGAATCGGAGGGCGGGCGTAGGATTGCATTGCGCTGTTAAAACAATCTAAATAATTAAAATATGCAAATGCCTTTAGACTAATCCGCACCCGAAACACAAACCGCTTAACATAGAAATGAACATATAAATGCGAGCGTTTGAATATCAAATGAAGTTTAGCTATAGATAAGAGGGTGTTTACTTTCTTTTTTAATCGAGTAGCTGCAGTGAGGGCATGCTACCGATTGAGTATTTATGTCCTTAATTTTTTAGGAAATTTCATGATAGAGTCATTATTTGTGAAGGTAAAAAAATTATATAAATTGCACTAAACACAATTTGTATATTTTTCTTAATGTATTCGACAAATTAAGTGGTCCACTTGCAAACAGCGTCATGTGATTTTATAAAAGTAAGCCATAAATAAATTGAATATTTTTCTTTATTACCTGAAAATTTGGATAAATAAGAGCCTAATAACATTATAATGTAACGTATCATAGCATAACATTAACAGTTTATACGACATAAAGCAGTCTTCTAAGTTTATCAGAAGATGGAGACTTTTGAAATTGCGCCCGCTTCCCATATTTTCTTATAAATTAAGCTATTACTCCTTATGAACACAGAAATATTTGGAGATCATACATAGTTTTAAGTATTAAGTTGGTTGAATTTGGAAATGAGCAGTTACACTGTCAACATTTTTTGGAACATAATCTTTTTTTAATTTTTCGAAGATCTGACCTTTATCCCCTTATAGCACCTGTAATATAAGTTTGCACAGAAAAAGTAACATACAATAATTAAAAATAATTTTTTACCAAAGGTCCAATTTCCAACTTCGAAGGCCCATATCTCGACTTCGGAGGCTGACTTCTATAAACGGAAGTATTACTTTACGCATGAGTCAATCTCTTAAAAAAAAAACATACTGATCTGGTCCAATACCAAGAAAAAAAGTTTGATTTTGCCATAAAGTGTTATCACACAATTACAGGTATTACAGCTCTTCCCACTTCTGAACGATAGATGGTATGTATTTACGAGAAGCTTTTTTATGGCATAAAAGCCTTTGTTTTGCAAAAACATCGACGATATATATTATACTTGAAGGCATTTTTTGCGAAGGTCATTAGATTTACGCCATTCTTTCCACTTTAAAAGTAAAAGAGGTCAAAATAAAGACGTTAAGTTAGAAGTTTTTTTATTGGTACAGGGTGACTGGAAATTTGATGATATTAAAAATCGACACTAGACGAGGTCTCCCTTCACTCAGAAGCAGCTGCACGGTTCTTGGTGAAATATTGCACTCGGATCGCTTAAAACTTTGACTAACGTTTAAAATATTTTTTCTGGTTATTGAAATGCAATTTTGGGTATTTAAACGCTATGCGGGTTCACTAGTTGAAGGCATTATTGCTACTTCTGATATTCTGTACACTTTTTATTTACTACCTTTGCCACTTTACTTGTCACCTTACAAAATCATTCATAATTTAACATTATACAATTTGTATAATATTCCATTATTTTAAGAATATATAGGTGCTTATAAATGTGTGTAAGAATAAACGTCGATGCCGCCCCTACAAGATAAAGGAAAAAGTTTTTTGTATTTGCATTTCCGCTCAACTAAAATGCATGGTAACCCACGTAAATAATCCCAAATGCATAACAAAACACTCAGCCTAAACTTTCAACGCATTCGGTTACGCCGCTGAGGTTGCGCTCAAGCCGATTTGTGTAAATTATTCATAGCAACGGAATGATATCCTTTTACTTAACTGCTCCAACGAAAGCAGGGAAATGCACATTTCTCCTCAACCCGACCGTCAAACAAACTTTCTCTTAGTTTGTTCGCTTGATAATTCGCTTGAAAATTAAGTAAATAAGTTTTTATTGTTTTAAGTAGTAAGCCATTGTTGAAGTGCCATTGTGAATTGCAACATTCACGCTGTGCAACAGCTATGCAGGTTTATAAATTTGTGTATACTGTGCTTTTATATGTATACTAGGTTGGTAAGCAATCCAAAATCCAGCACTTGCCTGAGTACATTTAAAGAAGTAGCTATGCTAGTTCCTCAGTTAATAAAATGCTTGCAAATTTACCCTCGCAAATTACGAGCTTATACTATAGTACATATAAGTTATTGAACTCACTATTTTAAGCTGCCACAAGCACAAGCGAAACAAGCATAAAACACAAGCAAAACTATTGCAGCAAGTTGGAGAAAATTCTTGCATGCACTAAGCAGTTCCTTTACTCCTCACTCAAGTGGAAGTTCCTTTCAATACTCTGCATTTATTTACTTAATTTGCTTTAAAGGGCGCTGTTCAACTAAGGATTTTAAGTCAGTAGTTTTCTTAATATTTTAGTTCAATTTGTCGTTTTGTTTTGGAATGCAGTACTTTTTCTTAGATATGTTTGAATTGTTATTGTTGCTTCACTTAAAGTTTAAGAAATTGATAGTTGAAATTTATTTGTCAAATTCTTACTTACTCGGTTAAATTATTATTTCTATACTTCGCGCTTACGTTCGGGATAACGTTAATAAGTTAATAAAATTAAATGTTTTAAGGCGGCTACGCGTATACCTAATATTAGGAAAGTACTTTTTAAAGATTATAAAAAATGATTTATAAACAGAAACTTTATATGAAAATGTCACTTAATAAGGCTTTTTAAATCTCCTTTATTTTTAACCGACTTCCAAAAAAAGAAGGAGGTTATCAGTTCGTCGGAATATTTATTTTTAATTTTTTTATTTTATTTTTGTTTTATTTATTTATTTTATTTTAATTTTATTTTACTTATTTTACAAATTATTTTTGTGAAGAAAAGGAGCAATGTCAACTGTGGAAGTAAGAAAAAATCTATGCTATGTAGCGGGGAAGAGGTTTGTAAAGGTATTCTTAATCAAATATTAAGTTGAAAATAACTTAAATTTCTTAATTTAGCAGAATAAGTGGTCACAGTGGCACACCGCTGAATATAATTTTTCCTTTAGTTATGAGAAAAACAAGCTCAACAAATTTGGCAGCTAATTATCCGAGATCGGACTGTTTAAGCGGGGTGATTAACGAAAGAGCCTTGCTTGGGATTATATTTATACTAGTCAAAACGCCCGTTAATTTGGAGTGAAAAAAAACGACCAGGAATTATTAAATAGAGACATTGGCCAAGTCAAACTGTCATCATCACGCTGCATAATACCAGGTTGTTTTATGACAGAAAGGGAAGGGAGTAAAATAAATTTTAATGCAGCCAGCACCCTGCCAGTAGCAACTCGAAAATTGGTTTTTGCTTTTATTTTAGGACAATTATGGAAAAGTGTATTTTGTGTGAATGCCTCAAGCCGCTTTGAGTGCAGATAATATTGAGCCCCAACCGCCAAAAATATGTAAGCGATATTTTTTCAAAATTTTGTTTTTGATGCAGAAAGACATTTAAATGTTCTAGGAAAAGTTGGAAAAAATGTTGCTTACATCTTTTTGGCAGTTCAGGCTCATGACAATGTAGTTTGGCATATTTATTCTACGAAAATGTCTTTATATTTACACAACAATTTTCTGTATCACACACAAAGTGCATGCCACCGTAGCAATGGGCCCCGATGCTGATTTGGAGAACACTAGACGAAGCAGCAGGAGGATGGTTTCGTGCGCAGAAGTGGAAAACTTTTGATTGCCATTCACCGGGGAGTGGCCAGAAGCGATTCTTGTACGTACGGTTCAAATCGCAGCTCACAACGTCCGGATATTTATATCCACGTATCCTCTGGTTAGCAACCAAACACCCGTTTGGGAGCGAGCTAAAGTGAGAAGGCGTAAAACTTTGCGTGAGCTGGGTTTGGGTCCTGCCACGTTAAAACCCCGCCCAATGAAAAATAACAAACAGCCTCGGATGATACCCCTTTTTTTTGATGACACCACGGCAAACCTATAAAGGACTATGATTTGAGGGTATGAACCTGGAATATCCGGACCCTTAATGGGGAAGGTGCCTCTGCCCGGCTGGTTGATGTCCTCGGGAAGACAAAGGCTGACATCACCGCCATCCAGAAAATGCGATGGACGGGGCAAGGAAAAGTAAGTGTGAAGCCTTGCTGCGTCTACTACAGTTCCCACGTAAAGGAGCGCAAATTCGGTGTTGGATTCGTGGTAGGAGAGAGACTTCGTCGCCGAGTGTTGGATTCGTGGTAGGAGAGAGACTTCGTCGCCGAGTACTGGTGTCCACCCCGGTGGACAAACGTCTAGCCACAATCCGCATCAAAGCGATATTCTTCAACATCTTGCTCATCTGCGTCCATGTCCCGGCGGAAGAGAAGGACGAGGCGTCCAAGGATCTCTTCTATGAGCGTTGAGAGCATACACTGTCGGAAAATTCAGCCTTAACGACGAATCGTCCGATAACGGACTGAGGCTGATCAACTTCGTCGGGGCCAGAAACATGGCAATATGTAGTACTAGGTTCCAGCATAAGAACATCCACCAAGCTACATGGTTGTCTCCAGATCGAAAAACGAGAAACCAAATCGACTACGTTGTGATAGACGGAAGACATGCTTCCAGCGTTTTAGACGTACGTACACTCCGAGGGCCAAACATAGACTCGGACCACTAATTTGTTGTAGCCAAGATACGCACCCGCCTGTGTGCAGCAAAAAATGTGCGGCCATCAATGCAAGGAAAGCTTAACGTCGAAAAGCTGCAATCACAACAGACAGCCAGGGCTTTCGCCACTCGACTCACACACCTGCACTCTGAAAGCAATCTTCAACAATCCGACATAACCGAGCAGTGGAACCACATTTCGCGATCATTAAGTACCGCCGCCGAAGAAGTAGCCGGATTTCAGCGAGCCCGAAAGAACAACTATTACGATGAGGAATGTCAGGAAGCCGCAGAGAAAAAAGACGCCGCCTATAGGGCCACGCTGCGATCGGGCGCAATGCGAGCCATGTGGGACCGTTATAGGGAACTGAAGAAGGAAGCGAGACGTATTTGCCGCAATAAGAAGAGAGAGGCCGCAATACGTGAGTGCGAAGAGCTTGAAATGCTAGCTTACAGGAAAAACGCCCAAAAATTGTAACAGAGGGTTATGCGACTTACGGAAGGTTTCAAGACCAGGGCGAACTCCTGTAAGAACAACAATGGCAACCTAGTGATCGATGTCCAGAATATACTTAAATTATGGAGGGATCACTTTTCCACCCTACTCAATGGTAGCGGGGCTGAAATTAGTGGATAAGACGAACCCGAGCCCCCAGTCGATGATGATGGAGTCGATGTTCTACCCCCCGACTATGACGAGGTACGAATAGCGATAGCGCGCTACAAACTACAAAGCTGCTGGAGCTGACAGCCTGCCAGCTGAGCTATTAAAGTACGGTGGCGAGGAATTGATAACGTGCATGCATCAACTCTTATGCAGAATATGGTCAGATAAACGCATGGCCGACAACTGGAATTTAAGTGTGCTCTTCCCAATCCACAAGAAAGGCGGCCCCGCTATTCACGCCAACTACTGCGGAATCAGCCTTCTAAGCAAAGGTTATAAGGTCTTATCGATTGTATTGTGCGAAAGACTGAAGCCCACCGTCAACGAACTGATTGGACCTTATCAGTGTAGCTATAGGTGTGGTAAAATCCACCATAAATCAGCTATTCACAATCGCAATTCGCAACGTCTTGGAAAAGACCCGCGAGAATAGGATCGACACACACCATCTATTT
>NW_023458561.1:20887720-20893323 GCF_013731165.1 Rhagoletis pomonella
AAAAAAATTATATAAATTGCACTAAACACAATTTGTAGATTTTTCTTAATGTATTCGACAAATTAAGTGGTCCACTTGCAAACAGCGTCATGTGATTTTATAAAAGTAAGCCATAAATAAATTGAATATTTTTCTTTATTACCTGAAAATTTGGATAAATAAGAGCCTAATAACATTATAATGTAACGTATCATAGCATAACATTAACAGTCTATACGACATAAAGCAGTTTTCTAAGTTTATCAGAAGATGGAGACTTTTGAAATTGCGCCCGCTTCCCATATTTTTTTTTTTTTATTCATAAAAAATAAAGTAGGTTTAAAGAGCTTTATAAATTGACGTTTTCATACATTTTTCAATTTATAAACCTTTTATAAAGCTACTTTATTTTTTATGAATAAGGCCATAACATTATACAATTTGTATAATATTCCATTATTTTAAGAATATATAGGTGCTTAATAATGTGTGTAAGACTAAACGTCGATGCCACCCAACAAGATAAAGGAAAAAGTTTAATGTATTTGCATTTCCGGTCAACTAAAATGCATAGTAACCCTCGTAAATAATCCCAAATGCATAACAAAACACTCAGCCTAAACTTTCAACGCATTCGGTTACGCCGCTGAGGTTGCGCTCAAGCCGATTTGTGTAAATTATTCATAGCAACGGAATGATATCCTTTTACTTAACTGCTCCAACGAAAGCAGGGAAATGTACATTTCTCCTCAACCCGACCGTCAAACAAACTTGCTCTTCGCTTGTTAGCTATAATTCGCATGAAAATTAAGTAAATAAGTTTTTATTGTTTTAGGTAGTAAGCCATTGTTGAAGTGCCATTGTAAATTGCAACATTCACGCTGTGCAACAGCTATGCAAGTTTATAAATTTGTGTATACTATGCTTGTATATGTATACTAGGTTGGTAAGCAATCGAAAATCCAGCGCTTGCCTGAGTACATTTAAAGAAGTAGCTATGCTAGTTCCTGAGTTAATAAAATGCTTGCAAATTTACCCTCGCAAATTAGGAGCTTATACTATAGTACATATAAGTTATTGAACTCACTATTTTAAGCTGCTACAAGCACAAGCGAAACAAGCATAAAAACACAAGCAAAACTATTGCAGCAAGTTGGAGAAAATTCTTGCATGCACTAAGCAGTTCCTTTACTCCTCACTCAAGTGGAAGTTCCGTTCAGTACTCTGCATCTATTTACTCAATTTGCTTTAAAGGGCGCTGTTCAACTAAGGATTTTAAGTCAGTAGTTTTCTTAATATTTTAGTTCAATTTGTCGTTTTGTTTTTGAATGCAGTACTTTTTCTTAGATATGTTTGAATTGTTATTGTTGCTTCACTTAAAGTTTAAGAAATTGATAGTTGAAACTTATTTGTCAAATTCTTACTTACTCGGTTAAATTATTATTTCTATACTTCGCGCTTACGTTCGGGATAACGTTAATAAGTTAATAAAATTAAATATTTTAAGGCGGCTACGCGTATATGTAATATTAGGAAAGTACTTTTTAAAGATTACAAAAAAATGATTTATAAACAGAAACTTTATATGAAAATGTAACTTTATAAGGCTTTTTAAATCTCCTTTATTTTTGACCGACTTCCAAAAAAAGAAGGAGGTTATCAGTTCGTCGGAATATTTATTTTTAATTTTTTTATTTTATTTATTTATTTTATTTTTATTTTATTTTAGTTATTTTACAAATTATTTTTGTGAAGGAAAGGAGCAATGTCAACTGTGCAAGTTAGAAAAAATCTATGCTATGTAGCAGGGAAAACAGGTTTGTAAAGGTATTCTTAATCAAATATTAAGTTGAAATTTACTTAAATTTCTTAATTTAGCAGAATAAGTGGTCACAGTGGCACACCGCTGAATATAATTTTTCCTTTAGTTATGAGAAAAACAAGCTCAACAATTTTGGCAGCTAATTATCCGAGATTTGACTGTTTGCGGTGTGATTAACGAAAGAGCCTTGCTTGGATTATATTTATACTAGTCAAAACGCCCGTCCATTTTGAGCGAAAAAAACGACCAGGAATTATTAAATAGAGACATTGGGCAAATCAAACTGTCATCATCACGCTGCATAATACCAGGTTGTTTTATGACAGAAAGGGAAGGGAGTAAAATAAATTTTAATGCAGCCAGCACCCTGCTAGTAGCAACTCGAAAATTGGTTTTTGCTTTTATTTTAGGACTATTATGGAAAAGTGTATTTTGTGTGAATGCCTCAAGCCGCTTTGAGTGCAGATAATATTAAGCCCCAACCGCCAAAAATATGTAAGCGATATTTTTTCAAAATTTTGTTTTTGATGCAGAAACACATTTATATGTTCTAGGAAAAGTTGGAAAAAATGTTGCTTACATCTTTTTGGCGGTTAAGGCTCGATATCATGACAATGTAGTTTGGCATATTTATTCTACGAAAATGTCTTTATATTTACACAACAATTTTCTGTATCACACACAAAGTGCATGCCACCGTAGCAATGTGCCCCGATGCTGATTTGGAGAACACTAGACGCAGCAGCAGGAGGATGGTTCCGTGCACAGAAGTGGAAAACGGAGGATGGTTCCGTGCGCAGAAGTGGAAAACTTTTGATTGCCATTCACCTGGGAGTGGCCAGAAGCGATTCTTGTACGTACGGTTCAAATCGCAGCTCACAACGTCCGGATATTTATATCCACGTATCCTCTGGTTAGCAACCAAACACCCGTTTGGGAGCGAGCTGAAGTGAGAAGGCGTAAAACTTTGCGTGAGCTGGGTTTGGGTCCTGCCACGTTAAAACCCCGCCCAATGAAAAATAACCTCGGATAATACCCCTTTTTTTTATGACACCACGGCAAACCTATAAAGGACTATGATTTGAGGGTATGAACCTAGAATATCCGGACCCTTAATGGGGAAGGTGCCTCTGCGTGGCTGGTTGATGTCCTCGGGAAGAAAAAGGTTGACATCACCGCAATCCAGGAAATGCGATGGACGGGGCAAGGAAAAGCAAGTGTGAAGCCTTGCGACGTCTACTACAGTTGCCACGTAAAGGAGCGCAAATTCGGTGTTGGATTTGTAGTAGGAGAGATACTTCGTCGCCGAGTACTGGACGAACGTCTAGCCACAATCCGCCGCGAGATTCTTCAACATCTCGCTCATCTGCGCCCATGCCCCGACGGAAGGGAAGGACGAGGCGTCCAAGGATCTGTTATATGAGCGCTTAGAGCGTACATATGAGCGCTGTCCGCGACACTATGTTAAAATCGTGCCCGGCGAAAGGAAGGGATTTTTGGCGCCATTGTCGGAAAATTCAGCTTCCACGACGAAACGTCCGACAACGGACTGAGGCTGATCGAATTCGAAACCGGGACCGAAACATGGTAATATGTAGTACAGATCGAAAATCGAGAAACCAAATCGACCACGTTGTGATAGACGGAAGGCATGCTTCCAGCGTTTTAAACGTACTTACACTCCGAGGGCCAAACATCGACTCGGACCACTATCTTTTTGTAGCCAAGAGACGCACCCACCTGTGTGCACAAAAAATATGCGTCCAACAATGCAAATAACGTCTAAAAGCTGCAGTTACAACAGACAGCCAATTTATTCGCCACTCGACTCTGACACCTGCTCTCAGAGAGCACTCTTCAACAAGCCGACATATGCGAGTAGTTTAACCACATTTCCCGCT
This sequence comes from Rhagoletis pomonella, assembly GCF_013731165.1. Taxonomy (NCBI): domain Eukaryota; kingdom Metazoa; phylum Arthropoda; class Insecta; order Diptera; family Tephritidae; genus Rhagoletis; species Rhagoletis pomonella. Next base: position 20,891,423 of record NW_023458561.1, read on the forward strand.
CATTAAGTACCGCCGCCGAAGAAGTAGTCGGATTTCAGCGAGCCCGAAAGAACAACTAGTAAGATGAGGAATGTCAGGAAGCCGCAGAGAAAAAAGACGCCGCCTATAGGGCCACGCTGCGATCGGGCGCAATGCGAGCCATGTGGGACCGTTATAGGGAACTGAAGAAGGAAGCGAGACGTATTTGCCGCAAAAAACGTGCGAAAATTTTAACAGAGGGTTATGCGATTTACGGAAGGTTTCAATACCAGGGCGAACTCCTGTAAGAACAACAATGGCAACTTAGTGATCGATGTCCAGAATATACATAAATTATGGAGGGATCACTTTTTCACCCTACTCAATGGTAGCAGCGCTGAAATTAGTGGAGAAGACGAACCCGAGCCCCCAGTCGATGATGATGGAGTCGATGTTCCACCACCCGACTATGACCAGGTACGAATAGCGATAGCGCGCTACAAACTACAAAGCTGCTGGAGCTGACAGCCTGCCAGCTGAGCTATTAAAGTACGGTGGCGAGGAATTGATAACGTGCATGCATCAACTCTTATGCAGAATATGGTCAAATAAACGCATGCCCGACAACTGGAATTTAAGTGTGCTCTGCCCAATCCACAAGAAAGGCGGCCCCGCTATTCACGCCAACTACTGCGGGATCAGCCTTCTAAGCAAAGGTTATAAGGTCTTATCGATAGTATTGTGCGAAAGACTGAAGCCCACCGTCAACGAACTGATTGTAGTTATAGCTATAGGTATGGTAAATCCACCACACATCAGGTGTTCACAATACGCCAAATCTTGGAAAAGACCCGCGGGAATAGGATCGACACACCCCATCTATTTGTCGATTTCAAAGCTGCTTTCGACAGCACGAAGTGTAGTTGTCTTTATGCCGCGATGTCTGAATTTGGTATCCCCGCGAAAGTAATACAGCTGTGTAAAATGATATTGATTAATACCGCCAACTCCGTCAGAATAGGGAATAGGGCCTCTCCGGGCCGTTTGATACCAAACAAGGTTTCAGACAAGGTGACTCCCTCGCGCGTGATTTCTTTAATCTGATGGTGGAGAAGATAATAAGAGCCGCAGTAGTGAATCGCTCAGGCACAATATTTTAAAAGAGCGCACAATTGCTGGCGTATTATCGATAAAAACAAGGGCTACGTCTGTTCTGCCTTCTCGGGATTAAATAGAGATGGGTCTAGTGGTGAACAAGTACAAAACGAAGTATCTCCTGCCATCACACAAACAGTCAGAGCATACGCCTCTTGGCACCCACGTCACTGTTGACAGTTACAAGTTTGACAAAGTAGACGACTTCGTTTATTTGGGAACCAGCATTAACACCAATAATAATGCCAGTCTGGAATTCCAACGGGGAATCACTCTTACCAACAAGTGCTACTTTGGACTGAGTAGGCAATTGAGAAGTAAAGTGCTCTCTCGTCGTACAAAGATCACACACTCACTAAGTCACTCATCATGCCTGTGCTGGTATATGGCACAGAAGCATGTACAATGACAACATCCGATGAGGCGGCTCTTGGAGTATTCGAGAGAAAGAATTTCCGGAAAATTTGCGGGTCTTTACGCGTTGGCGACGGCGAATACCGCGGACGATATAACGATGAGCTGTATGAGCTTTACAACGATATAGGCATAGTTCGAATGGACAGAAACGCTCCTGCTCTGAAAGTATTTAACATGGGCCGCGATGCTGATAACAGAGGAAGACCTCTTCTGCGTTGGAAATACCAGGTGGAGAAGGACTTGGCTTCATTTGGCTTTTCCAATTGGCGTCAGTTAGCACAGAAGAGAAATGACTGGCGTGCTGTTTTGGACTCGGGCCAAAATCGCTTAGGCGGTTACAGCGCCAATAAAGAAGACGAAGCAGCGTTTTT
>NW_023458561.1:20893423-20893973 GCF_013731165.1 Rhagoletis pomonella
AATAATCAATAATTGTTTATACCCGCATTTTGGCACATTGGCTCGTTTAATGTGCCATGTAATAAATAGTGTCGTCATTCTCCTTAGCTGGTTTTAAATTATGTCGTCACCAATTGCTGGCGGAGACATGAATACAGTGTAAGAAAATTCTTTTTCCATAATTGTTTCCTTATAGAAAAGTTAGTTTCTTTTCCACCTTAGACATTCCGAATTCGTTCAAAATATGCTAATTTAAAACACAGAATTCTTTCAGTGTTCCTCCGGGGTTTTGGACATGGACTGTTTCTTCAATTTAATAGTTTTCGCTTTATTTTTGTGGAAACGAAACATAATTTGCAAGTTATGGATCATTTCTACACTCTTTCTTCAAATATTTCTCGTATTCCAGCTGTGCGCAGGCGTTTAGTTTTTCGCATCGTGTTTTTACATATTCGTAATTTAATTTTTTTTAATAAAATCAAATGGTGGTAGTTCATGATTGTGTGTGGATTAATATCACAACACTGAGGATTTGGCAATAACCTTTTTCATATATTAAAAAACAACACTT
>NW_023458561.1:20893983-20901298 GCF_013731165.1 Rhagoletis pomonella
ATCGACATACTTTAAGCATTGTTGACGCTATTTCCATTTGAATGAGGCACCAGGGTGGGAAATAAAGTCAATTGACCTTATTTCCATTGACCTTATTACCTGGCACCGCGTCGTGATGCTGGTAACAGAGGCAGAGGAAGGCCTCCTTTTTCCTTATAATTTTTACTCAAGTCCACCTCAATAGAAAAATTTAGAGCAATATTTAAAAAAATAAGAGATTCAGTGGCTGTTTAAGAATAGCTCTGCAGGCTTCCTATTTTAATTAAAAAAGTTCTGGGCTTGTCCCGTAAAATTTCAAAATTTTATATAAGACAATTTGCAGTGATGGTGATGATATGTACTTACATACATATTTTCTGACATAAATTATAAACTTATTCTCATTAAAATATCCTTCATTTTAACAATTAAAAGCTGCAGAGTTTGCAAGCTTTTTTCATTTGCGCTAGACTATGAAAATAATGAATGAATGAAATATGAAACTAACTCTTAGGTATGTACATATGTATGAATGTATAACAAAAATTGCTTCCTTAAATATTTTTGCAGCTCAACACACAAAAAAGGTGAAAGTGTGGAAAAAGCGTTGCTTATCACAACGAAATATTCTTCAACGAATTCCAAATCGCAATGCAGTGAATTCAGTGGTATTAACTTACAAATACATATAACACATATAACTGTAAATGAAAAACTCGCGTATGTATGCATGTATATGTACCTCGGCTATCTCCACAGGTAGTCACGCGTAGTCGCATAATTTTATTACGCAAGCATTTATCTCTTTTGACATTAAGGAGATAGGATAAACGGATTGTGTAGTAAAATTACACATACATATTATGTAGACACATTAGGGTGGTAAAAAAAAACTTTACAACTTTAAACTCTCATCCCTGTGGATTTTTCTAAATGAAAAAAAGAATAACCGTATTTTGTTAAAAAAAAAGATATTTACAACTACCTCAAAGCCCATAAAGTTTTCCATGTATTTTATATGGGGGAAAATAAGTTTTCGTAGAAATGCTATAGAATTCTTTAAAATCAATATTTTTGGATTGGAAAACTCTGTGTCTCTTAAGGAGACTTCCAATAATAATCCCAATTATTTATTTTACCATTTTTTAATACTAATACTGCATTTTTGTTTTTTTTGCGGGCCTATAAAAAAAAACTATTCAAAAAAGTAAATAAACAATTGGGTAAATATAAACACAGTTTTCCGATCGAAAAATATATAATTTCAAGAAATTGAAACCATTTCTACGAAAACTTTTTTTTTCCCCATATAAAATACATGGCAAACCTCATCGGCTTTAAGGCAGTTCTAAATAAATTTGTTTTTTACAAAAAAGTTCGGGTATTTTTTTCCATTTAGAAAAGTCCTTGGGGTGAGAGCTTGACATTTTACACTTTTTCGTCGCACGTATTTTTATATATACCACCCTAATAAACATACGCATATACTCAAATACTTGTAGATGCATACTTATGTAAGTACATGTACATAAACTTCTTTGAAAACAGTCTGTTAGCCAAAGATATGTACACTTCAGGTAAAGGTAAAGCGAAATAGAGTCCATTGTCTAGAGTCTAGAGTCTGTGGCGCGGCTAACAGATTTTGCATTTAACTCATTTTATTATTCTATTTTTTATGTGCTAACGCATTTATCTGAACGGGGTTAAACAAATATGTTTACATACAAAAATAGAAAACTAAAATATTTTACTTTTTTCTTCTCATGAAATGGCCTCCCCTAAATATTTACATACATTTGAAATGCTTTAAATATTTAAGTATTTCGTATTTCAAAGGTAAAAAACCACTTTCGACGCACTCTTGCAAACAGATGTGAAGGATAAATGATAAAGGTATGTCGGGAGGAAACAAATAAACACTTCTTCCGCATTTTTATGGCACGGGAAATATATCAAAATTCACGGCTTTAAATTGTAAGCGAAATAAAATGCGTACACGTGTCAAAAATCTCTGCAGCATGGCACCCAGAAGGAAATAGAAGGGCTGCAAATTTGTTTAAATATTTTTATTGGTTTTAACATTTAAAAGGCGTGGAAAAAGTTATTCAATGACTTGCCTTGATAATGTGTTTCAATTTAGCAAAAGTTGGAATGCAAAATCATTATAATTAAATTCTCATACTGAAACTGGCACTCGTAGTTTAATCACTTTAAAAAAAACCACTTTGAAAAATAATAAAATTTCTACAACAAACATTTCCTACTCGCCCCACTGCTTATCCCTGAAGCCGCTTGCGGCTAAACATTTAAATATTCCAACACCATAAATGTTCAACTCGCACTACATCAAAACTCAATTCAAATGATTGCCGAATATAGAAAATATGAAAATCTGTACGCGGTTTGAAAAACCCCTAACCCCTCGGGCTGGCAAGCAACACTTTGCCGTCAATGTCGCCACTAAAACAAGAGCAACGCCCCAGCAACGGCAACAATGTTTCTAGGGAGCAGATGCCTGCCGACTGCCTGTAGCATGCTGCCAAAGCATCCAGTTTGTACCCTCACCCGGCTTTGAAACTTTACGGCTCGCTCCTGCCAATCTGCCTGTTTATTTGCCATTCGGATATTGAAGTTATAAAGCATAAAATCAGTGCCAAACACTCAGGCGATAAAATATTTTCAAGTGCATGTGCGCGCATATGTAGGTGTACGTGCGAATGTGGTGTTTCTGTTGGGGGTGAAAAACGTGAACAAGTATTTTCTTTCTACCTTTTTTGGGGCGATTATGTACATTCCCCCTGTATGCTTTGCTCCACACCAGCTGGATGCCAATGTGAGTGTTCTTCTATATATGCTGTATGTAAATTTTACCTTCGAGGCAGACATACGTTCAGTTTCAAAATTTCACATTTCCGGCGTATCTTTGACTCTACTTACAAACGCACACCTCTGTAGATGCGAGTGATTATTCGAACAAAAGTTCAGTTGTTTGTGCATTCGTAGACACACGGGCGTATACGTAACGCTTTTGCGGCATAAGCACCACGAGCTACAGGAAAACTCAAATGCCCTGAATTGACGGTGAGTGTGGCTCGCAGACAGACAACAATTTTCGCTTAGTCCAGCTTTTGCGATGAGGAGAGCGGTGTTTTTTGGTATTGGTTGCACTACATGAAATTTAGAGAATTTCTCTGTTAATAGGAATTTTTCACAGGTATGCAGTTGTAGTTGAAAATTTGTTAATATAGATTATGGCAATCGGAGTATTTAAATAATGCATTCCCCATTTATAGATAAACTTACGCTGGGAATTTTTGTAAAGTTGGACATTTTTGAAAGCTGCTTTGGATTTACATATCTGTTTTGATTTTGATAGTACGACTATACTTATAGGTTATTGCTTAGCATTTAATTCAATTCGAGCCCTAAGCTCAATGCCTAGGTACATATATGGACATATATTTGGAGATATATATATATAAACGTATAGGCATGTGTGTAAAAAATTATTGTTACTAAAAAATTCTCCATAAGATACTTGACGAGACGTTAAGTGGCGCTGGAGTGGAGATATTTAAGGTAGTAGTAGTAGTTGAGGATAGCCCATAGCCGTATGCTTTCCAGTAGATCTATAGGTAGGTTGTAGGTTTTTGCGTAAAATTCAAACTGGTAAGTTTTCTTTAATTAAAGTGACGTAATGTTTCCTAAGTGGTTCTGGAGCATGATTCAATAATGAAAGGTTTTGTAAATATGACTCTCTCCCTCGCTCTAATTTTATCAGCTACGCTCAAAACTTACTCCTAAAAGAACAGCGATATTTTCGAAATTCTTTGCAAGTTTTAAGCACATTTTTAAATATTTAGTAGTGAACTTTTAATTTATTAAATTTGACGAAATTTTGGTTCTTTATTTGATGGCGATAACAATGATCCAGTTAGAGGTTTGAATCTGTATCGTAAAGTTTAGCAAGATAAAATGGATGAGTATCGTTGGTTCACAGAATTTCATTATAAACTAAAGAGACGAAGTGCCTTTAAAAAATTGCCGGACACCGAGTTACCGAGTACCAAACTTCGGTGTGAAGACCCAAATTCTTTCTTACGTTTCATTTGATATCGAAATTTACAAAAAATTGTTATTAGTGTTCAATACGTTTGAAAAAATCGATCTCTGGTTACTGTTAAAACATCAGCCAGGGGAAGGAATAACATTGGATGGTATCCAAATGGCAAATTTTTTGTTGCTGTTGATATGCGCATGTTTATGTATATGTATACTATGTATTTAGTTCATAATTTTGTTGCTATCCTACCTATTTCTCCCCAACTTAAAAATACATATGTATTGAAACGTAGCGGCGAATAACATTGGAAAACTCCCGCTTCGGAAATGGGCAGCTTGTAGTTAGCGTTAACGAAAATAGCGACACGGGATTTTTAAGAACGATAAAAGGAGATTAAAAAAAAATGTCGATGAAAAAACTATCCCATCTTTTAAGTTGGAACCAACAATACACACCAAAAAATTTCCTTGAAATCGGCTAAGCGGTTTCGGAGATTAGCGGAAACGAACACGGTGACACAGGATTTATATATATTAAGATAGGAAAAATCTGCTTACTTTTTAATTCGATTGAATAGGCACATGTACTCGCAGCATCCTTATTTGTATAGCGATGTTATTAAGATTGTTCTTGAAACCTTTTTAAGCATTTAAATGACGTTCCGAGCGCAAAATGCATAAATGCGAGTCTTTGCGGAAGATCTGTTGAAAGAATATTGTTCACAGATGTAGCCTCCGCTTAGCTTCATACGCATGAAGAAAACAACAAATGGAACCAAAAGAAAAAAAGGAAATCTTCTAATTGTAGTGATAGTGGACGAAAATTATTGAAAAAGGTATTGTTGTTCATGCTTACTTCATTTACGCTGAGAAATTTACGAAAAAGGACATCAATTAATAGACAACGTTAACAATTACGACAGGAATTTGCACTATTTAGTAAGTGGCAGGTAGTGCTTAGTTAATCACTGACAAGAGTTGAACTATCGATTTTGATATTCACAATGCTCAGTTAACAAAAGTTTAAACCAGCATGCCCCCATAGTTAAACTCCTGTGAAATATTTTTTTTATGCAACGAATCTCAAATTCGTATAGAAAGATATAAAAATTTGGAATTTTTATATTTTCACGCGATATGAATTTCCATAGATAACTATGTGACTCTGAATATATGTAAATTCATACTTAAACTCTTGTTGGTAGTTAAGTTAACAATGGTTTAACCAAGCACTGTGAGTTCGAATCTTAATGAATTAAAAATAATTTTTTGACGATTTTTGAAAGAAGGAATGTGTTTGATTCCACTGCCGGACCTAGAGGGGAGTACGGCGTACAGTGGGATGCCCCGATATAAGATACGGCCAAAAATAGAAACCGTACTAAAAATTCCCTGCGCTTCGTATGTACGCTATTCTGCACTAAGAAATGAAGAAATGTGGAAATCTGTGACAGTCGAGGGGCTGCCAAGCCCACAGCTCCGCGGAGATGGTAAATGTTATCCGATATTGTTAAAATACAGAGTATATGCATATACATAAATCTGAGAGAGCGTTTACATTATCTGTCCCTAAATCTAGAAAAATGTGCGAGAAAAAAAAACTTTTTTGATGAAATTTGCTCGATTACATCAAAATTTCCCAATTTGGAAGATAATTAAGAGTTTCTTACAAAGCTCTATTTGCTCTAAGTACTTTTATGAATTTTGGGAAAAATTAACAAATCAATTAATTTTATTTCTAAAGAAGCCCCCATTGCTAGCTTTAAAAACTGATAAGGTGAAAACATTTTCAAATACTTGCATGCTAAATTGTATGCATCATATGTATTGCACTGAAACCTCCAATATTACCAACTTTATTTTACACAACGGGTCTCGCTCAGGCAAGCGTCTACTTTTGGCTGAATGCTGAATCTAATTAATAGATTCGCAAGTTAGTAATATCTGCACCTTCCCCCATTTCCAGTTTGGTTTTCATATTAATTATTTTATGTACATATCAGAGTCTTTTCCTTCAGCTTTACAATAAAAGTTAAATAAATTTTACAACAGGTGTGTCTATAAAAAAAGAAAAGAAGCTGAACTCCCAGTTCCTCGTAGCTATTCTACTACTATTTCATATATGACATGCATATTTAATGTTTACTTGTCCCAAGTATAATTTAACTTGCTTCCCTTTTTAAATATCACTTTTTAAAGTTAATACTAAAAAAAACTTTATACTCACAAAATTATATATAATTCAAATTTCAAGTGAAACTCTGTTATAAATTTCAGTTGAAATATAAAAATGTATGTATTAATCCTTAATTAGGCGCATGGGGTCAAGGTCATTTCAAGTTGAAAAAAAATGTGTTCCTAACTCCCCGCTGGGTACGTAAATTAGTTACGGCCAGAACATCGGCGTATACACATGTGTCGCTACTCTCTTAAGTCCTGGACCCATGCGACCACTTACGTAACATTTTTTGGCGGACTTAAATATTTAGTTTTGTTTTTTAAGCTTAAAATCGAAATTATATTTTTGTTTTTCTTAAGTTAACGATAATAGAGTACTATAATATTATTGATAATAAATACTTAGTTTTTTTTTTTATTTCTAAAACTATTTTTTCAACATTTTTATTGGGGTCACTCGAGACCCCTTGCGACGTATTGTGTGATTTTCTTTATGCGCCTAATTAAGGGTTAAAAGACTGGACGTCAATCAGATTGGCTTATTATAATAGAAATAGCAAAATTAATTTAAATTACTTGCAACAGAATCATTATTTTTTTTTACAAATTTATTGTTTTGCATTGTATCTAATTTAAGTTTGTCCCATGACTACATATATGCATTTTTATAAAAAAATCTTCTTGGTTTGGGTTAGTTGGACACCTTGCTATGAAGCTGCATAATTACGATTTCAGGATTCGCGAATCTGTTTTTACTAATTTTGGCTACTGTAGTTCCATTGTGTGGCGGTCTGAAGAGGGATTTCGTATATTTAACCAAAACAAAGCAATAGTTTTTCGGACAGAGCTTGTTCCTCATTTTGGCATTAAGATGGTCGTCACCAGTACCTGTATTGTTAAATAGTGAATATTATGCTATTGTTGGTTCAAGCTAATGCTTTCATGGTGTAAAGGCCACGGTGCCTATTCAAGTTTGAAAAAAGGCGGTATAAAAACCATAGTGTTCAAAGCTTCTCCGATGCTTAAAATGACAGATGTAAGCTCGGATTTGGAATAAAAAAGGTGCCTATTCAAGTGTACGTTTGTAGGTTATCGG
>NW_023458561.1:20901398-20906458 GCF_013731165.1 Rhagoletis pomonella
AATGTGCCAAAATGCGGGTATAAACAATTATTGATTATTTAATATCGGAACCGAGATCATATAAGTTAATTGATTGGTTTTCACACACTTTTGAAACACAAATTATATGCTTTTTTACTGCAGACAAGTTGTTGCCTCAAAACACAGCAGAAATCTTCCAATCAGGGCTGCCAACTCTCCTTAGTTATGAGGTGCCATATTGAGGATATAAAAGTGCCAAAATATGCCAAATAGAAAAATAAAAGTGCCAAAAAAGGTGTCATTCCTTTTAATCATTCACATTTAGCAATAAAATAAAGCTACATTTCCCAAACAAAAGTGCAATGATAAAATAAGATAAACCAGTTGAATAGCCTTTATAAATTAGAAAATTTTAGTTGAGAAAAAGAAGTGCACGCAAAGGATTTCACAAAATGTATTGAAATGTAATTTTTTTTACAAAAGTGTCATTTTGGCACTTTGTGCCAAATTGAAAAATTAAGTGCCATTTGAAGTAAAATAGGGGCAAATGGCACGGTTTGAGCCAAATTGGCATACCCGCTGCTAATAACTTACAAATATAAAAATGTGAAATATCGAGGACTTGAATTCATTAATACCCTCTATCTGCAATTTGCACAAAATCTAATTTGTGATTTTAGAAACCATCTGGGACTTATTACCTGTCGTTATATAACGTAGCATTAATATCACTGATGACAGTTAAAGCTTAGGTGGATTTTTATATCAGAATCTCATCTTTGTGAAAAGTGTGCAGATAGAGGGTATTTTATTGAATATAAGCCCTCGATGTATAAAATATATAAAAATTGTATTTCAACGTATACAAAAAATAAATCTACCTGCGTTACAGCACGGCGGGAGACGGGGAACGGGGGTGGCCGGGGGGAGGGCCGCGGCGTAGCGTGACGTGGTGTGCGCGCCGGTCGCGCGGGGTACGCGGGCGCGAGCGCGGCGCGCGCGTTGTGGCGCGCTGACGCGGGCCGCCGCGAACCTAAACAAATTTAATGTTTGAAAGGGAAATAATGTCAATGGATTTTATTTTGTTTTTAAAAAGGTAATAATGTCAATTGACTTTATTTCGCACCAGGGTGGGAAATAAAGTGAATTGACCTTATTTCCGTTGATCTTATTACCTGTCACCTCACGACGCTCGTTGAGTACTTTCAGAGCTCGAGCGTTTCTGTCCATTCGTATCATATAACCAAGCCACATTCAGAAAAGGGTCAACTGAATATATTTCTCTCAAGCCAACATAAGGTAACTGTAATCAAATTGTGTAACTCTAACCAAATCAAATTTGAGATAGTTGTTGTAAGTAAACTCTTTTCTCAGTGCATCGAAGCCACTGTATTTTAATCGCCGCACTATGTCTATATCTTTGTAAAGCTCGTACAGCCCTCGTTTCATTATCTGCGCTATTCGCCGTTGTCAACGCGTAAAGGCTCGCAAATCTTTCGCAAAATATTTCTCTCGAAAACTCCAAGAACCTTATAGAGTGTGATTTTTGTACGAAAATAGAGGATTTTATTTCTCAATTGTCTACTAGGTCCACAGTAGCAGTTGTTAGCAAGAGTGCTTCTCAGTTGGATTTCAAGGCTGCATCCCAATCATATGGTTACAAAACCTTATCATTTAACGGCTTTTAAGATAATTCCCTATCTAATTTTACACAAAAAATGTGTAAATAAAGTATGCAGCAACATGTTCGGAAAATCCAGTATTTATTATGGAGATTTTTTTGATTTTGACTCTGGTGAATACAGTATTTCGAGGGCCTGTTCCAAAACACCTTATCTCAAAATTTTGTTCAAAAACGCTCTTTCTCAACTGAAAATATATTCAAGATATGTTGCGATAAGGCGTTTTTAAGCAAATTCTGAAATAGGGCGATCTTGAAAACTTTTCTGAGATAGAGCGGGATAGGTCGATCTTCCTTCCACTCAGCCGTCGAAATACTGTGGGTAGTTTCGAAAATTAAAATAAAAAATCTCCATAAAAAATTGCGTATTTTGAGCACTTTAAATTTAAACAATATGTTTAAATTGTGTGCTCGTATATCTTAAAGATAATTGTGATTTACGATTGTTACTAACCAGTTCCTATAAAGATATGGATTTATTTGCAAAAGATATCTGAATTTGTCATTTGGACCTATTGGATTTTGAAGATTATATATAGGAAGAAAGAAGGTCATGTGATGTTTCCCCTTCAAGCGGTGGGTAGAGGATGTACAGCAGAGGTGGGCAGCTTCGACAGAGAATTTTTATAGTGTGTGTGCGAACAAGTTGAATGAAGCTTTCGATGCCTTCTAAAGCAGAGCGTGTAGGCGCCGCCCAGGGCTGATCTACAGGCTTCCAAAAAAGTTAAAAAAAAAAAAAACAGACAGCGTAAGATGTTGGTAGTGAATAATTTAAACATGTTTCTGATGACGCAGATATACCAATTTTCCGGTTTGCATGGTGGGAGTGGTTGTACGGAAGATTCAAAAATGGGTGAAAAAAATTTACTCGAGCGCATCAGATATTCACAAGGGATTTTAAGTGGGCCCAAATGAAGCTCCCATTCAATACTCTGACCATTCAGAAGTGACGCAAGCTCGAGGCGTCTTCAAGAAGATGCTAAAAAATCGCCATTTGGATTTACTCGACCGCATCGGATTTTCATACAGAAGGTTCATAACCGGTGTACCCGTGTGTCCACTTACTAAGTTTTAAAGTTTTAGAGACATAATAGCAATTGTTATGGGTTCCAAACAATAGTGTTTGAGAGCTAGTCAATTAAGAATGTTAATATATTAACCACGAAAATTCAAGTATATACATAAATACACAGAAGAAATAGGCTTCAAAATACATACAACGGCAATCTATCTATCTATCAGTGCATATAAAAGGTAACAGAAGACAACATAATGAAATATTTTGACAAATCAAAATTTTTAATGCTTTTTCTTTTACAGATTGAGTGCTACAGAAGACGAGGCGTATATTCAGTCTCTTTGACACCATTGTGGACGATGGATTCTTTATCTGAGGACGGGGAAGAGCAGGGCCCTATATAAGTGATGCCGAAAAGTCTGATGTGGAAAATGTCCGTTTCTTGCAAATGCAGGTTTAGGAGTAGCCTTTATAGACAGTGAATCGGTCGACGAAGATGAAAAAGAAGAAGCAGCAACAACAAGATAGTGGTCCTTTCTGCATGCAACAAGATGGTGGTCCGAGTCGATGTTTGACCTTCGGAATGTGCGTACATCTAAAATATTGGAAGCGTGACTTTCGCGTGTCACAAAATGTTGGAGACAACCACGTGACTTAAGGCGCTGTTTTAAAATTTAGCATTCCAAACTACCACTCCTACTTCGGACCTTAGCGAAGTTGATCAGTCTCGGTCCGTTAGAATTCCGTCGTGGAATTTTTTGAGATCACCAAGCAAGATTTTGCTATCGTGACGGGGCACATCTTGAAAACTCTCGCTTTGATTCGGATTGTGGTGACTAAGATTAACGACAGTATTCTGCGACGGGGTCTCACTCGTAATCTTGTATACGTTTGCCATGGTCATCAGAAAAGAAGCGCTTCTCATCCGAGGTTGGGTGCAAAGCTTAGCTCGTAGAAAAATGGCAATGTATTATGATGTGGTTATTCGTCAGTTTGATTAGATTGAGGACTAGTTGTAAACATTTTCTAAAAAAAATAAAGCATCTCTTGCCACGATAATTTATTTGTTGGCAGCATCATAGAACCTGTACTCTTTGCAGTCTCGTGCATACCCTACAAATTTATCACCTTTTCGTTCAAATTTGGATTTACCAGGTTTTTTATTTAAAATTACCACATCGCAACCAAACACCTTCATGTCGCCAGCGCAAGGCTTTCGACCTAACCAAAGCTCAAATGGAGTGAAATTTTGCAAAACTTTTGAGGAGATCGGTTTGACCGCTTCATACCGCAAACTATGAGGTAACTTCGAATGCTGGCATTGAATGTAGACAATCTTTAATATGTAGTAGCTCAGAACCTTTAACATTTAAGGTGATTAACCCCCATGCCTTTCTGTCTGCTTTAGCGAAAGCAACATTTTCCAGAACGGTGCAGTCTTCCAAACATACATAATGTTGCCACAGGATACCAACAACCCCGAGCAATCAGAAAACTTTTCATCTGGACACACCAGGTTGAATAATTGTTGCCATCTAGTTTCTCGATGCTGATGCCGTTCATTTTGTTTTACGTAAAAAATAAGTACTTAGACAAATAGAGCTTTACTGAAACAATTGGCGACACACGCTCGTCCCTTAACTCTGTTAACTATTGTAAGCAAAAATACGTTTTATTAGCGTAGACAGTTCACGATTTATTAAAGAAACATAATTATGTATAATACGTACAATAGCAGAAAATGGCAGCATAATGTATAAAGCAAAAATGCAAGAAATATAAAGTGAATCAGGGTTGCATTATTATAGTGCATAAACTAGCATGTACATATACAGCGGAGCAACACACGAGCCTTTAGCGAGAGTTTGTTTGGGTTAATTCTCACATTTCACTTGCATCTGGTATCATTTGCATGCATTTGGTCCGCTGGGTATATTTATAGTCATATGATTGCCAAAAATAATATGAACGAAAAACAGCAAACAAATCAAATAAAAACAAATTTCGCTGAAAAATCTGTAGTAGTTTTAAAAAAACAGCGAGTACACGCGCTAAACCTTGTTGACGATTTTCGGTACACCGGGTTGTGGAAATCGTCAGATTATACACTTCCCGTTATCCCGTTGACCGCGCTCGAGAATGTCAAGGTAACGTTTTTTTTTTGGCAAGTTTGCGACCCTCCCAATCACTTGCGTCACGCTCAAATCGTCAGATTATTGAAATGCACACTTTTCTGCATGTAATTAACCCAGCATTTCTTAATCTGACGCGCTCGAGTAAATCCACCTATCGCTTTTTTTACTATTCTGACCAGCTGCCCTATGCGCGCGGCTCTACACAGGGTGGTCCAAAATAATAAAGTCAGAATGTTAATGTTCTCACCCCTTGGATTGTTCTATA
>NW_023458561.1:20906468-20908238 GCF_013731165.1 Rhagoletis pomonella
ACTTGTATTCGCTTATAATAAAGTTACGAGCTTTTCATCAAATCAACCCAATCAATGTCAGTCAAACATGTTAAGTACATTTTCAGCAAACTTCAAGCGCTGAGAAATGGGAATTGAGTGTTTGGGGAAGAAATATACAAACATGTTTATAAGTAGTACATTTTTCCGTCATCAGTCAATATTTCAGCATTTCTTTTGCTCATTGATGCATGAAATATCTACGCAGAGTCTGCAAAA
This sequence comes from Rhagoletis pomonella, assembly GCF_013731165.1. Taxonomy (NCBI): domain Eukaryota; kingdom Metazoa; phylum Arthropoda; class Insecta; order Diptera; family Tephritidae; genus Rhagoletis; species Rhagoletis pomonella. The sequence continues at coordinate 20,906,706 of NW_023458561.1, forward strand.
TTTTTCTACTCCAACCAAATGCAATAGGGGTATTCTCTGAGTCTTGCAAAGCCCTTGCACGGTGCACAGATTGCACGGATTGCACGGAAAAAACCGGTTTTCGTATGGGACAGCTTTGCAAACCGTGCAATCCGTGCACTTTGCAAGGGCTTTGCAAGACTCAGAGAATACCCCTATTATTTCTTTGAAGCAGCATTCCATTGTTGAATGATGCGTTGGTATGCACATAAGTATATTCCTTATACCCGTATGCATCTATAGATGTATGAGCTTATTTTTACATTTCTCGCTAATAATCTGTTGCACTGATTGACTGATGCTGATTTATTGATTTTTTATCATTTACTTCTATTCAAGGGGTAATTGCAGCGACAAATGTAATATTGTAACCATATGCATATTACATACATATGTATGTATTTATGTATACAGTACATACATACCTACATATGTATGTATATATATATATATGTAGCATGTTTATTTTGCATAGTTGATTTACATACATACATATGTATATATATGTAAAAGTCACATGTAAAATTTGTGTAGTGTATGTATGCTTGTGCTTATTTATACGCATCCTGTGCTAGTTCAAGTGCACTTGATAACGTCTGGAGCAGTTCGTTTCGCTTTGTAGACGCAATCGAACATAAAGAAATAAACAAGAAATATTTGAAATATTTTAGAAATTGAAGTTTTTGTATGTATTAAAGCTTTAAATTTAGTTAACTTAATTATTTTCCATGGAATTGAATTTTATATTATAAAATATGAAATATAAAAAACTAGTAATTGCTAAGCAAAAAACACAGCCTACATCAATTTTAGGACTATCATTAATTTCTTCATGATCTAATGATCGAAACTAAAGCAAAATAGTATGAGACCACCCTTGCCGTAACATCTTTCCAATGAAGTAAAAATTATAAAAAAAAAACGGACCATTTGAGTCCAAAGTTATCCGGTAACGTACACGGTTGCCACATTTGGTCACTTGTAACCAAAATAGGTAACTTTTTGAGTGCTTGGTAACTTGGCAACTTTTTTTTATTTTGGTAAATTGTACTGTGGTTGTGTGTAGCGGCGACAACACTACTAGAAGCAATTGCATTGATCAGGCAACACAGCGCACATACCGGTATTTTGATAATCTAGGCGGCCAAAAGTCAATTTTGTAAAATGCATTAATTGATTTTAATAATGAATAAAATTGAAAGAGAACACAATAGAGTATTCACTCCACCCCCTCTCGTGCGTTTTCGTCGCGTGCGCTACCGCCTTATTGGCAGTCAAAAGTTCATTGCTTATCACACTACTCATATCTCGTTCGGCGTTCGGCAAACAACAAATCTTAAAAAAAGTAAAGTTAACTTATTATAGTCATATGTCTGGTTTTAATGATGGAAATTGAAGCTTCAGGTATGTTTTTTCCAAATTTAATAAATATTTTATAGATTTTGTTCATTAATAACGTAATTTATCGAATTCTGTATAAGGAGAAATAGTGCATTTTTTACACATATTTTTTTT
>NW_023458561.1:20908338-20910566 GCF_013731165.1 Rhagoletis pomonella
GTTGATTTGATGAAAAGCTCGTAACTTTATTATAAGCGAATACAAGTTAGTAAATGCGTACGCATACATATATTTTTGTAGATATGTAAGTATATAGGTATGCATCTGGTGGAATGCTAGAAAATGCGTGAGTATGAATGAGTTTATCCTTAAAAAGTACCATGAAATGCGTGGATTCAAAACCGCAATATCTGCGATGTAGTAATTAAGTTAAATCATGAACGCACTGGTGGAAGCTAAAAGTTATTTAGGGACGGACATTATTAAAGAAAATAATTTATGAAAAAATCGAAATTTCGATAAAAATAAATTTGCGCAAATTCTCACTCGACTCTTGATACTGCTCAAAAAAGCATGTCACCCTCAGATATTTTCCCAACTAACGCCAATTTAGAAACGCCAAGTGAAGTCAGGTCCTTCTCCTCTTGGTCTTTCCATCGGCGTGGGGCCCCTTTTCCTCAGCTACCACCACACCAGCGGGTTCCGAGTTGAATACTTTCAGAGCTAAAACGTCAGTGTCCATTCGAACGACATGACCTAGCCAGCGTATTTTAATTCGCTGCAATATGTTCATGTCGTAGTAAAGCTAAAACATATCATCGTTCCATCGCCTGCGGTACTCGAAGTCGCCAAATCGTAACGGCCCTTCGTAAAATCTTGCTCTCGAATACTCTAAGAGCCGCCTCATTGGATGTTGTCATTGGCCTTGTTTCTTCGTCATATACCAACACGGGCATGATGAGTGACTTATAGAGTGGAGCTTTCGTACGTCGAGAGAGGACTTTCCTCCTGAATTGCCTACTCAGTCTAAAGTAGCACTAGAAGTAGGTAAGAGTAACTCTGCGTGGGATTTCGATGCTGACATTATTTTCCGTGTCAATGCTGGAGTTCCCAATTAAACGAAATTATAACCCTCCACTATGAGATGGGCGTTAAGGCGCGAATATGCTGACCGTTTGTTTGATGGCAGGAGACACTTCGTCTTGTCCTCTTTTACCACCAGACCCATTCGCTTTGCTTTCTTATCCATCATTCAGCAGACTTGAAAACATCATTTGCTTGTAATAATGTTCAATTATGCTAGAGATATACATCGCAGTATGGTATCAGTATTACGATCTATAGATATTTGAAAATATTTTTTAAAAGGATAGTACAAATAGAAATTTGGTATATTGCTATGAAATCGCACAATTATTTACTGAACGAAATTGGAAAAATCTCTGTAGCTCAGAGATTTTTTGTAAAATTAAGGTCTGGAATCACTGCTGCCAACTTGGTTAATTTCGCACCAAATTTAGTGCTTTTCTTTATTAAATTTTTGAGTTTGGTGCTTGGTGCGTTTTCTGATGTTTTTTTTTTAGCTTGAAGACATTAAATCAGTAAAGAATTGAACTACCAGATAGTTCATGAAACTCTATTTTTTATATTTGAATTCGTATGACGGAATTGTAAAAAAATAAAGCAAAACGAAGAAAAATTTAACATTTAAATAGCCAGAGAAAAATGTATCAAGTTTGCTTACATTTAAGCAAAACGGCAACGCTGGTCCTTCGGACGCGAATATTTGAATTTATAGAAAATATATCATATTGGGCCGTCGGGCAAGGAACATAAATTTTTATTAATTCCAATAGGCATCCCTACAATATTTATATACATAAATAAAATATTTTATGCATACAAAGTCCATATACTCCAATAAGAGGTTGGTGGTTTGAGACAAAACGCATTTATTTTTTATTTTTTGTGCTTGTTCAAATTCAAAACTGGGCAACACTGTCAGGAATAGCTATTTTTAAAGAGGGGAAAATTTGGTTCGTTTTAGGTAAAGCGTTGGGTATGGGTTTATTACAAGAAGAGGGTGTAATTTTAACCAAAAGTCACAATAACTCTTTTTTCAAATTTTTCTCAAGCTTTTTGGTTCAGGAGTCAATGGTTATCAACTTAACTTAAATTTCCAAAAATCGGTAGAAAAACATAAGCTTCGCTTTTCAACGAGCATTAGATTATGAAGTCCGTTGTCTAATTTTCTAATTCCAAAATAATTTTTAGACCTGTTCTACCGTCTCTACAACAAGACATAAAAAGTACATGCAACAATTTTTTTTTAGCGCTGTGTTATTATATAAATTCATAGGAGCTGCGGTTCGGCCAGGCTTCCGAACTTCACACTCTGGGAGTTATTACCAAAAATTCGACTACTCCGCCCCTAAACCAACCCTCGG
>NW_023458561.1:20910666-20923376 GCF_013731165.1 Rhagoletis pomonella
TGTATGACATTGGCTGCTGACGGCTGACCGCCACACGCGAGCGCTTTGTAAACAATATTTACGCAGCCCAGTACACATCCTCGGAGTTATGAAATAAAAAAGCAAATAATGTCAACCACAGATGGTCATCACAGCTTATGCTGGCTAAAGACTACTGTTAACTCGGACAAATCGCCATTCCATTGCTTTTCGGTACTTTGCTCATTTCAGTTTGTGCCATTTCAGCATTCAAGCGCAATAAATCATTCACCAATTGGAAGTGTTAAGCGGTGGTGAGGGAGTTTGCTGGTTGAGTATTACGGGCTGGTGTGAACTGTTGTAGCAGTTATGCCAAAAATGCAATTTTGGGCATATGCAACACTTGGCGAGCAAAATATCTGCTGTCACACAAATGAAATATATGGATATGTATGTATACATATATGAATAATATGCATGCCCATTAGGGTGGTCCACAGTTCCTTCCCCCGGTTAATATTTAACGGTGCGGCCGGGGGTTTGAAGTTTTTCATATATTTTGCATTGTAAAAATATATTTTACTTAAAATCGTTAAATAATTTATCCTGGTCTTACCCTCTCACTGAGTTGTTGATACAGGTATTGTAAATTCATAAAATTTAGTACTTGGAGCCAAAGAATGTTGGCTGGGAGTGGACGTCGTAGTGAGAATATCTTCATTATATTTGGAGAAAGCGAGCAGGGTACGACTAGTGATAGAACGATTCGAATTCTTTTCATGATTACTGAATAGTTTCGAGAACTCGATACTTTTCGGCAAGTGCTGAGTGAGTTTCGCAAATAGGGATGGTCGTGGGATATCGGGACCCGCGGGACCCACGGTATGGGGAAGGTCTTTAAAAAGTACTTCACGATTTGCAGGTTTTACGGGATTTACATGAAAAGCTGTTTTCGTCATTAATAAACCTTATGGAAGGTGGCGACCGGGAACGACTTCCTGTGAAAACCTGCAAATCGTGAAGCACCAGGAACGCAACTAGTATCACCAACGTAGGCCATAGGCTAGGGTCAGAGAAGAGGCCCTTGACATTACTGTGGGCAACACACTGCCTAGTTCTCTGATAACACAATGGTGAGTTTATTCTGAACCCTCCTTGTCGGGTCATAGAATTAGAAAACGAGACTAGGACAACTGACCACTGAGAGCTACAGTACAAAATTTATCTGAATGGTATCATTGCAGACGTCCTCCTACTTTATTACCATGTACTTCCGGCCGCTGCATTTTGGCTAAATGATATGGATTATTGCGGAGGCTCCCGAGGGATTTTATAATTTGCTAGACGTTTACGGCTGGGCTAAGGTCAGCAAAGTACCCAGCCACCACTCGTCTTTGCTCTCTCTATTTTGCTCAACGTACGGTATATAATCACTCTGCATTAAATAAAGAGGCCCTGGTCCACGTGAGCTAACAGCTCCCCACGCCACACAATGGAGCTACAGCGGCCAAAAGTAGTAAAAACGGATTAGGTAAATTCTGAAAAAGTAATTACACGGAAGCGTAGAAAAATATCCAGCTAACCCAAACCAAAAAGAATTTTTGATAAAAATGCACATTAGCAGTCATGACACGAGCTTAAAGTAGGAACAATGCGAACAAATAAATTTGTAAGAAAAAATTTTGATTTTGTCGCAAGTAATTTGAATTAATTTTTCAACGTGTGCGGATTTATAAAAAGCCAATCTGATTGATGAGCAGTTTTTGAATATATCTGTGGTCAAGCATTGCTATAAATTTTTATAAATCTTTTGAAATGTATAAAAGAGTTTACCTCGAAATTCTACATAATTTTGTGAGCATAAAATTTTTCGAGTGCATACTTTAAAAAAAAGATATTTAAAAAGGACCTAGGAAGCGAGCTAAATTATACTTAGGACAAGTAAACGTTAGATATGCGTGTCATATCTCAAATAGTTCCAGCTGCGAGGAACTGCGAGTTCAGCTTCTATTCTTCCTTTTATAGACCCACCTCCTGTAAGATTTATTGAATTTTTATGTATATACAATAAATAATATGCAATATAAAATGGAAATTGAAGAAGGTGTAGATATTAATGACTCGCCAGTCTATTAATCACATTCAACATTCAGCCAAAAATGGACGCTTTTCTGGTCGAGATCCGTTTTCGATGGCAAGAGTCCTGGTTGCCTTAGCTCAGCTTTTGTTGTATAAAATGTAGGTAACATTGAAAGTTTCAGTAAGGGTATTCAAACTATCCTCGCTAATGTATTAATTCGTTATCTGGTAACTCGGTAACACTTTCAACTTCGAACGCCCCTTATTATTTTTCTGGTTAAAATTACTTTCGAATCAGCTGATGTGAAGTTCTTTTACTTATAAACATTTCTTAATTCCACGCCAGAAAGATTTATTGAACTTTTGATAAAATGTATACACTTTTCGCGCGAGAAAATTCCAGCAAATAAGTGAGAGGAAGGAATCAGCTGACATTTTAACGCTTGTATTACTACATTATCAGACTTGCCACCTCGTTAAATTGGTAATGATAAATTAGGTAATTTACAAAAACAAAACAATGGTGGGAGTTACCGAATACCGAATTAAGACCTTAACGAGTATAGTCTGAATACCCTTAGTATAAATACATATCATCCACATAATTTGGTATGCAGGTATTGTAAATGTTTTTGTTTTATCACTTTTCATTTTCATTTATCAATAAGGTTGTGTAGGAGGTGGGCGCCATAATAAGAAATTCTTTATTATCCTCCAAGTTGGAAAATTTTAGCTTAAACGTGCAGGGAGCTCCGAGTTTCATAAAAAAAAATATATTTTTTTTTAATTTGCGCCTGTTTTTCTAGAATTACTGGACGATAATGTAAACCGATTTTGACGATCTTTCACATTTGTGCTTATTAAACCAGCTTATGCTCTGAATTTCATCAAAATCGGATGGCATTTAGTATTTCCGCCCACAAGAGCTGTGGGCGTGGTAGGGCATTGAATTTTACCATTTTCCATATTTCTTCATTCCTAAGTGCCGAGTAGCGCATATACGAAATTTCAGCGAATTTCTAGTACGGTTACAACTTTTGGCCGCAACTTATATGGGGACGTCCCACTGTGCGCCATTACCGAAAGAGGATGTTTTATGGGTAGTTGGATATATTCGAATATACATACAAATTTTACATTGTTCCAAAACCCTTGTTGTTCTAGTCTTTATACAATTTCAGTATCAATTACATAATTTTTTCTAAGTTGCGTTTTTCTGGGCCCTACACTGAGGGAAATAATGCATAGTAAAAATGAATACTTTATATTTGATTATCATTTAAAAATGTTCGTATTTAAAAATAATATTTTCATACAAAATTTATTACGCACGTATTTGAGTGTTCACATCTGAGTATGTATATGAAAGTGTACATACGCACCCCAAGCATGCAGAGCGCCGCTCTGAGAGCCGTGACAACACACACATACATACATAGTACATACATATTGATCCGTACAAATCGCGTGCTGTGGTGTTGATGGATATTCATCATTTGAAAGCAAATTTATATGGCTGGGTCTATCTGAGAGCGCAAAGATGCTTGCCAAAAGTTGTTGATATCCGGAGATGGTCGGGTTCGAATTCCACTGCAGGCAAGATGCAAATTAATTTTTTTTTTTAGTTTTTGTCTTGATGATTCACTTCATGGATGCTTTTTCAGCACGAACGCGGTCATTTTAATATGCGCGTAATTGAATTGAATATTTACCAATATACAGTACTTTCCTTGACGTTTATAGTAAGATCAATTACGATTCTATTTGATTTTAATATTTTTTTCCCTCAGTGTATAAGATACATATCACTATCTAAAGGTGAAAAGGTGCCAACTCTAATTTTGCATTAGAAAGCTCAATAAAAATTGTTGAATATAATTACATATAAATACATAAATAATAAAAACAAATTTTAAGATCTCTTTGAAACTCATTTATTGAAGTAGCCTAATGGTGACAACATTGTTTTTCAATTAAGGGAAGGGTATTGTGGATTCAGCAGCTATTGGGGACTACCTATTTACAAAAAAAAATGGAGAGTCATTTAAAATAGCGAGCACAAATGAATTCTGTGAAGGGAAACCAATAAAAGTATAAAAAAATGCAGTCAAATATTGTGTTTGGAGATATACATATGTATTATATGGGCATTCCCATGGTGGCGCACGTGACAGTCGTACGAATTCAATGTGATACAAAAAAGGAATACCATTTGTTTTCTTTAACTTTTTTGGGCCATTGTATAGCACATAATTAGCTCTATATTTAACCGAAAAATGAAATCAATCGAACTGCTTGGTCCTGAAATATAAGCATTTAAAGAGAGTGTCGTTACGTGACAAAAAATGGAAGTTGATTTTTTCTTTTCTTACAAAATCGCAAAACTCTGCGAATTGTGGATGGCTATTTTTATGAAACTTATTTTAATATGATTTGGAGCAATTCTAGTTGTTTTTAGAGTTTTTTGAATTAATGCAAATTGTTTCAATTCTCTTTTACAACCCCAAGTATGAAACGTGAAGTAGCGTGGCGTCACGTGACATAAATTTCCATCGTTATATTTTTGTTAATATTGCTTTTAAATAAATTTTCAACGCAAATAAAACATGTGTTTTATGTGGAATATACTTTATATTTTGACTTCAGCGCCAATTCATGGTCAATTTATTAGAAATCTATGATTTATTATGTTTCAACCACATACGCCAAATTCGAACCAAATCGGACCATAAATACGATTTTTCGAAATATCTCGAGCTTGGCACCACCTAGGAAGACCATTTTATGCAAACATGATTCTACTTACATAGCCAGTATATATTTTAAAGAGCAGACAAATCTGCCCGTAAATACGTTAGATATAAAACTTTTATTTTTTTTGTCGTGGTGGATCTTCCACTGGAAACACCCATATGTCGTATGCATTGGATTTTGACTCCTTTCCAAGAAAGGATTGCTTGCACTTTAGGATTTAATTTATCAACTAATATGAAACGTACGTTTTATGTCAAGTCGTATATTTGCGCATTACACGTTTTTGTGCTAAAAATTTATTTGTTAAGATTTTCAGTGCTTATTATTAATTCTTTGAAACGTACAAAATTAAAAAAACTACACTATTTGCATTTTCGAAGTGTCAGCTATTGGTGCTAATAATTTTATAAATTTTTATTATTTTCATAATTTTCGGGAATGAAGACAATCCATAGTCAGAGAGTGAAACTCCATACAACAGTCGAAAATGTTCTGAATTGATTAGTTCGGTTAAGTTTCTGTACCACAATAACCAATGTCAATGACACTTCTCTTTGAGACCTATAATAAACGTTCAAAAATTTTATTCAACTTGTTGCTCATTTTTTCTAAAATACAAAACAATGCATCTTCGATTATCCATTTAAAATGAGCTAAAACTCGGATTTCCAATTTTTCTACAGAAATTTTTCCTTATATAGTCCGTAATACCCCTCGCTCCCTTATTAAGTTATAGTAGTTTTGCAAAATAATTCAATGAATATCGTCATGCATGTACAGGGATGGGCAGAGAACGGGCACACAATGGGCTAGCTTTTCTCAATCAGCCTTACTGCCAATACCATGTTAATAAATCGTTCCCATAATTTAAGATGCAAAACAAAAACCAGTCGTGAAAAATTGTTTTTGTTTTGCTTTATAGTTTTTGGGAATACTTGTTCACATGGAATTCGCGATGAAGCCGAATATTCATCGCTATCTGGATGTTAAGGTTGACTCGATGTTAAAGGATTTTGTATCTGTACCTCGATGAGTTGCATTAATGAAAGCGTAATAATTTAGTAAATCTCGCATTATCTGACTTGTCTTAGAGTTGAGTTTGGGTTGAGTTATATTCACAATTAAATACGATATTCTTGGTTGTTACGAATGACTTTACATAAAACCCCTCCAAAAAAAATCCTGCGGCCGGCCCTGGTTTAGATACATATTTTCGGACTCTATCGTACATATCGCAAATGATTTTGACGATAAAGCGTACTTGAGGAAAAAAACATACCTTTGGATAAATGCGAAATATAATTTTTTACCATAAATTTTCTTTAATTTCATTTTAGTTATTTTATCTGTTATGTTTTTAATGTTGAAATCTTCTGGTAAATTGCAACCGATTGTGGCGACCATTTTAGCAGCCACCGCAGAGCCGACAATCACACAGTCTTTTAATTTATAATCATTCTGGAAGCTATGCAAAAATCACGCAACAAATGAATCACCATCGTGTCGATAACCTTTTCAGCAAAAGCTATGATACAACTGCGACAAAATACCTCACCGACTTTGGCGGAGCCATACTCAACATTGCCCTATAACACCGTGCTTGTCCATCGTAATAACCGCGATGCGAGGCCCGCATTTCTTGTCGAATATCCATTTGACCGCCTTATCTAGGTCGTCGCCAAATCCCATTTTATCCGCCAATGCGGTAAATTTTGCCAAATTAGCGAAAATAAAGTACGATTCGCATACCAATTTCTTGATTACCAGTTAAGTACCAGCCAGCGACGCCCGCTCACATTTCATTTTTCAACATATACGGACATAGTTCATGGCAGTTTGGTATCATAACTGATCTGCTTGCACTCAACCGGACGTAAAAAATGTAACTCCTCTTCCACGCGTTGTATATGCTTCACGGTGAGCTTGTCAGATGCGCCGATGAACGTGTTGTACACGAGTGTGTCCTTATTATGAGATTAAACTGGTATATAGAATCCCGGCTGGTGACTGAGGGGTCAGGGAGATTATTTTAGCCTCTTTTAAAGACTTTACCTGGCCTAGATTGTGTGTATCCGAAAATTCTAAAGTGTAGGGGATACAGGCTTATAGTGGCTCTGATAAGAATTTTAGCGGAAAAGAAAATGGGAAGGTCTCAACCTTCCAGTGCTTAGAAGCGTAAACCTAAAGCTGAAATTAGTCAAGCACGTAAACCTACCGGTACGTAAACCCAAGTCAGCTGACACGATCTCTCTTACCAAAGCGCCGTGTAAATGAAAACTCAAAACCGCAGAATTTTTCAGTAGTTGTAGCCCGTAGCGCAGAAATCGGCGGAATTTAGATTTTTCCGTGTCAGCTGATTTCTTCCTTCTATAGATGGTTGCCACTTCGTCAGTTTGGCAGATGGTAAAAAAGTTATAAGTTCCTATTCAAAATACATTTAAAATATTTGAAATTTACTATTGAATAAGGTTTTTTGTTGAAAACTAAGTAGTTTATATTTAGCTACGATCTATTATAACAGGAAAAATTGTAGTTGAAAAGGTAAGTTTATTAAAAGGCATTGATGAGTGGCAACACTGTAGTAAGCTACACTGAGGGGGTAATCGACAAAATTCTGGGTATACAGACTGCGTTTAAGTATACGTTCTGCGTTCTTGACTAATTTCAGCTTAAGTCTTTCCGTGGATGTGAAATATATGTGGGTAACTCTGTGTGGATACGAAACTCGCAGGAAAAATTCACGTCGAGCTGAAGGTAAATCGAGCGCTAAAATTTTTCAGACAGTGTCGAAGAACCTTTAGTAAGACCTAGGAAAGGCCGGCTAGGGTATTCTGAATATACTTAAATTTAGTCAGACCAAACATCACGTACTCTGCTGTAGTATGGTTGCACAGAACCATGCTCTAAACCTTGGCTCCTTTCTTAAACTGACTAGAAAGGAGCGTATGTATAGGCAATACGGGCGCCATGACTCAACGACAGGGCCGGCTCTTAATGCTTTGTTGGATTTGCCACCTCTGGATTTAACGATCTTATTGGAGGCAATGGGAACGGTGTGTCGATTGTACTCCTTTAGACAGTGGCACGACGATCGGAGTTCCGGGCACAGGGAGCTGTTTAGAAGGTTGTCAAAGCAATAAATTTTGTTCTTGTCGCCTAATGACAAACTGATGCCAGGAGTCTTCTTTGGAAGAAAGTAAATCGTTAGATTTCCAACAAGTGAAAACTTTCTATATCGACGGTTCAAGGACTGGAAATGGTATTGGACTGGATGGCATCTGGGCGGTAACTTCAGATACGGTCTTTCAATCCCAAGTCTTTGCAATACTGAAAGTGGCAGACTTGATAATTGACGAAAGGTGGCGCGGACATAAAATCAGAATCTGCAGTGACAGCCAAGCTGCTCTAAAGGTCCTGGAAACCGCTTGCACCTGTTCAAAGTTAGTCCGGGAAAGTAAGTTGAGGCCGAACTCCGTTGGAGTGGAGTGAGCTAGAACTAGTGTGGGTGTTAGGACACTACGGTGTTCAAGGTAATGAACTGGCTGATGATTGGGCGAACTGCGGTTCGCTGGAGCGCCCAATTGGACCGGAGCCGATTTTGAGGCCAAGCACAGCGGGACCGATCCGGTGCATCAAGGATCTCATAAGAAAAACTGAACTGGCTGATGGATTGGCGAATTGCGGTTCACTCGAGCGTCCAATTGGACCGGAGCCAATTTTATGGCCAAGCATAGCGGGAACGATCGGGTACATCAAAGATCTCATATATAAAACTCATTAGAGCCGTTGTTGTGATATTGACACCTGTCACACCACCAAGTGTTTCCTGAAGAGGCCTAACAGAGTCGTCTCAAAATTCCTTCTCAGACAAAGGACTGATAGGACTGATTACGGCGCAGAATCCATTAGAGCGGCATATGGTCAGCAGAGCTCTTATCGACGATCAGCTTTGTACATCTTGTTTGGAGGATGTGGATAGGAGAGAACATCTTCTCTGTCACTGCCCGACCTTTGCCAGACTTAGACGGTACATTTTTTGGTCGGACGTATTGGGAATGGACGAGATACATTATCTTTCAAAAAACTGCTAACTTTCATAAAGGAATTTGGAAAGTTTACAGAGGAGTAATGAATTCCCAACTTACCTATATATTCCTTTCCTCTTAATCCTGTTTTTAGGCCTTAAGTACAATGCAAAAGCAATTATTTTCTTGGTTTTTCGGTCACCCATTCCAATTCCATTCATAGGTACTAATTCCTTCGATTCAACGGATTTTCGACATATGGCGCCGAAAGTTACCATCGGGCGACAAAAAAGTGTCGGATATAATCATCAATTCTGAGCGGCTAGCATTGTTCAAAAATGACATTGAAACGGGGCATGTTTCACGCGAAAAAGGCCTATTTTTTAAACTGTGATAAGTTAACTGGAGTAAAGCCATTCTTATTCAGAAATGTCTAACGAACTCAAAGCTGGTTAGTATTTTTAATAATATGTGCTGAGCAAGCCGATGAATCCATTTAATTCAACGAATTCGATCGTGGCTTGTTGTAACAGTTGTGAGTTGATAGCTTTCTTAACAATTTTTTTTTTATGGATAACAGTATTGCTTGGTTTAGTGTTACTTCTTAAAGATGGAAAATTATGATTTCATATGAGATATTACATACAAAAATTTTGTTGCCAAATTATGAATATCTTAATAACACGGATTATCGTTCAAGAAATATGTTTTTCAAAAAGGTATAAATAATTAGTGGAAACGAGTAGGATCTTCATTCCTTTACCAAAAAGTAGTGCAAGGGATCCTTTAAGAATGTATGAAAATAATAGCCGCGCATACTCGCGCCAAAAAATGGCGGCCGTTTTTAATAAAAACGCGGCTTACTTTTCAAGAAATATTTTCTTCAAAACGGTATAACTAATGAGTAGACAGAGTAGGATCTTCATTCCTTTACCAAAAAGTAATGAAAGGGGTCCGTTCAGGATCTACGAAAAGAAAAGCCGCATATACTCGCGCCAAAAAGGGTGGCGGGCGCTTTTATTACACTAGACCAACTTTAGCAGTTATTCCAAATAACATAAAGTATATAAAACACTACGGATTAATGTAATTTTTCTATATTTAGCATCGTATTATTTATAAGATGTGTCTCGACAAACCTGAAGTAAATTTTCAAAAACCGAAAACAACGAATCCAGGTGTTCCCACGACAGTCGGGTCTACGTAACCGGAACGACCCAGATTTATATCTGGCCAAGGACTGTCACTCCAGCAACACTCCCCAAAAAGTCTTTGGGGAATTTGTATGCTGCTACAACAACAACAATCCAGGTGTTAAGAATTAAAAAAAAAATACTATATTTTCATGAAATTTGGCATTTTGAGGTTCTTAAGTTCGCTTATTACAAATTTCGAACTAGTTTCAGAAAATTCAAAATCCATTATGGCGTCCGAGATTTAAATAAATTGTTGAATTTTTTTGAACTGTGCTATTTAGAGGTTCGCATTCATGGCAACTCCGAAGGCTGTTATCGGAAGTTATCGTTACCGAATATTACGCCCTTCCTTACTGGACACATCTGTTATTCTTCTGTATCCAATATGGCGCCCAAGAATTTACAAAATTTCTAAATTTGCATGACATTTGGTATTGCCTTTGGTATGCCTTTGCCAGTAGGACATTTTTCTGAGGAAGCCCAGGAAGCTCGTAACAAATGGTATAACGAGCATAACTCTCGAAAAATGGAATGGAAGGAATCTGATCCTGTTATATCCAGTATGAGACGACCGCCTCTTCGAAAAGCAGATGCCATTTCCGAAGAAGTTACAAGCATGAAAATTCCGTATCGTGTCGAGAACTGCGTGAAATGTTAGAGTAGCAAAAAATAAGGCGTCGTTTGCGATAATACCCAGCCTTCAACCACAGTTAAGGTTAAACTTAGGCTTTAGATCATAGAGCATTTTGATCACACAAAATAAAATCGTGGAGCATAGCGTAATCTTATTAAATGATCGTTCAGTGATATCGCACAATAATAGTAATAGATTTACCTTTTTATATATTTTGCGGAAGTTGTAAATTGAGAAGTTGCGTCCAAAGCATTTAAAGCATAAAGAGTTCTTGTGTTTTACCATTTTATATAAGTTAGTGAGTTCTAAAAACAGAATGCTTTCGTTTTTGAAAATCATGTTAGATTTTAAAATCATCATTATTATTAGCGGGAAATTTTATTCAACGCAGCCCTTAATACACTATTTTTTTAAAATATATAAATGCCTGTTATAGTAATAAAAAGAACTTGATATTTTATTTAAGCATTTTCTTATAAGTATTAGTTACTATTCTTTCACATGGACATACAATACATGTTTTTATTATTGTAATCATTTGGTCAAGATTTCCGTTATTGCTTTGCGATAAAAATTTGTTCGTTATTATACAGTTGATTTATACATATGTATGTATATGTATAAGGCACTTGCAACCATTTAAAATAACTTTTGAATGTACTTTTAATGTATGAAAAAATACATATGTATATATTAAAATCTAACTTTTGAGTAAAACAACCACAAAATTTAAATTAACAGTGAAATGTTATATGTATCTAAAAACGATATTAATACAGTCTGTAAGGTTATGAAAATAAAATTATATTTACTCAACTTTATACATACATATATTTTGTGCAAATATGTATCGCTAATTAGTTTAACACAAGGCAAACTAGATAAAAAAAGTGGGTGCAAAATACTTTCAAATAAAGCGCAGTATGAAAAGTGTGACTTATGATACTGCTACGAATGTTTAAACGCAACCAGCCTAATTAGCTTTGCAGTGCACCGTTTATTTGTATGCCTTTAGTGTGGAAACATATATTAAAAACATGAGTACTTCCATCTAAATTTTTAAGGTGGCTGCGCTATTTCTAAACTATTAGTCATTTTTAAGAGATTCTATAAATAACCTATTTTATAAGCAGAAAGGGCAAATATATAATAATTTATGGAGATTGAAGTGACAGTAGCGCGCGAATTTTGCATCGTTTAATTGCTACCCACTCACGGCTAGAAAGTCATCACACATGCAAGGTATGTCAGTCCAAATACATTTATGAGTTCGTGTATACGCTTAGATGGATGTCAATATGAGTGTGGTGTGCTTAAAAGGAACACTTGAATACATAGAGCTTAAGTACTTTTAATGGTGCATACTTCGTTATTGTTTATTTATCAGAATTCTCATTTTATATTGCTTTGTGTGCCGGATGAAACATGAAAAAGATGAGTCAATGCGAAAGTATTTACAACAATATGAATTATGCCGTGAATTGAGACCAATTTACAAAGCCTTATCATGTACTATACTATGAACAATGAAGTGTTAATGAGGGCAGCCGAGAATTTTAAGTGCATGGGACAACGGCTACAACCTTAATCATATTGTATAATGTGTATATGAGCTAAGCACGAGTTTGCTTAGCCTAACGTCGAGTAGATTGTAGATAATTCGGTACAATTCAGTGTACCTTAAGTTTCATAGCTGTTCTGTTATATACACGCTCTCGATACTATCGCCAGTCAATCATATTTTTATGGTAGATTACAACCCACTACAGTCACAACTTTGGCCGCCACTTCACTTGCCACGCGCACACATTCGCTCAACGGACGCTTCTGTAGCCATGCGTGTAAGAAAGCCGCCACAAATGCATCACCAGCACCCGTTGAATCGACAACCTGATCTACACGTGGCACGTGAAAAGATTGAAACATCACAGCACCTGGAGGTGAGTATTCATCTTCGTAATTTGTAATCAACTGCACACACTCACGACCATTGGTCACAACAATAACTTTAGGTTCGCTGCATTCCTCCATCAAATGTTTGGCTGCATCATCGATCGATTCAAA
>NW_023458561.1:20923386-20923655 GCF_013731165.1 Rhagoletis pomonella
TAGTGAAGTTTATGTATGTATATAGTATATAAACTGCTTTGTACTATGTACATACAGTGAACTCGCGATAATATTAACATCCTAACATATGAACATCCCAAAATATGAACACTTTTTCGCTACCATTGACTACTCTAAAATATGAACTTTAGGTAAAAGCTCCAAAATATGAACATTATTGTTTTTAAAAATTTCTAACGAATTTCAACCTCTTGGTATTTTGGGGAACCACCTAGTTATTTGCATTGGAAATATCCATACGTGTCGCT
>NW_023458561.1:20923755-20945450 GCF_013731165.1 Rhagoletis pomonella
AAAAAAAATTCATTTTCTATTTATTCTAGTACAAAATGGTTGTGTCTTTTAAGATACCACGGTCATTTAAGGGTTAATAGTATAATAGTTTAATAAAAAAAGTCCATTGTCTGAATGATGATGAATAAAAGTATTAAAGACTATAAAAAACGTTAAAATAGTTTTGGCCGCCTAGATTATCAAAATACCGGTATGTGCAGCGCTCAGCAAAAATAACTAACCACATATCGAAGAAAATTATCGCTGAGCAGTCTACTCGTTAATTTATCACAGTGTGGGCGCCTGTCACATGTAGTGATGTGCTGAATTGTCGGTACCCAATACTTTAAAAAAAATTCGGTACCCAATGCTTTCTTTTCGGTACCCGATACCGATTCGATACATTAAACCCTCGTCATAATATATACAGTTGATTAAGTTTAGTGACATTTTGACGACCAGTTTTTTTTTATTTAAGTTTATATTTTTTTTATAAAAGTCAATAACCAGCACCACATTAATCCACATTTCAAAGTTCTTACAAAAATTATAAAAGTTCAACAAACTTTAACAATTAAATAAATATTTAAACATTTTATTAAAATTTTTTAGAAAAATTTTAGGTATACAGTTTTATAGCCCATTAAATTTTAATGCGTTAAACTGCAAATTGTAAATCGCTAGAGAATCGATTTGATTTTTCATAAATTTTTTTGCTGACGGTGCTATGCATTTTCCTCCATATAAAAGTAATTGGCGAGCATACTTTATATGGGAGAAAATACTCAACACTGGCAGCAAAAAAAAAATTGTAAAAATCAATGAGATTTCTAACTTCTTGAAATTTGCACTTTAACATACTAAAATTTAATGGGCTATAAAACTGCATACAAATTTTAAAGTTTTTGGGTGTAATTGCTAAAAAGTTTTTTTTCAGTTTTTACGAAGTTTGAAATGTGGATTTATGTGGTGCTGGTTGTGTAATGCTAAACGTTTATAAAAAATTATAAACAATTAATAGAAAACAGAAAAATAGCCAAAACTGGTCAAAATGTCACGTATTTTAATCAGCTGACCACAAGACTATACTTTTGAAGTTTGCAGAAAAAAAATTTTTGTTATTTTAGGTTCATTCCATATCTTTTTGGACTAAAATCTGAAAAGTGTCAAAATGTCAGAGCGTAATCAAAATGCGCTCACTAAAAGAGAATAACAGGAAAAGTAAAGGAACGCAAAAAACCAAATTTTTAGTCCAAAGAATGGCAACAACAAAGTTAACGTCAAATAAGAATGTAAATGTATGTACAAAACACCTTCGCACAAGCACAAGGACAATAAACACTTTCAATATCAATTATTTTTTGCCTCCTTCCAATTTCAATTCACTTTTTTACTTTTTAGATTATTCTCACTTTTTGCGTATTCTTTAATTTCCGTTAATTTACTTTCAGTCGAGTTTGAAACTTTTCAGGATTTTGCCAGAAAAAATTCTTCTGACTAAATCTGACTACTTCGGACTGATGAGAGTCACTCTCACCGAGTGTTGCTCTCTCATTTTTGCTGTCATTTCCGAGTTAAGGAACGCTTTTTGGACTAAATCTGACTACTTCGGACTTTTTCTGACTATTTCTGGGAGATAAGCAACGCTCCTTTTATATGACATCGCCTGAAATAAAAAAGGTACAAATAAGACGATACTCCCTCAAAAGATGAGCAGTCAGTATTTGAGCCTCCTTGTACTTATCGCCAGTTTTCCCAACTGGAACAATTCTTGTGGCAACATTTTTAATTCGTAATATTTAAGGCAACTCTCTATTAAACGAATATTTATTACGATTTGTATTATTGTTGCCACAGGAGCAGATATTAATCCAGCGACGACAACGTTCAGATCCAAACAATGTGGAGAAATAGACTTCTTAAACCATAGATTAATGACTTCAGCGATCACTAAACAGCTTTTATTCTATATTTTGTGGGTATTGCGGAGCCTTATTAGAAATTCCAATATTTCGGTACCGAGTTACGAAAGTATTGGATGCTTTTTAAATCGGTACCAAGTATCGATCAATACCTAAAAGTACCGACTCAGCACAATACTAGTCACATGTTCAATATTTATTGTGATATTAGGTTCGTCATCCATATTGATGGCCTTCAAAATAGTGATGGATCGCGTGGGAATGCTACATGTTCATTATTTATCGCGTCAGTATTTACATGTTTTTGTGTTGAGAGGTTTAAAGTCCAATAGCCTGGAAATCTTGTCTAAATTTGATGTTATTTTATTGAAAATCGTCTATACTTTTTATTATATGTATGGTGATCCCACATCTAATTTGTTCGAAGTGCAACGCGAAATGCCGAGCCATGCGTTCAGTCCTTATTGACAGATCCTTGATCCATATATAAAGGAAATGAAAAAAGGAAGTTTGAACAGCAGTTTGTGCGGTGTATTTGGGCTCTTTAGCGCTTCGGTATATGCACTTAAGTCGATTTTTTATATTTTTTATTTTTTCTGAGGCTAAGATCCCGTTCAAAAGACAAGAGCTTAAAGCGCGTTTTTATGAGAAGTATATTTTTAACGCGCGCGTTGCAAAACATTTGTGTTGTTTTTTTGTTTTACAAATTTTTGTTATATTCTTCTTTATACACGTACGTATACACAGATTGAATAAAAATGTATTTATATACGTATGTAAATGTATCTATTATATGAGGCCTTGAGCGCCAGAGTAGCTTAACTGACATTCCAAAAAAAGTTGAGGTGCACCTTAAAATGCATTACCAGAATCGAAAAGGTAATAGCCCGAGGCACGGCCTTATAGTTTTCTTTTACTATACTTTTAGTAAAAGACTTCATTTCTTTTTTATATATCCTTCTTTCTCATATTACTAAAAATTTTTTTGTAGATAGGCTCATGGCCTCATATGCAAAATGTATTTGTTTAGTTTTATTTTAATACAACTTTTTATTGTGCCCATGTCTTATTTATGCCAAATAAACGAGGTTTGTTTTTAGTTCATTGTAAAATAAAACGTTGTTTGTTACTTGGTAACTTTTTTTTTGTAAAATCTGATCGGAAAATTTTTTGTCGTGTGGCAACCGTGGTAACGTATACAAAAAAATATTCCGCTGAATTAATAACCCTGCTCTTTCGGTATTTTTTTTCTAATATTTTTATTGGGCTTTGTACCACGATTGTTTATTAGGAAAAATTTAAAAAGCAACAAAGTCTAAGCGGTAGAAGTTATAGCAGCTATTTCGGAGATAACCACATCTCCTCATCAGACTTCCTTTTTCTAGACTTCAGCAGGGATCGAACCTGCGTAATCGATGTGCAAAGTCAGAAGCGTTAACCGCTGAGCTATGTACACCCCGAAAGCTCTTGTTGCTAAGGATATAATAAGGAAAACGATGAAAAAACATTTAAATTTTTGGGTGCAAATGTTAAAGTTTGATAAGCTTCCATATTTTTGAACTAAGTTTGAAATGTAGACTTACGTTCTCGACTTTTATAAAAAATATAAACATTAAATAAACAAAAGAAAAATAGCCAAAACTAGTCAAAATGTCACTTGAGTTAATCAGCTGACCACAAGGGTATACATATATGCCATTACGGTTATAATAATTTCCAGTCATTATTTCAATTGTCTAATAATTTGCACACTTTACGAAATGTCTTTAAGTGTATAATTTCATGGAATGGGTATTCATCTAAACGCTTAAAATGCTTCTTAGGTACGTAAGCCTTGTAATGAAACAAGTTTTCAAAATTAAGGACGTTTACGAGGTTTACGTCGTTACGAGGTATTTAAGCAATTAGATGAATACCACCTTTACACATATTAATTGAATAATTCTTCCACAAATTTATTGCGTACCTAAATAACTGTAATTTATAACGGTTATGAATTTCAGAACTTTAAGAGAATAAATTGAGATTTTCACAGAATTAACCCATACTTACATACATGTAATCCATTGCAATTTTTGCAGCTGTCTTCAAAGCGTTAGAAGCTTTAAATGCCGTTTAGAAATTGTCACCAGCTGTTTCGATTGAAATGTAATTTAATGGCTACTTAGAGCGGCATAATGTGTGATTAATGCCCGTAATTACGTATACGACACGTATTACAAATGTGTGTACATATGCACATATGTATGTACATATATTTCGCATACACATTCCAGTACACATATGTATTTACTTGCATCCTTCAACATTGAAATTGACACACAAAAAGACTTCACAGTTAATTTGATATTTGCCGAACGTAACAATCATTGGCGGTGTGATTTACCACTCCCAGCTATTTAAGTGGCATCGAATGACCAACGCGAAAGGAGTGCTTTAATAAACTCTAGCGTCAAAGGAAATGCAGAATTGCACGGAGTAAAAAGTGGACTATAAACAAGCGACAGAATAAGCAATCAAGAAACCAACTGCAAAGGAGAGTAGAAGTGAGGAACTGAGAGAGAGTGAGTGGAACGCAAACACTTTGTCAACTTCAATTGCAGTTGCTGCCACTTGGCGGTTCTTCGACTGCTGCTTGTAAGTGTGCGGATATATCTATTTTCGTTAAAATTGTAAGCTTCTCGTTAGCCGTTCTCTTTCTGAAAACGCACTGTTGTCAAGTATGCCCACTCCCATTGAGGACAATCCTCTTCTCTCCATAAATGTGAAGTTGTGGAAATTCCTGTCCGTCCTCTTAGTACGCGATTGGCGTCGTTGTGTCGCTTTTGTGGCACCAGTGTGCCTGATGAACGCAATGCAATTCGTCTACTTGTATCAACAATGGGGCGATTTGGCCACTTTCATTCTGAATACCTTCTTTGCGGTGTCCATATTCAATGCCTTGCTGCGAACGTGCCTTGTCATCAGGAATCGAGATAAATTTGAGGCACTTATGCAGGAATTGGTAACACTATACGACAATATACAAGTAAGTATGAATTCAAGCGGAGTTATTGAAATGGGCGTTAATTGATTATAACAATGTTGACTTAAAGAGAAAGAAAGAGAAAACAATAATTTGTAATTTATTTAAAACGCTTGTTTAGGCCACTGGGGATGAGCATGCAAAGAGCGTGCTAGCAGAAGCCACCAGGTCAGCAAGAAATATATCAATCTTCAATTTGGCTGCTTCGTTTTCCGACTTAATAGTGGCTATGGGATATCCACTTTTTCGTGACCAAAGAAGTAAGTTGGATATGGCTTGTAAATCCATAGTGGATATTTTCTGGTAAAACTTTAAGTTGTTGGAATGCAAAGTTATAGAATTTATTGCTCCGCACATGGTCTATGTAAGATTTACCTTAATCGGAGATACATATATCTACGGACTTCCACCTAAGATTGATGCTGGAAAATACTTCATACTCCTTTTACGTAATTTACAGTTAGCAAAGAAGTGGGGATAATGTCTCTATCTTGGTACTGCAACCAGAAGTCTGGCAAACCAAAATCGTATCGTAAGCTGGCAAGGAAAAGGAATAATTTGCTAGAAAAGTCTTAGGGAAGAGACAGTTGGGAAGATCATATCAGGTAAAACATTTTGAAAGAAACCCCTTGGCAACAAGCACACATAGCAGAAAAGTTCACAAATATGGCTCTATATTAACTGACAAACGAAATCCAAAGTGCCCTTGAGTTTGGGGAAAAACGGCCTTCCTCGACTTATGCAACAGGGCAACCAGAATCATTTGCTCTTCTGTGAGATTGATCCAGGCTGGAACTTAGTCCCAGAATCAAAGTGTGTTGAAATATTATAAAGCATTTCAGGTGGAAGCCCACACCATCAGTCTATAGCAGAGCTAAATTTTTGGAGGAATTTCCAGTGATATGATCGTAGTCCTTAGGGTTATGCAGACAACACTTAAGGCTCTCTTCTCATGTGAAACCAAATCATGCTTAGTGCCTGAGAGAGATTCCAAAATCTACTCAACCTCCCAAAATAGAAGCTTATAATACTAACAGAGCTAACAGAAGTCTAGGCTTAGTATTCTTCGTGCCACCTTAGGGTTTACTTTATTTCCAGAGTGAGTGATATGCCATCCTGCGAAGGGCGTCGGAACTAACGATACTGACTTTCTACATAAAGGTTACCATAATGGACTTTGTGACTTGGTTTCTGTCTGCTTTTATTCAACCAAGCTTCCACAATACCAAAGCTATTTTGCGTATACTCGGCTAGAGGCTTTAAAGATTTTTATTTCGTATAGAGCCAGATAGTTGGCGTACAGTACAGAATTATTTGGTACAGTCAATCCAACTTGTTGTTGGGAATTGAACATTAGCTTCTGGAAGAACGTTTATAAAATAAAGGAGCTTTTCTTTCAAGTTCTTCGAAAGCTTCAATGTTTGCGATGATTTTGGCCATGTCAAAATAATGATAACAAATAGCGGTTATTAAAGGAGATACAAAGTAGGATAGCCAGTTGTAATAAGTATTGGATTAGCAAATCTTTTAAAAGCTTTTGCTCATAAAACTGATTACATAAGTAATAAGTAATGCGTGTCAGGTATTAGCTGGTATATGTTAATAAATTTGTCTTCCTTCTAGTTCATCCTTTTGGAGTTGCATTGCCCGGCATAGACGTCACATGCTCTCCACTTTATGAAATCCTCTATGTTGCCCAGCTTCCCTCCCCTTTCACTTTGAGCTCAATGTATATGCCTTATGTAAGTCTTTTCGCATCTTTTGCAATGTTTGGCAAAGCAGCGCTGCAGATTTTGCAAAATAATCTCAGAAATTTATGCGAAAATATGCAACACAAAAGTGAGCCGGAATTGTTCGATACGCTGCGTGCGAATATAGCCTACCACGCCAGAATTGCTAAGTGAGTAAAAGAAGAGCACTGTGCTTTTAGGAGTCGGGCGACTAATATATGTATGTACTTGCTTTGTTTAATTAAAGATATGTCAATGATTTTAATGAATTAGTTACTTATATGGTACTCGTGGAATTTCTACTCTTCAGCTGCGTTATTTGCTCACTACTTTTCTGCATAAATATTGTAAGTAAAACCAAAATTCCGATCCATAACTTCGATAAAGTGGTGAAGCACTTTAGATGTTCTTAAATTGAGCATTTTCTTTCTTTTGTTTTTTAGACTAATTCAGCGGCAGAAAAAATGTCTATTGTTATGTATATTGGCACAATGTTGTATGTGCTCTTTACCTATTACTGGCAAGCTAATGGTATTTTGGAAATGGTAGGTTGTGATTCATTTATTGAGAAATATTTGCAATTGGTTACGGTTTTTAAAATTAGTAGAAAGCTATCATATATTTAGTTATTAGCCTGACAATATCACTTTTCTTCCTTTTTTGTTTTTAGAGCCTCCTTGTCTCAGACGCAGCTTACGAAATGCAATGGTACAATTGTAGCCAGCGATTCAAGCGAACTTTACTCATATTCATAGCACGCACTCAAAGACCACTACAGGTAAGAATTATTAAGAAAACTATATGTACATAACAGGTCATGCGAAAAATAAAAAAATAATAGGGATAATATTTTTCATTTTGGTTTTTAATGTTTATATTTTTTTATAATCTAACATTTAAGTCAAAATTTAAAGCTTTGTAAAAAAATTATAAAAATTCAACAAATTTTCAAAACAACAACAAGGTTTTTACTAAACATTTTTATAGCTTTCTAGTGGCTAAGAATTCGCGTTGATGTTTGATAATTTTTACTGGTTTTATTACTTTCTTCCATACCAAAAGAAATGTTCAACATACTTTGTATGGAAGAAAAAGCCTGATACCGGCAGCACAAAAAAATATATATATAAAAATTCAACGCGAATCCTTAGCCCCTTGAACCGTACACGCTAGATTTTGATGGGCTATAAACCTGCATATTCGGAATTTTTCTAATTTTTCTACAAAGTTTGAAATTTGGACTTACATGGTTTTTGTTAGATAATAAGCTGTATTTTTATAAAAAAAAAAATAAAAATCATATACATTAAAGAAACAAAAGAAAAATAGTAAACACTGTTCAAAACGTCACACAGTGGGACGTCGCAGTACTTAGAGCGGCCAGAAATAGAAGGAATGTAGCTAGAGCAAAAAAAAGTTTTGCACACGTAATTTTTAAGACAATCGGTCCATTCTTTTGCAGCCGAGCTACAAAAGAACACTCGTTTAAACGACGAAATACACACAAAAATACGCGACCTGAAGAGTAGTGTTGTTAAGTGAAAAAACTGCTCTATTGTGAACTGTTACTGGGAAATTGGAGAGGAAAATTTTTGTTTTCGTATATACATGATTTATATTTAAAATAAGTATATATATTACGCAAATACCTCGCATAATAACTAATTTCTATTGTTTTTAGTGTCTAAATCCCGTTAAACTCATCACATGTTACTTGCCAGCTACCAGCAGGGTTGCTTAAGTAGCTAAAAGGAAATTTTACCCGAGTTGAGCGTTATTTTGTCGCTCGCTCACAAAAAAATACAGCTAATATTACACTTTAGACCAAAAATGGTCAAAATCACACGCCCACCTACCATACAAAAATGCGAAAATAATATAATTCCACAATGCATGAAGATATTTCGACTAAATTGTGTACAAATTTTTAAAAGACTTATGTACATGCGATGATATTCAAAAAATCAACCAAATTGGACTTGTGTACTCCAATTTTCATTTAAAATTATATTTGCATTCAAATGCATTTTCTCAAGGATTTTGTTTATATTTTCTTTTAAAACGTGATTGTGTTGGTTATTGGCCGTTTAATATATGTAATTGAATAAGTTATTTTTCAGACTGAAGGCGAAATATCCACCAAAATAAAATTAAAATGTAAATAAAGCAGAAAAACATTTAATGTTTTCTTTAACATACGGCCTATAGCTCAAAAATAAATTATTAAATTTTCTTTTAAAATAAAGTAAGTTAGAAGAAAACTCGGATGCATTTAAAATGTTTTAACATACCGTTATTTCATTAATTGCATCGAAATCTCATGAAACATAAACAAAATTAAATCTGCATCGCTCAAATCACTAGCCAATTTCTTCTTCTACCTGTGCAAGAAACTCCTTTATGTCTACCGAAGAACGATTCTTAAAAATTCGTCGTTTGCTTGTTAATAGTGAATCTGACAATAGCAGCATTTTTCGGATGTTGCCCTTCCCCGGTGCAAAATGTGTTTGATGCAGTGTTTTTTAACGCTTCGTTGTGTGAAATGGCCTGACCAAGCCACCTATAAAAGAACGCTATTTAGACGTGTTCAGGGTTGAGGATAATGAGGAACTTGCGTCTATAAGCATTTTTAATGTACATAGTATAAATCAAAAATTGGTATATAGATAATTATAAGAGAACAGATAAAAAGTAATTTATTCGTTTTCAAAAAAAATTTCAAAATTTTGTTTTTTTAATTTTTTTGCTAATTACTGTGAAAAATTCATAAATAAAACTTAAAATATAAAACTATTTATGTAGGTAATGGTCCTGCAGCTAGACAGAGATTGCAAGTGTAGGTTTTGGTTTCCACACCGTGGATGTTTTGTCAGTGGAACGCATTGCTCACTTTCTCCATACAAAAAATAATTGTCGAACATACTTTGTAAGGAGAATCTGGCCAAAAATCAAGGCGAAAATTGAATGGGCATTCTTAAAATTTTTCTAAAAAATCTGAATAGAAAGTTGCAAATTAGTGGCAACAGTAGTGGCAGTGCATAGGCCATTAATACAGCATATGAAGTTTTTTTTGTAAACCCGATTTTACTCCTTATCCGTTCGCCGGCAATGGTTGTAGAATTCACAGACTCTTTATTTCGTCGTCGGTTATGGTACATTGACGCCGATTCTAAAATACTTAACGAAGAAAAACGAAATGGCCTGCGTCGGCCAAATAACACAATGAAGGGTTAAACTCGCAAATATGAACTTTTATCAAAAATTCTTTTTGAGGGTTAGTAGGATATTTGCAATGAATCTGCACAATTTCTTTTTCAGAATTAGCGAGTCAGTTTTTTCTTACTTTTGGCCGCTGTAGTGCCATTGTGCGTCGTATCCCTATTATTTTTCACATGACCAGACATGCATACATAAATACATTTTTTTGTGAATGTTTCATGTCAGACTTTTCATTAAAAAAAAAATCCCAAATATCATGGGTTGATTTATTTATTACAGATCCGCGTTGGCCAAATGTCCCCAATGACAATGGAGGTGTTTCAATCGTTGCTAAACACATCATATTCTTATTTTACACTTTTGTATAATCTGTACAACGATTAATGCAATATTTTGGAACATTATAAATTAAATTAACTGTAGTGAAAAATTAGCTGCTTAAAATTGCTGAAATAGAAACTTATCTTAAAAAGAATATGCAGTAATAAAAGCTGAATTCGTAATGTATTATTATTGGTCGCATCATCTACCATTGCACTCGCCGTTAGTATTCCCATTACCACTTCCAATAGGGGTTGTGCGTGTGCTCATAGGCTAAATACAGTGTTTTGCTTAGCTATCCATCCTTCATTGCATGAAAAACTTGTGCGTTTAACCGAAAAAGCACTTAAGGGCCATTCCATTGTGACTGGTGGGACATTTTACTCCAGCATGTGATCAATTGTGAGTTTTAACTATGTCGTCGAAACTTATGCAACAGCGAAAGATATGTTTTAATATAGAACAATAACTAATGTATACAATTACTTACATATTTATGGATGTATTTCCCTGTATTTATTTACCATTCTTCTACTCTTCCTATAAATAGAAAAAAATACATACCGTAGTAAGTTCGCTGGGACTAAAATTCCAAGGCCCAACTTCGTTGAAATTTCAACGGGAACCCGGCTCTTTTTTAATGATTAAGAAAGCATTTTTAATATCGAAAGATACGAGTAAACTCGGAATTTCTGAGTGTTCACCAAAAGAATAAGTAATAAAAATTCATGGCCAGTCAAAAATTGTAGGAGCATAATGGGTAAGTTGAATTCAAGTCTGAGTCACACTAAGGTCGATGTTAAAACATCGTCGAAACTGGCATCGATGTATCGTCAATTTAGCGATTTTAGGCAATTGTAAACATCGATGGCAAATATCGAATTTCAAACCGATATTATCGATGTTTCAAAAATATCGATGCATCGTTTGCATCCCTAGTCACACTTTTGATTGGGTTAAATTTTTTTTATGGATTCTATACATGAAATAAGCTAACACGTGTTCGCGGATTTTTTTTTTTCTTGGGAGATATGATCTGGCAAAGTTTGCATTTTTTTGTGATTCTGACTAATCATGTACTACTTCAAATCGTCATATCTCGGGTTCTGCGCATCGTAGAGACTTCACCTTAACGTCGTTTTAAAGCTAAAGAAACGGGCTTAACATTTTTTTTATATAAGGTGGTCATTGGAGCCAATCGAAGACATGACATAATTTTTTTTTGCAAAATCCGTCCGACTTAAAAAAGAATGGCTCAAAAGCGGAAATGGATTTATGAATTTAAGCACTTCCTTATGCCACTACAGCAAAATTCTAAGAAACCTATTTTCGCAATTTGGCAAACTCCAAATTGATTTTTTATTGTCATTTTCAAATTGTATTTTAAAAATAATAAAAAATCTTATTTATTTATAATGGTATTTCAGTATTTAGGTTTTTCCATATTAAATTATTTTACAATTTGTAATTATATTTGAATTGAAATACATGATGAATTTACTTTACTCTAACCACCTCTAAGCGGACTGGAAACTGCGAACTCAGAACCAAATTTTACAATTTGAAATTTAAAGTTAATATTTCAATTGAAATAACTGACTTACCTCACTCTAACCACCTGCAAGCGGATTCGAACCTGCGATCTGAGAACCAGAAGCGGTAGTCTTCACGCGACGCCACTGCCGACATTTGTCAGGAAAGCAATTAACTGAGTTTTAGTTTTGGCTTTGGCAACTCAAAGGCAGAAGTCGCTTTATATATGTACATACTTACATATGTATACATATGATTTTGCCAAATGTATAAGTTTCTTAGAGAATAGAATAAGAAATTTCTGATTTCCTCTAAGAAAGCATTTTCTTATTTATATTCAAATTTCTGTGGAAATCGTGGCTGATGTTTGTAGGCGCCTGCCACACGTTCTCAGAGAATAGAATAAGAAATTTCTGACTTCATTCAAGAAAGTACTTCCTCCTTTTTGTTTTTGTTTTCAAAATTTAAGTGAATTAACAAATTGTTTTCTTAGCATGAGTAAAGTTATTTTCTTAAATTTAATAAATATATAATATTTTTTCTACCGGTTTCTTCAATAGGTTTTGTTGTTGTTTGTAAACAAGAAACCCGTTTTCGTATTTTCAGTAATATATTTTTTTTTAATCTAGTGAAGACTAAGGCCCTCGGCACATTACGCGCCTAATCAAAGTAGAGTAATCGTTTCATCATACCGAAACGAATGCATGACGACTCGACTTCTGCACACTTGTACGCTCTGCACCAGCTAATAAACACATTCTACACATAACAAATTTTCTGGCCGTTCTTTCCCAACACGCACTTCCGCAAATATTTCTGTCCCGAAATATTGCATACATGCATGTGGTTTAATACAATTTGCACGAATTTTAGCACGAAATCATTAATTTTCAATTATTTTCTATTGAATTGACAAACAAATTTTATTTCCAATACAAAAAAGTAAACAAATGACGATTTCAAAACTCCAAGCGCCTTACAATGTTGGGCGCTTCAATTCATGAAGCCTTTCCGATTAAGCGAAAACATGATTTTGAATCGTAATGTACAGAGTTTCATTGAAATACATGGGTTCGGCATAAAAGCTTTATACTTTAGTATGCCGAACCGATTACACTACTATGATTAGGAGCTTAATGTGCGGAGTGCCTAAACCAAATTTGAATATTTCATGAATTATTTACTATTTCGCAACCAAGAAAACATTTATTCAACTTTAAGTAAAAAAAAAACTTCTCTTCGTGTGCATAGGCCCGGACGTAGATATTAGAGCGGTGGGGAAAGCCCCTATGAACTCCGCATGTAACGCATTGACCCCCTCCTCCGAAACGAAACCAATTTACCGCACCCAAGAGGTTTGAGATCATGTTGAAAATGTTAAGCTCACAAAACAAGATACGAATGTATACTCGAAAATTTAATTTCCCTTTGCTTTGCATTTGCAAGATCAAACCAATACTACTTCAACTGTCACACTTTTCCACAAGACCAGGCATCTTTCGCGGAGGTGGGGGCCATATAGAGTCGTATGGAAAATACGCAAATGCTACAAGAAAGCTTTTTTAACACATCCTTGGCCATGAATCTCAAACTTGGAGCAAAAAAATCCTATTAGCAGAATAGCACTAGTCTGCTAACTGTAAAGTGGGAGGACACTATAAGACTAGCCTGCGGTCTGAGCAAATTTAATGAGGAGTAGCCGCCTTAGAATATTTGGGATACCGTCAGCAGATAACTGCTTCCCGACTCATGTCCCTTATAAGCGGAAAAGGAAGAGGCAAAGGCACTCCCCCCTCCAGGATGAGCCCTTTTTTAGGGTGGTCGGTTTTAGAAGGTGTTCTTCCCATCATCCCCGCACCAGTGAATTTTAGTTGCCTTTTTCGACAAGCATGCCGCCTACTCCGCTAGGCATGAACCTTACCAACGAACACCAATGAGAATCGAGTCAAAATTTTACATCTAGGGCCAGGGAAGCGGAAGTGGTCATCTGAGTTAAGTTCCTCTACACTAATACCGATCTAAATTCTCGTATAGCAGATCTTAGTTAAGAAATCACTTATTCGGCTCTGGAATAGCATTTATGGCTATGGGTTTCCATTAAGTGCCGTCGAAAAAATTTCAATTGGGGAATTCTAGCTAGACGTTAGTTGGAAAAAGGTGTGGCGTAGAGAATTTCCAGCTGTTGTGCATGTGTATTTACTACAAACTACATTCTTTTATTTATATCTTCTTTTCGAACTTCCGTGGTCAGCATAAATACCGCGTACGAGTGATATTCAAAGCAACAAAGTAGCAGCAATAGAAACAGCTTCCTATTGGCCACTAGCGACTGGTTTTTCTTGTCTATTCGCATAATTTTTATGGCTGCTTCGTAATTGGTAGGTGCCAAGTTTATCGCCGATTTAATTGGAGATAATTATAGGATAAATGTTGAAGGCAACTTTAACTAAAAATTGTAAATATGTACATTGTGATACATAGACAGTAACAATTGGAATCTTGCAGAATATATATGTATATACATATGCATATATAAACGCATTGAGCTTGCTCAATTTGGCGAATCTATACATATAATAAAATTGTAACAGCCCGATGTCTGTACATTATAGATATTAAAGAAAAATTAAGTTATTATCTTATTTTTTATTATTATATTATAAGGACCCCTCCTTATTAAAGCAACAGAATCCAAATCAAAAATTTTTAGATTTTTGGTCTGTCTGTCTGTCGTATTGCTAGAGGTCTAACCGAAAATAAAGAATCCATTTTTTTTTTTCAGTTTATCATCGATCTTTACTCCAAGGTATTTGAATGTATTAACTTTTTCCAGTGCTTCGTGGTTAATATTTACTGTTCTCAGAAATTCGCCTTAATATAACCACAAACTTAGTTTTATTGACATTCAATTTAAGTGTGTTCAATTATAACCAATCGCACTTTTTTGGAACTTCTGTGTGGAAGGTTTTTCGCTAAAAAAAATCTAAACTTTTTGTTGTTGCTGCCAAAAAAATTAAGAAATCTAACTGCCATACCTAAACAAAAGCGTTGACGCCTAGCGTCAGCGCCGAAGTGCCATGCCTAAACAAAAGCGTCACCGCTACGTCAAATGCAGAAATAACACCAACAATAAGCATAGGTTTGTTTGTGTGTAACACGAAAATTACAGTTTCGACCTTTTCTGCAGCCAACTCAAAATCGGATTTTCCAACCGCTCAGCGTTGACGCGGCGTTACTTCGGTATGTTTCATACAAATTGTATGGGCATGAGAATTTTTTGACAGCCAGACAACGCTGACGCTTTTGTTTAGGTATGGCAGTAAGACGTCACGGTTTTACAATTTCATATAGTTCTCTGTACATCGTATTTCACTAAACTACTAAACGGCTGCACCGATTTGGATCATATTTGGAACATAAGCCAGCACCTTGAAAATAAACATTCCGACCAAAAATTTACACGGTAGATGGCGCTGGGGTCAGGATATTCCTAAAATTCTTATACAGACTTCCCCTTATGGCGAAAACTGGTAGGCTTTTGAAAAGGGGGCGTGGCATCACTTATACAAACTGAACTTCTCATATACAGTGACGAGCAAAACTGTAACATGATGTAACACTTTTTATTTCAGCTGTCGCTATCTTTCCAAGTTCTAACGACATTCATACTGTTGTTGTATATTTTTATTGGTACATCTGTGCTTCCTCTGTCATAACGATTTGAAGCCAATTCAACAACATTAACAAAACCAGCAGACAAAAATGTAAATTAAGGCAAATGTTACAGTTTTGCACGCATATATTTTTAATAACTTTTTGACAATTTTCACAATTATTAACACAATGTTCAGTATGCTTTTGCTTTATTTAGTTAGTAGTGGAAAAATTCTGGAGTTATAGCCTCCCACATATCCTTGGTGTGCTTTCACAGCTCATGTACTCCATTGGACGGACTTGGATACTTAGTAAGATGCGCTTTTAGTTGAATTCGCAAATTCTCGATGAGATTCATGTCCTCGGATTGTGGAGGTCATTTCAAATTAGCAATTTTCTGCTTTTGTTCCAGTCTTTGCGAACATGTGCAGTGTGTTTTGGTTGCTTTTTCAGTAGAAACTCTAATTTTTTCGACTACATCTTGCAAATTTTGTTGAAATATGAACAGATACTGCTCCTTACGCATAATACGTACAAACGGATCAACAACATCTTTGAAATACAACCCCAAACTAATATTGACCGACCACTGTGATTCACAGTTTGCCTTACATGATGCGCTTAGGCTTAATTTGGGCTTTTGATCCAATACTATGCCCGGACATCTGATTGAAAGCGATTAATTTAGTCTTTTCAGACCAAATAACCCTCAATTAAATCTTAGAAATGTGTTTTTTATTGCATTCTGTAAGGCCTAACATATCCCAATAGGCAACGGTCCGGTTTTCGTGCGATGCAGCAAAACGCTGCCACACTCGCACATGTATTTTGATCAAATTTGCTTTTTTCTTCTTTTATGATCCATTTTGCTCAATTTGGCAATTTTTCGCCTCACTATCTACTGATTTGCATTCAATTTTAATACCTTAAGCGCTTCTGTAGTAGTGCCTGCAGCGCTACTTGCTACTAAGTTCACAAGATATCGGACTGTAATATATTTTGACAGACTTCCTTTGTCCTTAGTAACACTTTAGGCTATATTTTTTCTCAGTCTTAACATTTTCAAGTAGCAAATTCCACAATTTTTTGCCACTTTCCCTGCGATCCCGCCTTTTCGCAGTAAATCTATTATTTACATTTATGTTTCCTGATTAACCATATTATTTACTGGTAATCACTTCTTGAATAAATTACAATGCAGAAAAAAGGCATCTGACTTCCAACTAAGCAAAAGATAACTGTAAAATGCAAAACTGAGAGTGAGTGCAAAACTGTATCATTTGCCTTAACTTACATTTTTGTCTCCAGGTTTTTTTATTGTTGTTGGATTGACCTCAAATCGTAATGAGAGCGGGAGTGGGGGTGTACCAATAAGAATATACAAAAAAAGTATGAAAGTCGTTAGAACTATGAAAGATAGCGGTAGCTGAAATAAAAAGTGTTACATCATGTTACAGATTTGCTCGTCACTGTAGCTTGTCTCTAGAACTGCTTACGCTAACGTCCTGAAATTCGACACTGCTACATACTAGGGCATTCAATCCCGGGATACAGAATTTCCATGTCCCGAAATCCCGGGATTACAGTTCCGGGATCCCGAGATTTTTACTGGTTCATTTACAGAATGCAAAAGATGTTGAAAACGAACTAATTAATTCATTTTACTTGAAACACGAGAAATACAGAACACCAAAATTTGGATTCCAAGTAAACTTGAGTCATTTGCAATTGGAAGTGAATTTCAAGACCTGCCTGAATAACTGTACTTCAAACATTTTGTGCAAGAACTGTGTAATAACGAAAATTCTGGAATCAATTGAAAACACAACCAGATGAGTTGTTCTTCATTTTACTTTGGTGGCGTTTTTCCGAAAAGGATTTTTGCAAATATGAATAAGAATGAGTAGAATACTATAAAAATATTTTAACATTGCATTACAGACTCTTTTTATTAAGATTGCTCCCCTAAGACCCAATGTGGTGACAATGAATCTGTGTGGTTTGAAAACGTCGAAGCTACTGTAAAATGAAAAAAGTTGTGATGAATTCGAAATCCCGAAAAATCTCTGGATCCCGGGATTAGAATTTTTGCATCCCGGAATCCCGGGATTGTTAAAATGATTCGGGATTGAGTGCCCTAGTTATGGCGAAAAGTGGTAGTTATTGGAAAGACTGCCTCTACATATATACATTTGTGTAAACGGGCAAGTATCATTCGATTGGGAACCGCATTGAACTACTGTAACTTTGTTTTTAATTTTTAGTAAAAGGTAAATGTTTTACGATTTTTTTTTTTTAATTTTACTTAAAGTTTGGAGCTTTGATTTTTATGAGTTTCGTTATAGACTCTCCTATCTACATACCTTTATTAACCACTGCATAGAGTTCCAGTCCTATGGTGCTATTATATGCTACTAGAAAACCTGCTAGGTGGCGCTGGCGTAGATTCATTTTAAAAGTCTTATTGATTAACCGATTTCGTTTAAATTTTAAATGTGAGCCATGTACCTGTATGATGAAAAATTCTTTTGATAAAAATGAACCCGCTGGGTGGCGCTGGAGTCGAGGTATTTAGAAACTCCGTATTTTTAATACAATCTGGTTGAAATTCATATGCATCTAGAACCTAGAACCTAGAAACAAGTTCATAAATATTAACACGAATTATTAAAGTGACGAATTAACAAGGAAAGATCACGGTAGGTATATCAATTGCTTAATTTGAACGATATTCATGAGATCACACGACTCATTTAGCCAATGTACGGAAAAACTTTTCATCCTTGGGACAGCGAGGATTCTTGGTCCTCCTATAACAGAAAATGCACATCTGTCCTCTTGAGTTTCCTTCTAAGGACTTTTGTTGGCTTACGCATCGGACTAATGTTGTAGTTGCAAGATCATCGAAAAAGATTACGGCATACTTGGCAGAGATCTCACAGGTGGAAATAAGACCATCGGTAAAGCTCATGATATCGAAAGGGATTGGCATTCCATATGGTGGTGGCTTTAGTGGTTTCAACTTAAACTAAAAATTTTAACTTTACAGACTCTTCTTGCTTTTAAACGCTCTTTTGCATTGGCCAACGCAAACGTTTTTATTAGGCGCTCCGAAGAAAGCGGGCATTAGCTTGTACCTAATTGAAATATTGTGCTATTGTAAGCTTTACAACACTGAAACACTAGTTATCGACGCGTCTCCACAGGCGAAAATTATTGCCTGCCATATGTCATTTTGTTTGCAAGATATGTATAAGTTTTATAAGTGGCAATATTTGTATATGGAGCTTTTTTATCTTAATAAAAGATTTTGTAAGATGTAATTTTTAAAACACTGCGATACCTTTCAATTGTTGATTAAAACAAAACTATTTGGAACTTTGCAACAAAATTTACAC
Source organism: Rhagoletis pomonella (assembly GCF_013731165.1). Taxonomy (NCBI): domain Eukaryota; kingdom Metazoa; phylum Arthropoda; class Insecta; order Diptera; family Tephritidae; genus Rhagoletis; species Rhagoletis pomonella. The sequence continues at coordinate 20,942,537 of NW_023458561.1, forward strand.
AGTGTACTTTTCGACTACAAAAATCGGCGCTGCCTGAATATCATTGACAAATATTAATCTTGGTAAATTCGGGGCCTACTTGAGGAAGCCTTACCCAAATGTATTATTTAACATCCAAGTACATAATCCAGGGAACGTAACTGTTACAACTTAAATAACCGTTACTTCTGATTTTTATTTCAAAAATCCAAAATAACAATTATTTTTGACTTTTATCTAAATAATCTGCAAATAACAGTTATTTTTAATTTTTAAATTATATGTCTTAGATAAATAACAGTTATCGAAGACTTTTATGTTACGTTATTTTATGTTATGTTATAATTGTTATAATAATGCTCTTGTTTATCCAAATTTTTAGGTAATAAAAAAAGATGCAGATTAGATGTTACTTGTTGTCGTAGTAGTTTTTTTAATTCATGGTTTACTATTATTAAATTCACATAACGCTGTTTGCAAGTGGACTAGTTGTACATTCATATCTGCGCTTAAAATTTGTATGGAGCATTAAGCGACAAACTTGATGTGCGGTTATGAATAGTCGATCAAATCAAAATTACTGGTTTTCAAATGGAAATGTCGATGCTTGTTTTTTTACACGTTAAGCGTAGATACATATATATATATGCGTGTAAAAACGCGGCTACTGTATATGTAGTATATATTTTTCTTTAATATTCTACTTTCGTCTACAATATGACGATTTGGTATCTTCAATGCTGATTTCATATAAGGTTTTTAATGCAGATTTTCTGAATTTTCGGAAGTATCGTATTTTGTAGGGAGTAGAAGTGTAGATCTCTCCATTTGTGCCCCAACGTCAAGGAGCAGAACACGAATTGGAAGGCGCATTCGATCAAACACGTAGAAAACGTTAGAATCGAATATGATATACCCACATCCAATAACCAATGATATAATTTTAAAACTATTTGGGGGTTTCCCTTAAACTGGAAAAAACTCAAATTTTTATTGAGTGTTCAAGATTTGTTCGAAAATGAAAAAACCGGTTTATTAGATATTCGAAAAATTAAGATTTAAAAAGACCAATTTGAAATTGAAAGTATAATTACAGTTAATCTACAAAATTGCCAATCAATGCGAATAAAGCTTCAGAACAATTGTGTAAATACTTGATGACATATTTGACAAACAAAAAATGAAGACCCCTTCCCCACGCATTACAATCCAAACAATGTGCGCACTTGTGAAAGGCATAAGCCGTAAACAACTACAGTTATGTGCACAATAAAAATAACAATAAAAGTAATGCCGAAATACAGCCACCAACAATACATCTACGAATAGCTCAGGGAGCAATAGCAACAGCAAAATAAGTGAAAACAAGTAAGAGCAGCGCTGGTTTGGGCTATACCTTTCATGAACATGTGAAAATCTTACTTTAACAGATTACTGCATTTGAAAAAATTTATATATTCACAGCATAAATAGATAGAGGAGATACATATTTAAAAAAAAATCATATCTAAACAATCAGAGGTATGGGAGATATACCTTATATCTAATTGAGCTTCGCTGCTGTGTGATCGGTATGTAAACTGGTAACACAACTTAATGAGTTTAGCTTCCTACATAAAGGAGGCATATCGCAAAAACTGGTATAGGAACAATCAATGGTATACGAGATAAGGCTTATACAGCATAGATTTTGACAATTTTCTCAGTAGACTTTGTATTATTACTTATACAATAGCTTACGAAATTTATCGGTTTTAGCTGTTCAAATAAAGGAGTTTTACAGTAAAATCCCATATATGAACAATCAGATGTATGGAAGATATATGTTGTAGTCATCCGATCCTTGTTATTTTCACTGTAAGTATTCTGTTAATAATGAGTGAAAATGGTGTGGGTGAAAATGGTGTTCCTAGCTGCATAAATGGAGGAGTTATGATAAAAGACCTCATATCTGAACCATCAGTTGTATGGAGGCTGCAGGTTATAGTGACCAGATCTTTGTTATTTTCACTCTAAGTTTTCTGTTGATAATGCAGTTGATGTCCTGCAAAATTTCGTGTTCCTAACTGCATAAATGGAGAAGTTATAACGAAATATCTCATATTTGAACAATCAGTTGTATGGGAGCTATATATTATAGTGGTCCGATTCTTCCGTTCCGACAATCCATTAATACATTTTAAAAATACACCTACCAAGTTTCATACGTATATCTCGAAAACTGAGAGACTAGATTGCATACAAACAGACGGACACACGGACATGGCTAAATCGACTGAGCTCGACGTTCTGATCCTTTAAGTATACATTACTTACACACATCGGACCAAAGTTATAATACCATTTTATACTCATAAAGGGTATAAAAAGAATAAAAGCATAATCCACAATTGCTTTCACGGAAAGTGAAAAAATCAGACTAAATGTATGTATATAACAGTGAGTGTTAGCAAGTCATGGTAAAAGTGCCTACGTAAAATTTCACATCAATGCCACTTACTCAAGCGTTATACCGCAAAAAGCACAAAGGCAAATAAAGCAGAGGGGCATCCAGAACAACATACCTATGAACACATATGTATGTATGTATGTATGTATGTACTTATGAGCACACATACGCATGCAGCAAAACATCCATGCGAAACGAAAGAAGTAGCCATGGTGGCTGGTCAGTTGCATATGGCTAACAACAATGGCGCAGGATAACAGGACAGCAGAATGCCAACATAGCCGTGGCAGTGAAGCGTGGTATATTGCGAGCGGGCTGTATGGTAAGCCATACGCATTGGCAGGAGAGAGGGGGAAGAAATATTTTCTGCAAACTTTTGCACAAAAATCGGCAAAAATTGCAGAGGGCAGGACAAGAAAGGACAACCGGGGAATGGTGTTGTATGACATTGGCTGCTGACGGCTGACCGCCACACGCGAGCGCTTT
>NW_023458561.1:20945550-20966829 GCF_013731165.1 Rhagoletis pomonella
AAAGCGCTCGCGTGTGGCGGTCAGCCGTCAGCAGCCAATGTCATACAGCACCATTCCCCGGTTGTCATTTTTTGTCCTGCCCTCTGCAATTTTTGCCGATTTTTGTGCAAAAGTTTGCAGAAAATATTCCTCCCCCCCTCTCTTCTGCCAATGCGAATGGCTTACCATACAGCCCGCTCGCAATATACCACGCCTCACTGCCACGTAGGGTTGCCAGACGGCCTGGACTCGCCTGGATTGTACAGATATTTTACTATGTGTCCAGAGTCCAGATATTTTAAAATTTGTCCAGATATTTCTATTTTTTCCTTTTTTAAGGATATTTAAAAAAAAAATGTTGGTGCTAAAGGAAACAAATACCAAACTCTGTACTGAGTTCATTTTCGGTATTGAGTACTTCTTATGTACAAGTACTTGTTAGTAGTAGTAGTAGTAGTAATAGTCGTAGTAGTAGTAGTCAGTATCGATACTTTTAAGAATCGGGTACTGTCGATACTTTTCAGCATCGAGTACTGAGTACTTTTGGAATCGATACTGCCCAACACTACTCTGAACATCAGCTGCTTATATTAAATCGAATTTTGCAAGTAAGCAGGTAAGTTATAAAATTGAGGAAATATTTGAACTATTTGTTAATAGTAAGTGTTTCATATGTAGTAAAAATGCCAGAAAGCAGCGATGAAGAGCAGCCATCAAAAAATAAGAGAAGAATGGTAACATTTTCAGACAGTTGAACAAATATTCCAGAATATTCTGACTGGCTTCAGAAGATTGATGAACAAACAGCACGGTGCACATATTGCGTAGTAAGCTTTTCAATAAAATATGAAGGTCTTAGTGCATTAAGAAAACACTTTCAATCAAAAAAGCACCAAACTATAAAATCGGCGAAACAAATCGCTGGCTCTCTAAGCAAATTTACTACAAAATCGCAAACGCCGGCAAGAAACTTAGCTGCACGAGCTGAAGTAGCATCGGTTTTTCATAATGTAATTCATGGTTTAAGTTACAATAGTCTTGACTGCCATTTGAAAGTTTCTCGCAATATATTTTGTGATAGTAAAATTGCTGGGGATATGTCATGTGGTCGTACAAAAGCTGCAGCTATAGCACGAAACGTATTAGCACCATACGCTCAACAACAAATTGTGATTGCTATGCAGAAGAATGTTTATTTTTCCATAGGCAATGATGCTTCAAGTATTGGAAATAAAAAGCTATATGCTTTGACTGTCCAGTATTTCGATTCGAACAGTGGAATATGTAAAAAACTTTTAGATTTTTACGAAGATTTTGATGGAAAATCGATTGCCATATTTGAAAATATAAAGCGAATAATTGAAAGCAATGGCCTGGAAATACAAAAAATATCATCTTTTAGTGCAGATAATGCGGCAGTCAACTACGGCATCAACAATTCCGTTTATCAGAACCTCAGTGGACTTAACAAACAAATATTGAAAGCAAATTGCAACTGCCACGTTATAAATAATTGTGTGAAATTTGCAATAAATGCTTTATCTGTTGATATTGAAAATATAGTGATCAAAATATTTAATGAATTTAGCAGTTCGGCGTTAGCTTCGGAAAAGTTAAAACAGTGCTTCGAATTCGCTAATTTGCAATACAAGGCTCTTCTTCGTCATGTACCAACTCGATGGCTTTCCCTGTTTCCTGCCATAGAACGCCTCATTTTAAACTGGCCAGCAGTCAAAAGGTACTTTCTTCTAAAGGGCAAAAAAGCTACACGAAAGGAATTATGGGACTTTGTTTCTAAAAATTTGCCAGAGTCAGAAGTTATAAGTGAGAACGAGGAATGTTTTCAAGAGGGACTTTCAGAAGCATATTTATATTTTCTACACAATATGTTACCAGATTTTCAGACATCGGTGTTGGCGCTAGAAAGCGACAGTTCTACAATTGTTGATGTAGATCATATAATGCGAAAATTACTGAACACGTTGCAAAGCAAGCTGAAAGATAAATACTTTGGCAGCAAAACAAAGTCAATTTTGGCAAAACTCCCACAAAACGAAAGAAATATTTTCAAAGAAGAAGCTGAAAACTTTTTAAAAGCTGCGATTGATTACTTAACGACTCATTATGATTTCAGTGATAACTCAATAAAAAAATACTTATCTTTGTTAAGCTTAAAAGAAAACTTAATTTCTTGGGATGAAGTAGAAATGGTGATAGCTGCTTTAAACTTAAAAAATGAATTACATATTGACGTCTTATATACGGATTACTGTTCCCTAAGAATTGTGTACGATGCAATACCAAAGAATGTACCAAATGACCAAATATGGGCATCGTTTTTTCGTTCCGTAAAAGACGAAGAAATGAAGAATTTGAAAAAGTTCATAGCATTTATATATTCCATACCATTGAGTAATGCCTTTTGTGAGAAGGTTTTCAGTATTTTAAATGACTTATATTCCAAAGATCGTAACAAAATGGCTATTGATTTAATTAAAGCTGAATTAGTTATACGATTAAATATAGATGAAAATTGTAAAACGTTCATCGAATTTTTAAATCGAGAAGATAGTACAAAACTATTGGAAGCTGCTCAAAATAACACAAAATATTTATGGAACTGAAATTCTTAAGTTTGTGTTTTTGTAATACTTGTCCGAATTCTTTTCTACAGATACATAATTTATTGTTAAAAATGTATTTGAATATGTACATGTATGTATGTATGTATTTGTAGAAAACTATATATTTTTTTTATATAAATAGCAAATGTATACCATAATGAATTTTTATGTTTTTGTTTGATTTTGAATAAAAAAATTTTTATTTTTTTTACTACACAATTGTTTTATTTTGAGTTTTTAAATTGTACAGAAAAGTCCAGATATTTTTTTTTAAAGTTCAGATAATCCTCGATTGCAATCTGGCAACCCTACTGCCACGGCTATGTTGGCATTCTGCTGTCCTGTTATCCTGCGCCATTGTTGTTAGCCATATGCAACTGACCAGCCACCATGGCTACTTCTTTCGTTTCGCATGGATGTTTTGCTGCATGCGTATGTGTGCTCATAAGTACATACATACATACATACATACATATGTGTTCATAGGTATGTTGTTCTGGATGCCCCTCTGCTTTATTTGCCTTTGTGCTTTTTGCGGTATAACGCTTGAGTAAGTGGCATCGATGTGAAATTTTACGTAGGCACTTTTACCATGACTTGCTAACACTCACTGTTATATACATACATTTAGTCTGATTTTTTCACTTTCCGTGAAAGCAATTGTGGATTATGCTTTTATTCTTTTTATACCCTTTATGAGTATAAAATGGTATTATAACTTTGGTCCGATGTGTGTAAGTACCAGAATTAGAAGAGATAGACCCATTAAAATGTATACTTAAAGGATCAGAACGTCGAGCTCAGTCGATTTAGCCATGTCCGTGTGTCCGTCTGTTTGTATGCAATCTAGTCTCTCAGTTTTCGAGATATCCGTATGCACTGTCTTCACTCGTTATCAAAAGAATACTTTCAGTGAAAATGGCGAACATCGGGTCGCTGTAACCAATTTATGGCCTCCAAACAACTGATTGTTCAGATATGGCGTTTTACTGTAAAACTCCTTTTTGGGCAGCTAAAACCGATAAATTTCGTAAGCTATTTTATAAATAATACAAAGTCTATTGAGAAAATCGTCAAAATCTATGCGCTATAAGCTTTATCTCTTATACCACTGATTGTTCATATACCAGTTTTTACGATATGTCTCCTTTATGTAGGAAGCTAAACCTACTAAATTGTGTTACCGGTTTACATACCGATCACCCAGCAGTAAAATCACTTAGATTGGTGCTATATAAGGTATATCTTCCATACCTCTGATTGTTTAGATATGATTTTTTTTTTAAATATGTATCTCCTCTATCTATGTATGCTATATAATATATAATATATACATTTTTTCAAATGCAGTAAGCTGTTAAAGTAAGATTTTCACATGTTCATGAAAGGTATGAAGCCTTCGGCATAGCCGAAACCAGCTCTGCTCTTACTTGTTTTCACTTATTTTGCTGTTGCTATTGCTCCCTGAGTTATTCGTAGATGTATTGTTGGTGGCTGTATTTTGGCATTACTTTTATTGTTATTTTTATTGTGCACATAACTGTAGTTGTTTACGGCTTATGCCTTTCACAAGTGCGCACATTTGTTGGATTGTAATGCGTGGGGAAGGGGTCTTCATTTTTTGTTTGTCAAATATGTCATCAAGTATTTACACAATTGTTCTGAAGCTTAATTCGCATTGATTGGCAATTTTGTAGATTAACTGTAATTATACTTTCAATTTCAAATTGGTCTTTTTAAATCTTAATTTTTCGAATATCTAATAAACCGGTTTTTTCATTTTCGAACAAATCTTGACCACTCAATAAAAATTTGAGTTTTTTCCAGTTTAAGGGAAACCCCCAAATAGTTTTAAAATTATATCATTGGTTATTGGATGTGGGTATATCATATTCGATTCTAACGTTTTCTACGTGTTTGACCGAATGCGCCTTCCAATTCGTGTTCTGCTCCTTGACGTTGGGGCACAAATGGAGAGATCTAAACTTCTACTCCACCTTCGGTCGGTTTGCCATTGTCTGCCGAAGGGCGACCGCTATTAAAAAAAACTTGTTTTTATATTGCTGGGGCCAGAAATTTGACCATCTTATCTTATTTTGTTAAAAAGACTTAACAGAATGGGAATTGAAGTGTTGTGTGCCTCGACACACGACGAAGTTCTAGGAAATCAACGCAGAAAGTGGCTGTAAATGTGTGTGAAAAATGGTGGGAATGCGAGGTCTCGGGAAAGTCTTTACAAATTTCGGGGTGGGACGGGAAAAGGTCATTTCCCGACACTCCCTACAAAATCCGATACTTCCGAAAATTCGGAAAATCTGCATTAAGAACCTTATATGAAATCAGCAGTGAAGATACCAAATCGTCATATTGTAGACGAAAGTAGAATATTAAAGAAAAATATATACTACATATACAGTAGCCGCTTTTTACACGCATATATATCTACGCTTAACGTGTAAAAAAACAAGCATCGACATTTCCATTTGAAAACCAGTAATTTTGATTTGATCGACTATTCATAACCGCATATCAAGTTTGTCGCTGAATGCTCCATACAAATTTTAAGCGCAGATATGAATGTACGACTTGTCCACTTGCAAACAGCGTTATGTGAATTTAATAATAGTAAACCATGAATTAAAAAAACTACTACGACAACAAGTAACATCTAACCTGAATCTTTTTTTATTACCTAAAAATTTGGATAAATAAGAGCATTTTTATAACAATTATAACATAACTTAAAATAACGTAACATAAATGTATTCGATAACTGTTATTTATCTAAGACATACAATTTAAAAATTAAAAATAACTGTTATTTGCAGATTATTTAGATAAAAGTCAAAAATAATTGTTATTTTGGATTTTTGAAATAAAAATCAGAAGTAAGGGTTATTTAAAGAGGGATTAAATAAAAGTAAAAAAGTAATTGTTGAAGAGCGATTTTTTAAAAAAAGTTGTAACAGTTACGTTCCCTGAATTATGTACTTGGATGTTAAATAATACATTTGGGTAAGGCTTCCGCAAGTAGGCCCCGAATTTACCAAGATTAATATTTGTCAATGATATTCAGGCAGCGCCGATTTTTGTAGTCGAAAAGTACACTGTGTAAATATTGTTGCAAAGTTCCAAGTAGTTGTTTTTAATCAACAATTGAAAATTATCGCAGTGTTTTAAAAATTACATCTTACAAAATCTTTTATTAAGATAAAAAATCTCCATATACAAATATTGCCACTTATAAAACTTATACATATCTTGCAAACAAAATGACATATGGCAGGCAATAATTTTCGCCTGTGGAGACGCGTCGATAACTAGTGTTTCAGTGTTGTAAAGGAGGATGGTTGGTCAGCTTACAATAGCACAATATTTCAATTAGGTACAAGCTAATGCCCGCTTTCTTCTGCAAAAGAGCGTTTAAAAGCAAAAACAGTGTGTACAGTTAAATTTTTTAGTTTAAGTTGAAACCACTAAAGCGCAGTATCCTCCTCACACATGATAATAATACATTGGCGCTTGCGAATATGTTAGTGTTTGGCCGAGCTTTTCCTCCGATTTGTGGCGTGCGCCTTGATTTTGTCACACAAAGCAGAGGGACCTACAGTTTTACGTCGACTTCGAACGGCGATTGAATTTTTATGAGAAGCCGTTTTTCATGGCAGAAATACACTCGGAGGTTTGACATTGCCTGCCGAGGGACGACCGGTATTAAGAAAAAACCTTTTTTCTATATTTTTTTTGCGATGTTGCTTTGACCAGGGTTTGAACCCAGGCGTTGTGGAGTGGAAGCGCGCACTTCTTACCACTTCACCACAGCGGCCGACATAGGCCATAGGCCAAGAATAATAACGCTGTGATACCATATGGAATGCCAATCCCTTTCGATATCATGAGCTTTACCGATGGTCTTATTTCCACCTGTGAGATATCTGCCAAGCATGCCGTAATCTTTTTCGATGATCTTGCAACTACAACATTGGTCCGATGCGTAAGCCAACAAAAGTATATAAAAGTTATAAGGAAACTCAAGAGCACAGATGTGCGTTTTTTTTAAAGGAGGACCAAGAATCCTCGCTATCCCACAGGATGAAAAGTTTTCCCGTACATTGGCTAAATGAGTCGTGTGATCTGTGGCATATCGTTCAAATGAAGCAATTGATATACCTACCGTGATCTTTCCTTGTTAATTCGCCACTTTTACAATTCGTGTTAATATTTATGAACTGGTTTGTAGGTAGATGCAAGGTCGCATTTAGGGTATACGAGGGCGTCTTACACAATTTTTGCGGTCTTTCTATGCATAATTAACCCCATCCTTCATTTAGACATCTGAAAACTTAGTTCGTATAACTTAAACATTGGGCCAAAGCAGACCAAACACATGGGGTTTCTGTACAATTCGGCTGCGGCGCCATCCATTGGGTCCATCTGCGAAACCATTGCTAATCATAAAATGAATACGTATTATGAATTTCAGCCAGATTGTATTGATGGGTTCATTTTTATCAAAAGAATTTTTCATAATACAGGTACATAGCTCACATTTAAAATTTGAACGAAATCGGTTAACAAATAACCCTTTTAAAATGAATCTACTCCAGCGCCACCTAGCGAGTTTTCTAGTAGCATATAATAGCACCATAGGACTGGAACTCTATGCAGTGGTTAATAAAGGTATGTAGATAGGAGAGTCTATCTATAACGAAACCCATAAAAATCAAAGCTCCAAACTTTATGTAAAATTTAAAAAAAATCTTCAAAAATTTACCTTTACTAAAAATTAAATACAAAGTTACAGTAGTTCAATGAGGTTCCCAATCGAATGATACTTGCCCGTGTACGCAAATGTATATAGATGCAGTCTTTCCAATAACTACCACTTTTCGCCATAACTACGTCATTGCAAACATATGTATGTAGCAGTGTCGAATTTCAGGACGTTGGCGTAAGCGGTTCTAGAGACAAGCTACATATATGAGAAGTTCACTTTGTATAAGCGGTGCCACGCCCCCTTTTGCAAAGCCTACCAGTTTATGTCATAAGTTTTAGTCTGTATAAGAATTTTAGGAATATCCTGAACCCAGCGCCACCTACCCTGTAAATTTTTGGCCGGAATGATTATTTTAAAGGTGCTGGCTTATGTTCCAAATATGATCCAAATCGGTGCAGCCGTTTAGTAGTTTAGTGAAATACGATGTACAGAGAACTATACGTAAACAAAAGCGTCAGCGTTGTCTGGCTGTCAAAAAATGTTCATGCTCATACAATTTGTATGAGGCATACATTTGACGGAGCGTTGACGCTTTTGTTTAGGTATGGCACTTCGGCGCTAACGCTAGGCGTCAGAAAAAAAAGTGCGATTGGTTATGATTGAACACACTTAAATTAAATGTCAATAAAACTAAGTTTGTGGTTATATTAAGGCGAATTTCTGAGAACAGTAAATATAAACAACGAAGCACTGGAAAAAGTTAATACATTCAACTACCTTGGAGTAAAGATCGATGATAAACTGAAAAAAAAATGGATTCTTTATTTTCAGTTAGACCTCTAACAATATGTCCATTGGTGAAAACTGCATTTAATTCCATACTTTAGTGCTTTCGTGATGCGCTTACAAACATACAGACAGACAGACCAAAAGTCGAAAAATTTTTGATTTGGATTCTGTTGCTTTAATAAGGACCTCCCACATTAATTTTTCTTTAATATCTATAATGTACAGACATCGGGCTGTTACAATTTTATTATATGTATAGATTCGCCAAATTGAGCAAGCTCAATGCGTTTATATATGCATATGTATATACATATATATTCTGCAAGATTCCAATTGTTACTGTCTATGTATCACAATGTACATATTTACAATTTTTAGTTAAAGTTGCCTTCAACATTTATCCTATAATTATCTCCAATTAAATCGGCGATAAACTTTGCACCTACCAATTACGAAGCAGCCATAAAAATTATGCGAATAGACAAGAAAAACCAGTCGCTATTGGCCAATAGGAAGCTGTTTCTATTGCTGCTACTTTGTTGCTTTGAATATCACTCGTACGCGGTATTTATGCTGACCACGGAAGTTCGAAAAGAAGATATAAATAAAAGAATGTAATTTGTAGTAAATACACATGCACAACAGCTGGAAATTCTCTACGCCACACCTTTTTCCAACTAACGTCTAGCTAGAATTCCCCAATTGAAATTTTTTCGACGGCACTTAATGGAAACCCATAGCAATAAATGCTATTCCAGAGCCGAATAAGTAATTTCTTAACTAAGATCTGCTATACGAGAATTTAGATCGGTATTAGTGTAGAGGAACTTAACTCAGATGACCACTTCCGCTTCCCTGGCCCTAGATGTAAAATTTTGACTCGATTCTCATTGGTGTTCGTTGGTAAGGTTCATGCCAAGCGGAGTAGGAGGCATGCTTGTCGAAAAAGGCAACTAAAATTCACTGGTGCGAGGTAGATGGGAATAACACCTTTTAAAACACCGACAAGCCTAAAAAAAGGGCGCATCCTGGAGGGGGAGAGTGGCTTTGCCTCTTACTTCTCCGCTTATAAGGGACATGAGTCGGGAAGCAGTTATCTGCTGACGGTATCCCAAATATTCTAAGGCGGCTACTCCTCATTAAATTTGCTCAGACCGCAGGCTAGTCTTATAGTGTCCTCCCACTTTACAGTTAGCAGACTAGTGCTATTCTGCTAATAGGATTTTTTTGCTCCAAGTTTCAGATTCATGGCCAAGGATGTGTTAAAAAAGCTTTGTTGTAGCATTTGCGTATTTTCCATACGACTCTATATGGCCCCCACCTTCGCGAAAGATGCCTGGTCTTGTGGAAAAGTGTGACAGTTGAAGTAGTATTGGTTTGATCTTGCAAATGCAAAGCAAAGGGAAATTAAATTTTCGAGTATACATTCGTATCTTGTTTTGTGAGCTTAACATTTTCAACGTGATCTCAAACCTCTTGGGTGCGGTAAATTGGTTTCGTTTCGGAGGAGGGGGTCAATGCGTTACATGCGGAGTTCATAGGGGCTTTCCCCACCGCTCTAATATCTACGTCCGGGCCTATGCACACGGAGAGAAGTTTTTTTTAAAGTTGATTAAATGTTTTCTTGGTTGCGAAATAGTAAATAATTCATGAAATATTCAAATTTGGTTTAGGCACTCCGCACATTAGGCTCCTAATCATAGTAGTGTAATCGGTTCGGCATACTAAAGTATAAAGCTTTTATGCCGAACCCATGTATTTCAATGAAGCTCTGTACATTACGATTCAAAATCATGTTTTCGCTTAATCGGAAAGGCTTCATGAATTGAAGCGCCCAACATTGTAAGGCGCTTGGAGTTTTGAAATCGTCATTTGTTTACATTTTTGTGTTGGAAATAAAATTTGTTTGTCAATTCAATAGAAAATAATTGAAAATTAATGATTTCGTGCTAAAATTCGGCAAATTGTATTAAACCACATGCATGTATGCAATATTTCGGGACAGAAATATTTGCGGAAGTGCGTGTTGGGAAAGAACGGCCAGAAAATTTGTTATGTGTAGAATGTGTTTATTAGCTGGTGCAGAGCGTACAAGTGTGCAGAAGTCGAGTCGTCATGCATTCGTTTCGGTATGATGAAACGATTACTCTACTTTGATTAGGCGCGTAATGTGCCGAGGGCCTTAGTCTTCACTAGATTAAAAAAAAATATATTACTGAAAATACGAAAACGGGTTTCTTGTTTACAAACAACAACAAAACCTATTGAAGAAACTGGTAGAAAAAATATTATATATTTATTAAATTTAAGAAAATAACTTTCCTCATGCTAAGAAAACAATTTGTTAATTCACTTAAATTTTGAAAACAAAAACAAAAAGGAGGAAGTACTTTCTTGAATGAAGTCAGAAATTTCTTATTCTATTCTCTGAGAACGTGTGGCAGGCGCCTACAAACATCAGCCACGATTTCCACAGAAATTTGAATATAAATAAGAAAATGCTTTCTTAGAGGAAATCAGAAATTTCTTATTCTATTCTCTAAGAAACTTATACATTTGGCAAAATCATATGTATACATATGTAAGTATGTACATATAAAAAGCGACTTCTGCCTTTGAGTTGCCAAAGCCAAAACTAAAACTCAGTTAATTGCTTTCCTGACAAATGTCGGCAGTGGCGTCGCGTGAAGACTACCGCTTCTGGTTCTCAGATCGCAGGTTCGAATCCGCTTGCAGGTGGTTAGAGTGAGGTAAGTCAGTTATTTCAATTGAAATATTAACTTTAAATTTCAAATTGTAAATTTTGGTTTCCAGTCCGCTTAGAGGTGGTTAGAGTAAAGTAAATTCATCATGTATTTCAATTCAAATATAATTACAAATTGTAAAATAAATTAATATGGAAAAACCTAGATACTGAAATACCATTATAAATAAATAAGATTTTTTATTATTTTTAAAATACAATTTGAAAATGACAATAAAAAATCAATTTGGAGTTTGCCAAATTGCGAAAATAGGTTTCTTAGAATTTTGCTGTAGTGGCATAAGGAAGTGCTTAAATTCATAAATCCATTTCCGCTTTTGAGCCATTCTTTTTTAAGTCGGACGGATTTTGCAAAAAAAAATTATTTCATGTCTTCGATTGACTCCAATGACCACCTTATATAAAACAAGTAAGAAAGTCTAAGTTCGGGCGGAGCCGAACATTAAATACCCCGCGCAAGTATTAAATATATGTTTTTTCACCTTTCCGAAACCTTCCGCTAGATGGTAAGCCGGGGTGTATCAATTTTGAGTAAATTAGCGTCCTTCAATTTCGAAATATTGAAGTTTCAAGCATTTCTGAAATTTACCGTTATGTGAGAAGCGGCCGTTATTTTAGTCCGATTTCAATAATTTTCAACGTTTTGCTTATATGTGGCAAGCACAATAACCACACCGAGTTTGGTACAAATTGGTAGAACGGTTACCGATATACTTATATGTGATCATAAGTGGGCGGTGCCACGCCCATTTTCCAAAATTTTACCATAAACGTATTTCTTGGTAAAGAATTGTTGCAAGCATCAATTTTGAATAAATTAGCTTCAATATTTACTGATTTATCGAAGATTATGTATTTCTCTAAATTACCGTTATATGGGAGGTGGGCGTGGTTATTGAGCGATTTTAAAAATTTTCGGCCATTTGGTATGTTGTGCGAAGGCCAACAACTGTGCCAAGTTTGGAAGAAATTGGTGCAGCGGTTACCAAGATATACACATGTAACCATAAGTGGGCGTGGCTACGCCCATTTTCCAAAAATTTATAATATTCTTATTTTTCGTCTAAAAATTATTGTAAATATCAATTTTGAGTGAATTATCTTCAGTAGTTACTAAAATATCGCAGTTTTCGTATTTCTGGAAATTACCGTTATATGGGAAGTGGGCGTGGTTATTGTCCGATTTCGCCCATTTTCAATACCAACCTACCTTGGATTAACAGAAACCTACATACCAAATTTCGTTGAGATATCTCAATTTTTGCTCGAGTTATCGTGTACACGGACGGACGGACAGACGGACAGACGGACGGACAGACAGACATGGCTTAATCGATTTCTTTTTTCATTCTGATCATTTATATATACATTTGTCTATATCTATCTCGATTCGTTTTGGCTGTTACAAACAACCGTTATGTGAACAAAATTAATATACCCTTGTGCACAAGTGCGCTCGGGTATAAAAATGTTAAGCCCGTTTCTTTAGCTTTAAAACGACGTTAAGGTTAAGTCTCTACGATGCGCAGAACCCGAGATATGACGATTTGAAGTAGTACATGATTAGTCAGAATCACAAAAAAATGCCAACTTTGCCAGATCATATCTCCCAAGAAAAAAAAAAATCCGCGAACACGTGTTAGCTTATTTCATGTTTAGAATCCATAAAAAAAATTTAACCCAATCAAAAGTGTGACTAGGGATGCAAACGATGCATCGATATTTTTGAAACATCGATAATATCGGTTTGAAATTCGATATTTGCCATCGATGTTTACAATTGCCTAAAATCGCTAAATTGACGATACATCGATGCCAGTTTCGACGATGTTTTAACATCGACCTTAGTGTGACTCAGACTTGAATTGAACTTACCCATTAAGCTCCTACAATTTTTGACTGGCCATGAATTTTTATTACTTATTCTTTTGGTGAACACTCAGAAATTCCGAGTTTACTCGTATCTTTCGATATTAAAAATGCTTTCTTAATCATTAAAAAAGAGCCGGGTTCCCGTTGAAATTTCAACGAAGTTGGGCCTTGGAACTTTAGTCCCAGCGAACTTACTACGGTATGTATTTTTTTCTGTTTATAGGAGGAGTAGAAGAATGGTAAATAAATACAGGGAAATACATCCATAAATATGTAAGTATGTAATTGTATACATTAGTTATCGTTCTATATTAAAAAATATCTTTCGCTGTTGCATAAGTTTCGGCGCCATAGTTAAAACTCACAATTGATCACATGCTGGAGTAAAATGTCCCACCAGTCACAATGGAATGGCCCTTAAGTGCTTTTTCGGTTAAACGCACAAGTTTTTCATGCAATGAAGGATGGATAGCTAAGCAAAACACTGTATTTAGCCTATGAGCACACGCACAACCCCTATTGGAAGTGGTAATGGGAATACTAACGGCGAGTGCAATGGTAGATGATGCGACCAATAATAATACAATGCGAATTCAGCTTTTATTACTGCATATTCTTTTTAAGATAAGTTTCTATTTCAGCAATTTTAAGCAGCTAATTTTTCACTACAGTTAATTTAATTTATAATGTTCCAAAATATTGCATTAATCGTTGTACAGATTATACAAAAGTGTAAAATAAGAATATGATGTGTTTAGCAACGATTGAAACACCTCCATTGTCATTGGGGACATTTGGCCAACGCGGATCTGTAATAAATAAATCAAGCCATGATATTTGGGATTTTTTTTTAATGAAAAGTCTGACATGAAACATTCACAAAAAAATGTATTTATGTATGCGTGTCTGGTCATGTGAAAAATAATAGAGATACGACGCACAATGGCACTACAGCGGCCAAAAGTAAGAAAAAACTGACTCGCTAATTCTGAAAAAGCAATTGTGCAGATTCATTGCAAATATCCTACTAACCCTCAAAAAGAATTTTTGATAAAAGTTCATATTTGCGAGTTTAACCCTTTGTTGTGTGATTTGGCCCACGCAGGCCATTTCGTTTTTCAAAGGTGTATATCTTCTTTCTTCGTTAAGTCTTTTAGAATCGACGTCAATATACCATAACCGACGACGAAATAAAAAGTCTGTGAATTCTACAACCATTGCCGGCGAACGGATAAGGAGTAAAATCGGGTTTACAAAAAAACTTCATATGCTGTGGTAAATGGCCTATGCACTGCCACTACGGTTGCCACTACTGTTGCCACTAATTTGCAACTTTCTATTCAGATTTTTTAGAAAAATTTTAAGAATGCCCATTCAATTTTCGCCTTGATTTTTGGCCAGATTCTCCTTACAAAGTATGTTCGACAATTATTTTTTGTATGGAGAAAGTGAGCAATGCGTTCCACTGACAAAACATCCACGGTGTGGAAACCAAAACCTACACTTGCAATCTCTGTCTAGCTGCAGGACCATTAACTACATAAATAGTTTTATATTTTAAGTTTTATTTATGAATTTTTCACAGTAATTAGCAAAAAAATTAAAAAAACAAAATTTTGAAATTTTTTTTGAAAACGAATAAATTACTTTTTATCTGTTCTCTTATAATTATCTATATACCAATTTTTGATTTATGCTATGTACATTAAAACTGCTTATAAACACAAATTCCTCGTTATCCTCAACCCTGAACACGTCTAAATAGCGTTCTTTTATAGGTGGCTTGGTCAGGCCATTTCACACAACGAAGCGTTAAAAAACACTACATCAAACACATTTTGCACCGGGGAAGGGCAACATCCGAAAAATGCTACTATTGTCAGATTCACTATTAATAAGCAAACGACGAATTTTTTAGAATCGTTCTTCTGTAGACATAAAGGAGTTTCTTGCACAGGTAGAAGAAGAAATTGGCTAGTGATTTGAGCGATGCAGATTTAATTTTGTTTATGTTTCATGAGATTTCGATGCAATTAATGAAATAACGGTATGTTAAAACATTTTAAATGCATCCGAGTTTTCTTCTAACTTACTTTATTTTAAAAGAAAATTTAATAATTTATTTTTGAGCTATAGGCCGTATGTTAAAGAAAACATTAAATGTTTTTCTGCTTTATTTACATTTTAATTTTATTTTGGTGGATATTTCGCCTTCTGTCTGAAAAATAACTTATTCAATTACATATATTAGAAGAAAATATAAACAAAATCCTTGAGAAAAATGCATTTGAATGCAAATATAATTTTAAATGAAAATTGGAGTACACAAGTCCAATTTGGTTGGTTTTTTGAACATCATTGCAAGTACTAAGTCATTTAAAAATGTGTACACAATTTAGTCGAAATATCTTCATGCATTGTGGAATTATATTTTTTTCGAATTTTTGTATGGTAGGTGGGCGTGTGATTTTGACCATTTTTGGTCTAAAGTGTAATATTAGCTGTATTTTTTGTGAGCGAGCGACAAAATAACCCTCAACTCGGGTAAAATTTCCTTTTAGCTACTTAAGCAACCCTGCTGGTAGCTAGCACATGTTGCTTGCTTGCTTGTTGATGAGTTTAACGGGATTTAGACACAAAAAACAATAGAAATTAGTTATTATGCGAGGTATTTGCGTAATATATATACTTATTTAAAATATAAATCATGTATATACGAAAACAAAAATTTTCCTCTCCAATTTCCCAGTAACAGTTCACAATAGAGCAGTTTTTTCACTTAACAACACTACTCTTCAGGTCGCGTATTTTTGTGTGTATTTCGTCGTTTAAACGAGTGTTCTTTTGTAGCTCGGTTGCAAAAGAATGGACCGATTGTCTTAAAAATTACGTGTGCAAAACTTTTTTTTGCTCTAGCTACATTCCTTCTATTTCTGGCCGCTCTAAGTACTGCGACGTCCCACTGTGTGACGTTTTGAACAGTGTTTACTATTTTTCTTTTGTTTCTTTAATGTATATGATTTTTATTTTTTTTTTATAAAAATACAGCTTATTATCTAACAAAAACCATGTAAGTCCAAATTTCAAACTTTGTAGAAAAATTAGAAAAATTCCGAATATGCAGGTTTATAGCCCATCAAAATCTAGCGTGTACGGTTCAAGGGGCTAAGGATTCGCGTTGAATTTTTATATATATATTTTTTTTGTGCTGCCGGTATCAGGCTTTTTCTTCCATACAAAGTATGTTGAACATTTCTTTTGGTATGGAAGAAAGTAATAAAACCAGTAAAAATTATCAAACATCAACGCGAATTCTTAGCCACTAGAAAGCTATAAAAATGTTTAGTAAAAACCTTGTTGTTGTTTTGAAAATTTGTTGAATTTTTATAATTTTTTTACAAAGCTTTAAATTTTGACTTAAATGTTAGATTATAAAAAAATATAAACATTAAAAACCAAAATGAAAAATATTATCCCTATTATTTTTTTATTTTTCGCATGACCTGTTATGTACATATAGTTTTCTTAATAATTCTTACCTGTAGTGGTCTTTGAGTGCGTGCTATGAATATGAGTAAAGTTCGCTTGAATCGCTGGCTACAATTGTACCATTGCATTTCGTAAGCTGCGTCTGAGACAAGGAGGCTCTAAAAACAAAAAAGGAAGAAAAGTGATATTGTCAGGCTAATAACTAAATATATGATAGCTTTCTACTAATTTTAAAAACCGTAACCAATTGCAAATATTTCTCAATAAATGAATCACAACCTACCATTTCCAAAATACCATTAGCTTGCCAGTAATAGGTAAAGAGCACATACAACATTGTGCCAATATACATAACAATAGACATTTTTTCTGCCGCTGAATTAGTCTAAAAAACAAAAGAAAGAAAATGCTCAATTTAAGAACATCTAAAGTGCTTCACCACTTTATCGAAGTTATGGATCGGAATTTTGGTTTTACTTACAATATTTATGCAGAAAAGTAGTGAGCAAATAACGCAGCTGAAGAGTAGAAATTCCACGAGTACCATATAAGTAACTAATTCATTAAAATCATTGACATATCTTTAATTAAACAAAGCAAGTACATACATATATTAGTCGCCCGACTCCTAAAAGCACAGTGCTCTTCTTTTACTCACTTAGCAATTCTGGCGTGGTAGGCTATATTCGCACGCAGCGTATCGAACAATTCCGGCTCACTTTTGTGTTGCATATTTTCGCATAAATTTCTGAGATTATTTTGCAAAATCTGCAGCGCTGCTTTGCCAAACATTGCAAAAGATGCGAAAAGACTTACATAAGGCATATACATTGAGCTCAAAGTGAAAGGGGAGGGAAGCTGGGCAACATAGAGGATTTCATAAAGTGGAGAGCATGTGACGTCTATGCCGGGCAATGCAACTCCAAAAGGATGAACTAGAAGGAAGACAAATTTATTAACATATACCAGCTAATACCTGACACGCATTACTTATTACTTATGTAATCAGTTTTATGAGCAAAAGCTTTTAAAAGATTTGCTAATCCAATACTTATTACAACTGGCTATCCTACTTTGTATCTCCTTTAATAACCGCTATTTGTTATCATTATTTTGACATGGCCAAAATCATCGCAAACATTGAAGCTTTCGAAGAACTTGAAAGAAAAGCTCCTTTATTTTATAAACGTTCTTCCAGAAGCTAATGTTCAATTCCCAACAACAAGTTGGATTGACTGTACCAAATAATTCTGTACTGTACGCCAACTATCTGGCTCTATACGAAATAAAAATCTTTAAAGCCTCTAGCCGAGTATACGCAAAATAGCTTTGGTATTGTGGAAGCTTGGTTGAATAAAAGCAGACAGAAACCAAGTCACAAAGTCCATTATGGTAACCTTTATGTAGAAAGTCAGTATCGTTAGTTCCGACGCCCTTCGCAGGATGGCATATCACTCACTCTGGAAATAAAGTAAACCCTAAGGTGGCACGAAGAATACTAAGCCTAGACTTCTGTTAGCTCTGTTAGTATTATAAGCTTCTATTTTGGGAGGTTGAGTAGATTTTGGAATCTCTCTCAGGCACTAAGCATGATTTGGTTTCACATGAGAAGAGAGCCTTAAGTGTTGTCTGCATAACCCTAAGGACTACGATCATATCACTGGAAATTCCTCCAAAAATTTAGCTCTGCTATAGACTGATGGTGTGGGCTTCCACCTGAAATGCTTTATAATATTTCAACACACTTTGATTCTGGGACTAAGTTCCAGCCTGGATCAATCTCACAGAAGAGCAAATGATTCTGGTTGCCCTGTTGCATAAGTCGAGGAAGGCCGTTTTTCCCCAAACTCAAGGGCACTTTGGATTTCGTTTGTCAGTTAATATAGAGCCATATTTGTGAACTTTTCTGCTATGTGTGCTTGTTGCCAAGGGGTTTCTTTCAAAATGTTTTACCTGATATGATCTTCCCAACTGTCTCTTCCCTAAGACTTTTCTAGCAAATTATTCCTTTTCCTTGCCAGCTTACGATACGATTTTGGTTTGCCAGACTTCTGGTTGCAGTACCAAGATAGAGACATTATCCCCACTTCTTTGCTAACTGTAAATTACGTAAAAGGAGTATGAAGTATTTTCCAGCATCAATCTTAGGTGGAAGTCCGTAGATATATGTATCTCCGATTAAGGTAAATCTTACATAGACCATGTGCGGAGCAATAAATTCTATAACTTTGCATTCCAACAACTTAAAGTTTTACCAGAAAATATCCACTATGGATTTACAAGCCATATCCAACTTACTTCTTTGGTCACGAAAAAGTGGATATCCCATAGCCACTATTAAGTCGGAAAACGAAGCAGCCAAATTGAAGATTGATATATTTCTTGCTGACCTGGTGGCTTCTGCTAGCACGCTCTTTGCATGCTCATCCCCAGTGGCCTAAACAAGCGTTTTAAATAAATTACAAATTATTGTTTTCTCTTTCTTTCTCTTTAAGTCAACATTGTTATAATCAATTAACGCCCATTTCAATAACTCCGCTTGAATTCATACTTACTTGTATATTGTCGTATAGTGTTACCAATTCCTGCATAAGTGCCTCAAATTTATCTCGATTCCTGATGACAAGGCACGTTCGCAGCAAGGCATTGAATATGGACACCGCAAAGAAGGTATTCAGAATGAAAGTGGCCAAATCGCCCCATTGTTGATACAAGTAGACGAATTGCATTGCGTTCATCAGGCACACTGGTGCCACAAAAGCGACACAACGACGCCAATCGCGTACTAAGAGGACGGACAGGAATTTCCACAACTTCACATTTATGGAGAGAAGAGGATTGTCCTCAATGGGAGTGGGCATACTTGACAACAGTGCGTTTTCAGAAAGAGAACGGCTAACGAGAAGCTTACAATTTTAACGAAAATAGATATATCCGCACACTTACAAGCAGCAGTCGAAGAACCGCCAAGTGGCAGCAACTGCAATTGAAGTTGACAAAGTGTTTGCGTTCCACTCACTCTCTCTCAGTTCCTCACTTCTACTCTCCTTTGCAGTTGGTTTCTTGATTGCTTATTCTGTCGCTTGTTTATAGTCCACTTTTTACTCCGTGCAATTCTGCATTTCCTTTGACGCTAGAGTTTATTAAAGCACTCCTTTCGCGTTGGTCATTCGATGCCACTTAAATAGCTGGGAGTGGTAAATCACACCGCCAATGATTGTTACGTTCGGCAAATATCAAATTAACTGTGAAGTCTTTTTGTGTGTCAATTTCAATGTTGAAGGATGCAAGTAAATACATATGTGTACTGGAATGTGTATGCGAAATATATGTACATACATATGTGCATATGTACACACATTTGTAATACGTGTCGTATACGTAATTACGGGCATTAATCACACATTATGCCGCTCTAAGTAGCCATTAAATTACATTTCAATCGAAACAGCTGGTGACAATTTCTAAACGGCATTTAAAGCTTCTAACGCTTTGAAGACAGCTGCAAAAATTGCAATGGATTACATGTATGTAAGTATGGGTTAATTCTGTGAAAATCTCAATTTATTCTCTTAAAGTTCTGAAATTCATAACCGTTATAAATTACAGTTATTTAGGTACGCAATAAATTTGTGGAAGAATTATTCAATTAATATGTGTAAAGGTGGTATTCATCTAATTGCTTAAATACCTCGTAACGACGTAAACCTCGTAAACGTCCTTAATTTTGAAAACTTGTTTCATTACAAGGCTTACGTACCTAAGAAGCATTTTAAGCGTTTAGATGAATACCCATTCCATGAAATTATACACTTAAAGACATTTCGTAAAGTGTGCAAATTATTAGACAATTGAAATAATGACTGGAAATTATTATAACCGTAATGGCATATATGTATACCCTTGTGGTCAGCTGATTAACTCAAGTGACATTTTGACTAGTTTTGGCTATTTTTCTTTTGTTTATTTAATGTTTATATTTTTTATAAAAGTCGAGAACGTAAGTCTACATTTCAAACTTAGTTCAAAAATATGGAAGCTTATCAAACTTTAACATTTGCACCCAAAAATTTAAATGTTTTTTCATCGTTTTCCTTATTATATCCTTAGCAACAAGAGCTTTCGGGGTGTACATAGCTCAGCGGTTAACGCTTCTGACTTTGCACATCGATTACGCAGGTTCGATCCCTGCTGAAGTCTAGAAAAAGGAAGTCTGATGAGGAGATGTGGTTATCTCCGAAATAGCTGCTATAACTTCTACCGCTTAGACTTTGTTGCTTTTTAAATTTTTCCTAATAAACAATCGTGGTACAAAGCCCAATAAAAATATTAGAAAAAAAATACCGAAAGAGCAGGGTTATTAATTCAGCGGAATATTTTTTTGTATACGTTACCACGGTTGCCACACGACAAAAAATTGTCCGATCAGATTTTACAAAAAAAAGGTAACCAAGTAACAAACAACGTTTTATTTTACAATGAACTAAAAACAAACCTCGTTTATTTGGCATAAATAAGACATGGGCACAATAAAAAGTTGTATTAAAATAAAACTAAACAAATACATTTTGCATATGAGGCCATGAGCCTATCTACAAAAAAATTTTTAGTAATATGAGAAAGAAGGATCTATAAAAAAGAAATGAAGTCTTTTACTAAAAGTATAGTAAAAGAAAACTATAAGGCCGTGCCTCGGGCTATTACCTTTTCGATTCTGGTAATGCATTTTAAGGTGCACCTCAACTTTTTTTGGAATGTCAGTTAAGCTACTCTGGCGCTCAAGGCCTCATATAATAGATACATTTACATACGTATATAAATACATTTTTATTCAATCTGTGTATACGTACGTGTATAAAGAAGAATATAACAAAAATTTGTAAAACAAAAAACAACACAAATGTTTTGCAACGCGCGCGTTAAAAATATACTTCTCATAAAAACGCGCTTTAAGCTCTTGTCTTTTGAACGGGATCTTAGCCTCAGAAAAAATAAAAAATATAAAAAATCGACTTAAGTGCATATACCGAAGCGCTAAAGAGCCC
>NW_023458561.1:20966929-20970880 GCF_013731165.1 Rhagoletis pomonella
CAATTTGGCAATTTTTCGCCTCACTATCTACTGATTTGCATTCAATTTTAATACCTTAAGCGCTTCTGTAGTAGTGCCTGCAGCGCTACTTGCTACTAAGTTCACAAGATATCGGACTGTAATATATTTTGACAGACTTCCTTTGTCCTTAGTAACACTTTAGGCTATATTTTTTCTCAGTCTTAACATTTTCAAGTAGCAAATTCCACAATTTTTTGCCACTTTCCCTGCGATCCCGCCTTTTCGCTGTAAATATAATATTTACATTTATGTTTCCTGATTAACCATATTATTTACTGGTAATCACTTCTTGAATAAATTACAATGCAGAAAAAAGGCATCTGACTTCCAACTAAGCAAAAGATAACTGTAAAATGCAAAACTGAGAGTGAGTGCAAAACTGTAACATTTGCCTTAACTTATATTTTTGTCTCCAGGTTTTTTTATTGTTGTTGGATTGACCTCAAATCGTTATGAGAGCGGGAGTAGGGGTGTACCAATAAGAATATACAACAAAAGTATGAAAGTCGTTAGAACTATGAAAGATGGCGGTGGCTGAAATAAAAAGTGTTACATCATGTTACAGATTTGCTCGTCACTGTATATATGTATGTATGATTACTTCTCATAACTTTTTGAACTTATATGTATGTGTTACTCAGTGAATCCACACAATGGCGAACGTACATATGTATGTGTCAGCACAAGTTTCAGCCCATATGGATAAATTTCAATCGCCATGAATAAACTTTACAATAAAAGCCTTTTACTATTACCGTCCGCAAAAAATTCAACAAACAGTTCCACATCAAATTCCCATTATACACCGAGAAAAAAGTTGAATTAATTCAACAAAATTAATATCTCTCAACAGGCGATTTGGTAACCATAACCAAATCATGTTTCGAGAGAATTATATATGTATGCATTTAGTTGACCTAACTAAATTTTTCTTAGTGCAGGTACTGTGCTCGTGGTATTTCGAGCCTGTGGCAAAATGACAGAAAATCTAACAAGAAAAATAAAAAAATAAAAGATTTTTTTCATATGCATTAAAGCTTTTATCTTTTGCAAAAAATCAAGCAACTAACAATAAAAATCGAAGGATAAGTAAACCAGTTGCGAATGGTTTAAATAATTTGACCCAATGTCCAATAATTCTTTGTATGAAATAGGGGCAGGAAATAATGTTACTCATACGCCATATCGCTCATGGCCGTACTCGACCATACTTGTACATGGCGTATGAGCAGTGTTGCCATTTCAGCCGTTTTCCTCCTAGATTTATCCGGTTGCTACAGTAAACAGCCGGAGAAAATTCGATTTAGCCGGCAGGCGATTTGTTAACCGTTTTGCAAAACAAAAGTTAGCTATTTTTGCCGGTTTCGCTATTTTCCGTATTTTATTAAAATTTAAATATATGTACATATAAGTTTCCACTTTTACATATTTGGCGACCTAAAATCTATTTATTAGAGGCTGCTGGCTTTATCTCGGGGAAAATTTTCATGTCGGACTGTGTTAAGTATATAAAATTTAATCAATTTTCTCTAATCCTAAAAGTCTTAGAAATACAGGGCAGATTTCAATGATTTTTATTTTATGTGAATACACAGTGACCCAAATATGAACTGGGACGCGACATTTCAGTGTGTGGAATTTTTTTACGCTGACTGTGTATGTATCATGAATAACAAATAACGAACTGTAATGACTGATTGCAGCCAAAAATTCGTGAGTAGCAATTTTGAAGAACGCCAACTCACAGCCCCTTCCAACTTGTACTTTATTATACCAAATGTTAGTTATCTATAAAACTTTATATCCCACATATTACTAACAACCAAAAAAATGGTATTTTGGTGAAAAATTTTTGATAACATTGCAAATTTTTTGTGTCGCCTTTTTCATTTTGGGGAACCATACAATTGTTTTCAACTAAATTTTATTACGTAACATTTATTAAGTGGAACAGGGGATTACATTTTCTTCAAGTTTGCACTTTGCATAAAAAAAAAATTATTATAATCAAATAAAAATTCGCAAATCAGACCCAACTGGTATCTTGCAAATTTATAAGCTTTCATTTACGAAAAAAAAATATATAAAATTAAGTGAAAAACGAAGGCTCCACTAAATGCCAGTTTTGAGCCACTATACAGAGGGGAATTTTTGTTTTCTTTCAGTGGAACTGGAAACTCAGCGTACAACACGATTCTGGGTACAACTTCCCCTTTGCTTTTGAGAACAATGAATTTTACTCAAAATATATTAAAGGACAGTTTAAGAAAACAAGGATAAAAGGCGTCCTTTATTTTGATAAAAGTTACAAATGACAAGAGGTTAAAATAAAGGACTGTCCTTTAAAATAAAAGACGGATGGTCACCGTACAGATACCTAATTATGGTTCTCGTTGTCCAATACCTCCCCCCTTATGCCGGCTGCATTTTAAGAAACCCTATCGAAGTTTCACCTCGCAAATTGAAATTATAGTTTGTTTACTATTATACTATATTACTATATATAGACTCACTTTTTTAAATGGCATGACACTTCTTTTATTATTATTATTAATCGCAACGGTTGTCCTCTACTTCTTCTATGTCTTTGTTTTTTTCTTTCACTCTTTAGGCAGCAATAACCATTTATCAAACTTTCCACCTACAAACATATATTTATAAGACACTACCATTAGCTATAAATAGCTTAAGCTTAAGTTAAAGTGTCAGCGTATGACAGCAAAGGAAATTATTCACCAGGGAGATGCGCCAAAAAGACACACAGTCCCCTTTGGAATAACGCAATCAATGGCAACAGAAGAAAAGTAGTTAAGAAAGTGTACAAGCGTACGTAAATCAATATGCTTTGCGCAGCCATTTATAATTTAGCAGCAAAGCAACTATTGACGTTATACTTAATGCTCTTGTCAACTACATACTTTACAACATTTACCGTAAGCGAATTAAAGACATCAAAACAGTTAGGGGGCCGAGTCGAAATCGACCATGCATTGGGCGCTGTGCGTTCACCTGTTATTTCTCATAGCCTTTTCTTTGCCTCGAGGGTATACTTACATATGTATATGTATCTATTTAGTTTTGTGCCATGTTTTTATTTTTTTCTTGAATTTTTAATATGTATTTAACATTTTTTGCTTATTCTCACAATGCAAACGCACGTCACGTATACGCCAAGGTAGTCCTGTCGAAATCACTCTAATACGATTACTTCTGCTTTCCCAACCATTTATTCGTGGATCAATTTTCTACTTAATAAAACCTTCACTAAAAGCCTATTTCGATCTGTTTATACTGAAACATATATTTTTATATTATGGGTGTGTGTAAATTTGTGGGGTGTGTAAATCAACAAAACACTTAGGGGCTTTCTGTTCTTTCAATTTGTTGTAATCCATTTTAATGCATATTCATTTGTGGCCAGGCCTATGAGTAATTGAGAAGCTTGTATACTTACATACTTATCTACATATTTTTGGCAAAAAGGAAACTTGTGCGGTTTAGGGGAATCAAAAGAATTACTAATAATTGCATGTTAGAAACATGTCGTTCGAATGGACACCGACGCTCCAGCTCTAAAAGTTTTCACCTCGGAATCCACCTCTTCTTCTTTTTCTATTACCCGTGTTCAAAATTGAATTTCATATTTCAGGCAGCAGGTGGCAACCCATTGTGAACTAATTTGTCTTACTATTTTACAACAGGTGGGCGTACTCACCCCTAGTCTCTATATACATATACATAAAAATATTCGCCTTACACTTGTGTTACAGTGTTATTGAAAATGTTTAGCAAATTTGATAACTACGGCCTTATTCTGTGGGGGGGCCTGCAAATCAGTAGACTAGAGTGTCATATAGTTGGATTTATGATGGCACCTCAAAGCATGGTCAGACTTGGGGATGGCAAAAAAATAAAATAATCCATTAATTA
>NW_023458561.1:20970980-20972128 GCF_013731165.1 Rhagoletis pomonella
GGGGAACCACCTAGTTATTTGCATTGGAAATATCCATACGTGTCGCTAGGAAATGCTTACAGTGAATAACTTCATGTTCGGTTTTCTTATTGTTAAATATTCCTCAAACATGTGATCCAAGTTTTAAAGTTTTTTTTAACTGAAAGAAATCAACTTAATTTGTAAAAAAAACTTGCTTTAGAAACGAAATTTTAATATTGCAAAGTAAGTTTTGTATTTCGTTTATCAAGTCTCGGCTAACAGAAAGTTTATGTTTTGTATGAGTTTGTTTGGACATTTTGAAAATCGGTTATTGTGGTAGACAAGAGGTCGGTTAAGGTATTACAATACCCACCACGATTATTCTAGATGCCAAAAATAAGGGGAAATCCGAAAGTGGACCCAAGACAACATTTTATAGATGATAACAGCTGCGTTATCGCAATGTGGCACAGTATACCACATTATCCTAACCATATATAATATTACCCTCCAATTTTTGAAGTAGGTATTTTTTGGTTTCTTTTAAATTTTTTTCAATAACTTTGTTATTTTTGAATACAAGTAGTATTTAACTGAAAAATATTTTATAACTTAAGTTTCACTGTTCTCGTATAATAAATAATAGTTACAATAAATCTCGTACATTTGCTACATAGGTATCTAAAAAAAAAATACCTATACCACAATACTCGAAGTTCCCCTGCAAATGCGGTTTATTTATTTGTATAACAAACAAAACGAATACATGTTTCTTTTAAAGTTTTGAATAAAACATCTTTTTTAATTAATGAAACTTGTTTTTTAAATTCTTAAGCCTTTCGTAAATATGAACAACCTCGCAAAAATTAACAGGCTTGGTTTTAATTAGTTCATATTATCGCGAGCTCACTGTATGTCATTGACAGCAAACTAAACCAGCAACTGTCTACATTCACTATGGAAATGTATCTACTACAATTCACCAAGGAAAGGCCAACATACATAGTTCCATGTAGAAGCTCATAGGCCACACACATAGCACAATGCTCGATTTGGTGTTTAATGCATCTCCTCGCCGGCAGAACTGCTTCCACCTTTTCGGCAAGCTTGCGTCCGTAGAAAACGAAAAAAACTTATATCGCACGCTTTCCTTTTGTTTTCACTATTACACTTTGCCACTGTACACT
>NW_023458561.1:20972228-21030737 GCF_013731165.1 Rhagoletis pomonella
GCACGCTTTCCTTTTGTTTTCACTATTACACTTTGCCACTGTACACTTCTTTTTGCATTGTAATGTCTCAATAATTGTTTAAAACCACGCAGAAAAATTAACGCACAAATATTAAAATTGTTATTTGTTTTTTTCGTATGCTCACAATCAACAATTGCACCAAGATGACGTCACGCACACAGCTGATTCTGTCAAAATCACAAATAGCGGATTAGCGGTACCGCGATGGGCGCAATCTCTCTTTGTCTCAATCGTGTACATATATGTTCTCAATCATACGCGGCTTAACTGTAAATTGCCATGACGAATACGTAACTGCAATTTGTTGTCGATCATGGCGTAAATACGGGTTGGGGCAGCGTGGAATAAAAGCATTAACCTGATCCCTCTGGCTGTGGAGATGCCACGCGAACTCCCTTTACCTGCCGTCGACTCTTCGAAATAACGCATTTTCCTTTACGTACTGAAACAAATTACGTTGTACTACAAAGTGAATCAGCTCGATTAGGGTAAAAGGCAAATTGAGCATGTCTTTGGTTGACTTCCATTTAGTGGCTACTCCGTATCTTACAAATTATAGATACGTTTTTAAATTGTTGGACTTTTTATATTATTGTAACGTGGGCCCCTCGGCTAGCGGCCATGAAGGCTATGCCTAAATCCGGTCCTGGACTGGTGCGAACACTATTAAAAATTTAAATTAATAGCGTTTTCTTTTCTACCAAAATATGTTGCCTTCTCAGTGCCCTCTACGCACAATACTAAGGAGAGGGCAAGGAAAAGGCAACATTTTTTTGAATAAAAGAAAACGTCATAATACTTTCATTTGCCCTTGAATTTATCATATAATATGCTTTTGTTCATGACAAAAATTTTCACATACATATTGATTACATCAGTGTGTAATCACAGAAATATTAACTTTAGTATGCATGCGTAACACAAATATTTTAATCGTTGCTGAATGGCGTTTTCGTTTATTTCAAAAAATGTTGCCATTTCATTGCCCTCTTCTTTTTTGTTGAAAAGAAGTAGGTATTTTGCATGCGCTAATTGCTGTGTTATAAAATTGATTAGCTGAGTCGATCACTTGATGTGCTACAGTTTTTAATGTAGTAAATATATGTATGTACATATGTACGAAGACATACATATAAATTTATATGCATATTTGTGGCGTGGGCAGGGGGCGGTTGGTTACCCAATCGGTCCATGAACTAATATTTTTTACTTTTTCAATCGCGCCGCGACATTTTATCCTTCTGATCTACACTGAGAAAAAAATAAACCAAAAATTAGCTAATAATACCAAATTCAAACTTGAAAAGGAATCAAAGTGATTTTTATACCCGAGCGCACTTTGTTCACATAAATATTGTTTGTAATAGGCAAAACGAATCGAGATAGATTTAGACAAATGTATACACAAATGATCACAATGAAAAGATAAATCGATTAAGCGGTGACTATCTGTCCGTCCGTCCGTTTGTACACACGATAACTCGAGTAAATGTTTAGATATCTTAACGAATCTTGATACGTGTACTTCTTTCCGGCGTAGGACGGATGGTATTGAAAGTGGGAAAAATTGGACACTAATCACGCCAACCTCTCATATAACGGTAATTTTCAGAAATACGAAAACTGCAATATTTTAGTAACAACTAAAGCTTATTCACTTAAAATTGATATTTACAATTATTTTTAGTCGAAAAATAAGAATATTATAAATTTGGAAAATGGGCGTAGCCACGCCCACTTATGATTACATGTGTATATCTGGGGAACTGCTCCACCAATTTCTCCCAAACTTGGCACAGTTGGCCTTGGTACAATATACCAAATAGTTGAACATTTTTAAAATAGGACAATAACCACGCCACATCCCATACAACGGTAATCTAAAGAAATACGAAATCTTCGACAAGTGAGTAAATACAGAAGCTAATTTATTCAAAATTGATGTTTGTAATAATTCTTTACGAAGAAAAATGTTTATGATAAAATATTGGTGCCTATTTCGCTATTTTATTTTGCCTTTTCCAGCCTATTTCGTTATTTTATTTGGCCTGTTTTATAGGGCTTCAAGTCCTGAAAATCCGTTCCGTGACACTATTGAAGACAATGAGTAATATGTAAGGTTTGTTTGTCAATTAATGATTATCACCTTGCTGCATTTCTTTATTCATTCTGAACGTTTGGAATAAACTTTTTGTGTATTCTGGCTGTGAAATGGGATTATCTGGAATGTATAAAGAAACGCAGCCTTTATTTGTTTTTTGCAAAATAGCAAATAAATTAGGTTTGCAATAAACAAGTTCCTTTTAAACCATTTTAAAAATTTAAAAATTTGCCTATTTTATTCTGTAAAATTGAACTCATTTAAACGATATTATCCCGATAGTATCGATAGTCGTTCCGAAATACGACAAAACTATCGTAACACTGAACGCTTGAGATTTTTCCATCGGAGATTTTTAGTTTGAAGTAGGTTTCATTGATTGAGAAAACGTATTCACTCCACATACGGAAGGCATGTAGCATCATGGTGAAATAGGTTCTCAATTAGTCAGGGGTTGATGGGGTTGTCAGTTCATTCATGCATTGGCTGGCGTTTTTTGTGATGGGTAGCTGTGAAGCTACTTTAAGTCCAGGCCCTTCATCCAATCAAATGATGTATGTTTTATTGATCATGAGCCTTTCTTCAAAATTTATCAAAGAATGATGTAGTACTTACCTACGTACGGAGTGGAGTGAAAGATTGCCGCATATTTTAAATGAGTGACCTTAAAATCAACTTTGAAATATTTAAATAATGCAGATAACAATATTACCTTGCTGTGCTATTCTTATATCCACGCTAATTTACTTATGTCCGTCGTCAATCTACCTGCTAAATATAACTTCTCTTTATAGAGAAATTCCACTTTAAATTTAAAAATAGCAAAGGAAAACAAACAAATATTGGCTTAATCTGAGAGACATAATTAGGCAACACAAAGTACTCACAAATTGAGTAATCACTTCCAAGGAAGAACAAAAAGCAATGTTACTTAATACATATTTACATACTCATAATATAATATTTGCCCAACTCATTACAAGTAGTTAGAGCCGGTTTCAGTGAAGTTCCCTATCAGTTCTAGCACTCGTGGTAGCGATAAGCGCCACACAAGCGCTCACCACCGACCCGATAGAAGTACACTAGGTGACAAATGAAAGTGTACACCCTGTTCTAATACAAAATTCAAAATTATTTTCATGAAACATTTTTTTCATTAATTACACTGGATCACAAGTTTTAAATCTCCAGACGCCACTATCCAATTTGTATGTAGAATCGCCGCAGATTCCAAAAATCAAGGTAATTTTTAATTTTGTGGATACGTTTTCGAGATATTTTTAATTTACCGTTATTCAGCTTAAAACAAAAGGTAGTTCCACTTAGTCACTTATATCTCATGAAACAATTCAACAACCTGAAAATGGAATACGACAAATGAAAAGCGTCTATACGTCAATTTCCGAAAGGACTGATAGTTTCAGACAAATTAATAAATCATTCTAGTTTTTTTATGAAAAAAATAAAAACAAATCAAATTGTAACAGCAGAAAAATTAAAAACCTAACAGATTCTGTGTCAAATTTTTGCAGTTGGGCTAAAGCTCGCTCTGTTACATACAAATCAAGTTACTCATGAAGCAAATCGATGGATAAATTAAGAAGTACTGAGTGGTCAAATGAAAATGCGCAGATTTTTTGTATTATTCAGAATTTCTAGAAATTTCGAGTATGCCGTTATGTAGCCCATTTAATTTTAGTCCAAGGAGTTTCAACCGGCTAAAAAATCGCGTTGATTTTTGGGGAGTGTTTTTTTAACCGACTTCCAAAAAAGAAAGAGGTCATCAGTTCGTCGGAATATTTTTTTTTTATGTATGTTATCACTTTGGACCACGTCATCCGATTGCGATAAGTTTTTTTGCATCGGAAAGATAGTGTCTCAGAGGTGGTCCCATAATAATCTGGTTTAGATCCGATCATTGGATCATGAAATATATATATATATATATTTTATAATAGAATTGAAGTCCGGTTTGTTTTTTGCTTAAAAATTACTTTTTTATATAACAAGTGCAATTTACAAAACGTTGCGTAGATTTTTTGAAATTTTGATGCTAACGGTCTCCCGCATTTTATTTCATAGGAAATTCATGCCTACATGGAAAGAAGTACAAAAATCCGTCCCCTAAAAAGAATTCTCAAAAAGCAACGCCATTTGTAACTTGCCCTTCATTGGACTAAAATTGAATGCGCTACAAAACTGCATACTCAAGAATTTTCTAGAAATCCTGAATAAAAAAAATGCTGATGAAAATTTTTAAGAACTTTTTTTTATGAACTTTGTATAAAGTGTGAAACTTTGATTAATATAGTTTATATTATAGAATGAACTACATGTGTCTTCATAAATATTTAATGCAAAATATGTTTCACGAAAGTAATTGTGAATATTATATTCGTATAAGGTGTGCACTTTAATTTGTCGCCTAGTATAGGTACATACATGCATAAATATGTATGTATATATGTAAGTATGTACATAGGCACGTATGTACACACACATGAAACTATAAATATATGTTTAATGAAACATCTCCGCTTTTCCCCCATTTACCCTCCAAATAATACGTTCATCCTATAATAAATTTATATATGACACACATTATATAAGTCAATTACCTTTCTGAGTGCAATAAGAATCGGGAACTTGAAAATATCCATATAGTTATGATAACCTTCTCAGAAGTAAAGTAAGCAGTTAACAACAAAAGTGGTTTTGAAATATACTATTTAGTCGTGATTTGCCTTTATGCTACGCTGTTATCAATTCATCGGAATATTTTTTTTATGTATTTTGCCGCATAACTTTGGTCCAGGTCAACCGATAATTCTTTTTCTATCGGAAAAGTAGTGTCTCACAGTGGTCCCATACTAATTTGATTTAGATGCGATCACTGGATCATGAAAAAATTTAATTTTTATACGAATATTGAAGTCGGTTGCGTTCTTGCATAAAAATTACTCTGTTTTATCTTTTGGTTTTATTTGAGATTTTTTTTTTTAATAAGTTAATTTTTATGATATGAAAGTATTTAGGTTTCTTTCCTCATAAATTGTGGTTGAACTAATAGATATTGCGAACCTACGATGGATTCAGTGAAAGCCCTTTCGTAAGACAAATGAAAGACAGATGACAAGATAGTTCGAAAGACTTTTGTTATTCTAGCACAAAAGTCGTATGGCTTTATTCATAAAAAATAAAGTAGGCTTAAAAAAGCTTTTTTTAATTTCATTTCATTTTTAGGTATGTATTTAATATTTTCAGTTTTAAATATTTTTTTTAATTCAAGATTTTATTGTGTAAAAAAGAAAAAAAATTTTTGTTTAAATGCCATTTACTTTATGAAATTTATTTTATTTTTTCTTCATTTTAATTTAACTAATTTTTTTGTTAATTTTATTTGATTTCAAGTTTTAATTTTATTGTTTTAGTAAGAAACATATATTTTTTTAACCCATTTTATTACTAATTATCGGGATTGCACTGCACGTGATAGAAATGTACATATATACGTATTTTTTTATTTATAATTTTTAAGTCGAATTTCACAAGCCCATATCTATTGGGGGAAGCACCATCGAATAGCACATGTATGTACTTTCATTTCTTTATTAATGAGCAATTCGTAAGGAAATGTAAAGAAAGTGATAAGATTGGCGAGAGTGTATAGCGACGCGAAACAAAGTTTAAGTGAATCGGTAAACAAAAAGTCTACAAATCTACAATCTATTACTGAAGATAAAAAAAGGCTGCTTAAAGAAAATTAAATCGCGTCCCTTCCCCATACAATAGACACACCTACCTTCACTTCATACATACTAAGTTATGTATTTTAGTTATTTTTGTTTGAAAATTAAAATAGTACACTTATCCTATAATAGGGATGGGATATTCGAAGCGTCGATATTCGAGTTTTAATCGAATTTTAGCTCCAAAATGGCGAGTTTTTAAAACCGAACTTTGTGTTGCTAAAATTCGGATAAAATCGAATTTTTCTAGAAAAAATCGAGTTTCATCTTTATTTCCAAAAAAAAATCATGTTTTTCGATCTGATGCATCGAGACAAAAAATCTGTGCCAAGAAGGAACTGTTATTCCAAACTAAAATTTAAGCAATTTTTTGTAAAAAGTACTTTTTTTTATTTTTTATTTTAAATTTTTAGAGGCTTTTACGTTGGTAGCATCAAGCTTTTGAATGAGAAGACTCCTAGTAAAATAGTTTTCTAGAATATACCAATCCTCTAACGACCTTCCAAATTTGCTTTTTGCGGGATTTATTGAAGTAAAGGTCAAAATGACCCTTTTAGGCTAATAGGTTAAAATGTTCTACGAAAATATTTCCCACGAAATTTTTTTATAACCTTAACTTAACCTTTCATTTCGCTCAGACATTTGTTTTAACTATTTTTTCGACTTTTTTGAAAACTACTTAGGCCGAGACATGAAAACTTTAGTAGGCCATGATCAAAGTCCGGGCTAGTTTCCTACAGTTTAATTTGAGTTTAACTTTTTAAACAGGTGGCCACTCTCTTCAAGCACAACACAACAACGTTCAACAATCGTTTTCAAATTGTTAACAAAGCCAAATGTTTATTGGGTACTTATTAATTTATATAAAATAACGAAAAACACATACATACATAACTCAAAAGTTACGTTTTTGGAGATTTCATTATGCAATTAATAAGCTTGATAAGGAGAATATGTTCAGTCTAACAGATGACCAAACTTCCCAAACATGGCGAGGATATGTGTCTATCCATCTGTCTTTTTGTATATCAAATGTATGAATTGATAAAACTTTTTTTCCCTAAAAATTTTCAAATACTTCGATATATTAATAAACGTGCGATATACTTATGTACATATTTCATCGAATGAAATTTTCTTTGCAGCCTCAATTTACTTACTACATACATATATATTAAATATATATAAGCATGTGGCGACGCCTAACGCCAAACCATTTTACTATTCCGTGGCGTCAATGCGTTCAATATCAGCGTGTGTTGCAAGACCAACGTCATCATTCTGGAGATCATTCGCCTTCTCGAACAAGTGGGTGAGTAAACGCGAATATGGGTATTTGCTGTTAGTTTTGAGTCACCTTGACAATTCTCATTCATGTCAGCTGATGGGGAAGAGCATTTGAGCCGGTTATTTTGAAAGTATTATAAGTCATTTCCATCTTTTGTGCTTAAGTGGTTGCATCTATAAATCATTCTAGCGCAAAAACCTAATGACAAAACCTTTTATTTTGGCTGTGGAAGTTGAACGAATAACAGACGCGTTCAGATACAGGTAAGTGATCACTGATCACTAAAACCAAGCGGCATGAAATTAACTTATGCCACTTTCAAAATAGACTGCTCATTTATTAATTTTAAATGCACGTGCACGCTGATTTCACTTTCATTAAAATTGTTATTCATAAGCTAATGAAAATGCTTTCTTACAGTTGAGTGTTTTTGGGTCCATACATACACATGCATATATATGTAATATGAAGTACAAATAACCTGAAAGCCCAAATCGTCCAAATAGTTAAGCAGGATGATTTTTGTTTGGGAACTAGGTCAACAAAGCATTTCTCAAAAATATTCTTTAAATACTCGTATCAAAATAAAATTAACTCATGACAATATGCTTGCTCTCAAGACTTTAATTGACATTGTGTAGATGATTTTAGCAGTAAGAAAATAACTGCGATCTCTACAAACGGAATTACACTTATCTATTCTTATTTACCATATACCTCTTTCGAAAAAAAATTTAGAATTTTTTGCACAAAACTAAAACATATATCTATTTTGCCTTTGCAAAAAGAAGCTAGCAATTTATAATCTAATATATGTTTATACATATCGTCGTTTAAAGTACAAAATCGCGTATCGTCATTCTGTAAAACCGCGTAACTGACTTTGGCTGCCAAAAACTGGATTTGCTCACACAAGCTCTTGGCTCAATCCCTATCCATTAGTCCTGAAATATACTAGCCAGAAATGCGATTTCTTTATAAAAAAAAGAGAACCATTTTGAAATATGAGTGTTTTTACTCTCTAGAAAATAATTTATGCAACCTCACATACGCGGTTTTGTACTTTAAACGACGATATGTACATTAGGGTGAGCAAAAAATAGTTTAAAATGTTTAGCTCTCACCCCCTAGGATTTTTCTAAATGGAAAAAAGAATAACCGTATTCTTTTGTCTTTGAAAAAAATAATATTTAGAACTGCCTCAAAGCCCATACGTTTTAGATTTATTTATGGGGAAAAAAAATTGTCGTAGAAATGCCATAGAATTCTTGAAAGTCGATATTTTTCGTTCGGAAAACTCTGTTTCTCTTCAGGAGACTTCCAATAATAATACGCAACTGTGTTTTTTTTTTCTTTCTTCTTAAACATTGTGCGTCAACGATTGTTTTCCACTATCTAACTTATCATTAAAAGCAGGCATATTTTTAGATGACTGGAATCACGCTCATCACTCCCGTTCATAAAAGTGGCAGTAAAACTGAAATCTCCAACTAACACCAAATCTCGAAACTTCCAACAATTTCAAGCTCTTTGAAAAAAATCGTTATGGCAAAATTAACTTTTGCTTTCAAGCATTTTATTTGTTCAGCTCAGCATGGTTTCGTTCCTGGACGCTCTACAATTAGTAATCTTCCTGTATTCTCTAATTATTGCATTTCATCTTTTACAGATGGGTAGCAAGTAGATGCTATTTACACAGATATATCCAAAGCTTTCGATAGAGTCTCCCATGAACTGCTACTGTCTAAGCTTACAAAATTAGGTTTTCATTCCACATTTTTACGCTGGGTTGAGTCCTATCTAAGCAATAGAATAAACTACGTTGTGATTGTCAATGTTAAATCATTTACCTATATCGCGACCTCGGGAGTTCCACAAGGAAGTATACTTGGGCCTCTTTTCTTCGTCATTTTTATAGTTGTTACATTAATTGCTGTAATTTTCTTTTGTATGCCAATGATTTAAAAATTTTCTTGAGAATTGGAAGTCTATCTGATGTTTTAACTCTTCAAGCTGAGTTGAATAATTTCACTGAGTGGTGTCAAATAGGTTAGAAGTTAATACACAAAATGCTTTGTTGTAACTTATTCGAAGATCATCCAGTATAAGATATCTTCATCCTATCATATTTCTGATACGCTGTCATCTCGTGTTCTCAAAATACGGGATTTAGGTGTTGTATTTATTTGACTCTACTTTTACATTTGTTGAGCATCTTAATTATGTAATGCCAAATGCTTTTGCTTCTCTTGCCTTTATTAAAAGATTAAAGATCCATATATACGAAAGCTTTTGTATAATGATTTTGCAAGATCAAAACTGGAATATGGAAAGGGTGAAAACACCATGCCAAATATAAATAAACAAGTAAGAAAGGCTAAGTTCGGGCGGAGCCGAACATTAAATACCCGGCGCAAGTATTAAATATATGTTTTTTCACCCTTCCGAAACCTTCTGCTAGATGGTAAGCCGAGGTGTATCAATTTTGAGTAAAATAGCGTCCTTCAATTTCGAAATATTGAAGTTTCAAGCATTTCTTAAATTTACCGTTATATGAGAATCGGCCGTTTAGTCCGATTTCAATAATTTTCAACGTTTTGCTTACACGTGGCAAGTACAATAACCATACCGAGTTTGGTACAAATTGGTAGAACGGTTACCGAGATACATATATGTGATCATAAGTGGGCGGTGCCACTCCCATTTTCCAAAATTTTACCATAAACGTATTTCTTGGTAAAGAATTGTTGCAAGCATCAATTTTGAAAAAATTAGCTTCAATATTTAATGATTTATCGAAGATTTTGTATTTCTCTAAATTACCGTTATATGGGATGTGGGCGTGGTTATTGTCCGATTTTAAAAAGTTTCGGCGGTTTTTTATGCTGTACCAAGGCCAACAACTGTGCCAAGTTTGGAAGAAATTGGTGTAGCGGTTACCAAGATATACACATGTAACCATAAGTGGGCGTGGCAACGCCCATTTTCCAAAAATTTATAATATTCTTATTTTTCGTCTAAAACTTATTATAAATATCAATTTTGAGTGAATAATCTCCAGTAGTTACTAAAATATTGCAGTTTTCGTATTTCTGAAAATTACCGTTATATGGGAAGTAGGCGTGGTTATTGAGCCATTTTAAAAATTTTCGGCCATTTGGTATTTTATGCGAAGGCCAACAACTGTGCCAAGTTTGGAAGAAATTGGTGCAGCGGTTACCAAGATATACACATGTAACCATAAGTGGGCGTGGCTACGCCCATTTTCCAAAAATTTATAATATTCTTATTTTTCGTCTAAAAATTATTGTAAATATCAATTTTGAGTGAATTATCTTCAGTAGTTACTAAAATATCGCAGTTTTCGTATTTCTGGAAATTACCGTTATATGGGAAGTGGGCGTGGTTAAAGTCCGATTTCGCCCATTTTCAATACCAACCTACCTTGGATTAAGGGAAACCTACATACCAAATTTCGTTGAGATATCTCAATTTATGGCTTAATCGATTTCTTTTTTCATCCTGATCATTTATGTATACATTTGTCTATATCTATCTCGATTCGTTTTGGCTGTTACAAACAACCGTTATGTGAACAAAATTAATATACCCTTGTGCACAAGTGCGCTCGGG
This sequence comes from Rhagoletis pomonella, assembly GCF_013731165.1. Taxonomy (NCBI): domain Eukaryota; kingdom Metazoa; phylum Arthropoda; class Insecta; order Diptera; family Tephritidae; genus Rhagoletis; species Rhagoletis pomonella. The sequence goes on from NW_023458561.1 coordinate 20,983,021, forward strand.
TATAAAAACGGCATATCGATTGATTTAAGTCAGAATAGGTATTCAGTCCTGTACATTGCCGTGATTGTTTCATGCCGAAGAGCTATCCCCCAAATGTTTGAAATGCTTTAATTTTTTCAATATAATTTTGTTCCAATTTGCGCTTCGAGTAATACTCGAAATTACATCTGGATATAATATCTAGCCATTTCCGAGCAAAAAACTACTATTTAGTCTGTGTATTTCTAATATTTGTGACATTTTATCAAGGCCTTCCCTGAGGAGCCCTGAAGTTCGTAAGAAGCAGCGTAAAATTCAAATTTTTTAGATTTTCCTGTGCAATGTGATATGCATCAATTAAGAAAAAACCGAATTTTGATTCTTGTATTATTTGGATCGATTCACGGATCGATTCGGAACTAAAAATTCGAAACAAATCGAATCGGAAGGGCTCGATTAATCGATCTTCCATTTAATCTATTTAAAAGCGGCATCTCTAGTCGAAGTTCGAGAATGTGGGAATGTACATACGTATTAGTTCTTAACATATGTATATTTTTTTTCTTTTAATAAATATAAAAATTTCAAGGACATTCATAAAGGTTTAAAAAACATATGCAATAAGTATTCGTCCTTGTTCACAAAAACTTTTTTTTCAATTTTATAGAATTTTCTCTTTTATTTGATACGCATCTTGCTATTCTACATTGCAATGCATTTTTGAAATAAAGTTTTGACTTAGCCAAAGTCCTTTTAAAAAATCCTTACGCCAGAGAAAAACCAAAAACGACGTTATTGATGTTTTTTATACACACATACATACATACATAATAAACTGCCGCACGTTGTTATGAAATGAAATTAAACACCTCCTAGCAACTTGCACTTTTGCTATTTTTAATGGTGGTCTTAATGCGCTGTAATATGTTAATATTTATTCGTGCTAACATATTCAATTAATCACTATCAGCAATGGAATTTTAACAAAAGTATTACAATAGAATTAGGTGGCTAGAGCGTGTAAGCTCTTTGGGCCATTAAGATCACTCGCTGCTGACATGACAGAAATTGGTATTTTTCCATAGATGCATCGAAACACCTAACTTGCATACGTTTTTAGTATTTATACACACTGCTTCCAAATACATTTGCATCAACGATTCAAAACAGTTAGGAATATTATCAATGTCAATGACTTTGGGTTGACATGGTCTAGACAGGTGAAGAGCACGTAAACGTCACTACACTACACTACACTACAGATGCTTAATATACATATGTATGCATATACATACATATCTACACAATTACTACCAAACGGCTAACCCATTTTGATAAGCCTAGCTACCCTGGGCGCTGAACAAATTAGCGTGAAAATTTACATCAGCCATTGATAGCGCATTCTGCATGGATGTATATCTTTGTATGTGTAATTAGATAAACACCTGTCCATGCATACGGATTTTGAAAATGAAGAAACAAGTATTTGAATATAAAAATAGGTAGTCAATGTCGAAACTATGCGATTGAATTCACGAAGGAATTATGAGAGACTAAGCTTTGATAAGCCGAATATGTATGCGGTTGCCACTGGTTGCTTGGATTACTTTTCTATTTGTTACGTAGGTAAACGCCCTGGGTACAAGTGCCCCAGATTTTTTAACCAAAGTCTATTACGCAATAAATAACAATGTACACTTATTAATATAACCAGCTTTCACTTACCGACACACATAATATTCTCCATACATCATTTACTTTTAATAATAACTGTTAAATTTGAACTTGAACATACAGTATTTTGCTTTGCCATATTACAACAGAAGTATCTATAATGACTAAAAGACTAAAAGTAAAGGAACGCAAAAAACCAAATTTTTAGTCCATTTTGCGTATTCTTTAATTTCCGTTAATTTAAATTCAGTTGAGTTTGTCACTTTTCAAGATTTTGCCACGAAAAAATTAGTCTGACTACTTCGGACTGAAGAGAGTCACTCTCACTGAGTGTTGCTCTCTCATTTTTGTTGTCATTTTCGAGTTGAGGAACGCTTTTTGGACTAAATCAGACTATTTCGGACTTTTTCTGACTATTTCTGGGAGATAAGGAACGCAACTATTATAGGTTAATTTTCTTTAATATTAACAATACTGATTTTCGTATCCCTTGCCTTTTTTATGTTAGTTAAACGGCCAATGAAGAAAACAGTTCGCCAACATTGCAAAAGTATTCTTTTCAAGTTTATTCATTCAAGTCCTGAATATTTTATGATTTATTGAAGCACCGAATACTTTAACGTCAACTCCGTCACAAACTATGTGCAAATTGCTTTTAGGTATTTATGTACGTTACTTTCCGAAAAAGATTATGTTCGTCACGCCCGTCACATGTAGGGTAGCCTGATGCGCTGTTTTAATCAGTACATATACTTATTTTTTTATTGTACTGATTTTTTAGAGCCCGAAATCAGTACTCAAAATCTACTAGTTTTTTGAGTTTGTACTGATTTTTACATTTAGTACAAATTTTTGTAAATTGGTATAATTGACATTTAAAAAAATGGTTTTTTGGACAACTCATGTGTGTGAGCGGATTGAAAGCAATTTATTGAACGTGTAAAAGCAGCGTTAATTAAATTTGAACTATTATTCAATAATAATTGCTTGATTCCAATCCAACATAGTAGCCCTGTTCCAGTTACTCCACGATTTGCAAGTTTTACAGAAAAGGCTGTTTCCGCCATTAATAAACCTTAGGAAGGTGGTGACCGGGAACGACTTCCGGTAAACCCCTGCAAATCGGGAAGCGCCTCATGGTCAAAAATTTTGGTTTAATTTTTTAGCCGAGCTGCGACTACTGCCTTTTTTAATCTTCTATAGTCTACTTTTTAAACCAGTCAATAGTTTTAAGCAATTTTTAATATATTCTGGTTTAAATTTTAGTCCAGGGAGTCGAGAAAATGATGTTTTGCTATGAGTGGTCTAAAATTAAAACCAAAAAGTTCGTGGTTTAAAAACCAAACCAAAATGTTTTAATTCTAGTTTCTAGGTTTCATATATAGAAAATTTGGTCGTGTCGTCGAGTCGGCGGCAGGTAAACGGAGCACGCGTGCCACCGGCACAGCCATAGAGATCAGGTTGATACTACACACTCCCGGGGGCTGCAGTTTCGACAGCCTTGATCTAAGTCAAATTACAAATTTGAGGTGTTGCTTTGGGTAACTTTTGTACTTTCTATGAGTATAAAGGTCCGTCTACATATAACGCGTTCGCGTCGACTTGGAGTTCGCGAAGCTCGTCAAAATAGTGAAATTGTCAACATTCAACTTTTCAATAAGAAAAGTAGTTTATTTTTCTTTTAATTGTAATTGATTGTAGTTGGGTTGGCATATGAAAAAGTGAAAAAAGCAACAATAGTTTATAAGGCGAACTTAGCGCAGTGGGTAGACCACTGACTTTGTATGCTGGGGTTGCTGTGTCGAAACCCAATGACCGCGATGAAGAAGTCTGATGTGGAAATGTGGTGATCTCCGAAATGGCAGCTATAAATTCTACTGTTTATAAACTATTATTGGTTTTACCACAATACTTTTTCATATAAAACGGCCTCAAACTCACTAAAAAAATGTTTAATTTTGAAAATACTAAGGAACCCGCATGGTTTTAAAACGCCCAAAACTTAGTGTCTAAAACTTAAAAAATATTTCAAATTTTAGTCAGAGTTATAAAAGATCCGAGTGCCAGTGAAGAGTGGTCTGTTTTCAATTTCATCAAATTTCAAATCACCCTATACCGATGAAAAAAGTTCTTAATTAGAAAATAAAATCAAAACCTTACCACACATCTACAGGTAAGGTCTTTAATTTGACCTCTCATTTTTGAAATTCCCTTTCAAAAGTATTCTCAAACTATAATCTTTTTACATCTCTTTCATCTGACATTGTGATACACATGTATTTCAATAAACTGATGAACTAATTTGAATTTGATTCTTCGAACAAATGACAACCTTCCTAAATAAAGGTCAGGAATAAAGCCTTTTCAAACCCATTTCAATTGATACCCATGTCTTAATATATCATCAAAATTATTGAATAATTTGAATTTATCTTTTTAAACACGTAACATCCGTCTTCAAACATTCTAAATGGTTAAACTAAAGATTTCTTAACATTATTTTGTTTGACTACGGTATTTTTATATTTCAAACCTCCTTCGATTGATACCCATATTTTAATAATACATTTAACTTATTAAATAATTTTAATTTAACTTTTGAAACGGGTGGCAACCCTCTTCCAACGCCTCAAAAATATGCTTAGTGTTCCAACTAAGGATTTTAATCACTTCTTCGTTTGACATTCATATTTTGATGTTTCATATAACTTGTGTATAAGTAAACTAAATTCGACATTTCAAGCAGGTGGCAGCCCTCTCCAAGATATTTTCAAACTACTACTTTCTGAAGCCCCTTTCATAGTTTTCTTACCTAATATGATTTTTTAATCAGGTGGAACTCATCATTTCGATTGATACCCATCTTGTTATAGATGATTTATTTTTTAAATAATTTGAATATAATTTTTAAAAGGTGGTTGGTACAGTCCAAGCCTTTCAATATGACACCTCATTGATTGTTAAATAATTTAAGGGTAATTGTTCAACAGGTGGCAACTCAGGAGAACTAAAACCAGTTTACACATCTACAGGCCAAGCGCTTCAATTTGGCATCTCATTTTTGAAAATCGAGCGAACGGTACAGATCTTTTGTCCTGGGCAAAAAATCGATTCGCGTATTTATATATCGTCGTTTAAAGTACAAAACCGCGTATCAACAAAATGCAAAACCGCGTATGTAAGGTTGCATAAATTAATTTCAAGATAGTAAAAACACTCATATTTTAAAATGGTTCTTTTTTATAAAGCAATCGCATTTCTGGCGAGTATATTTCAGGTCGAATGGATAAGGATTGGGCCAAGACCTTGTGTGAGCAAATCCAATTTTTAACAGCAAATGTCAGTTACGCGGTTTTGCAGAATTACGATACGCGGTTTTGTACTTTGAACGACGATATATAGATATGATTTATAAAAAGTATAAATAAATAATATCGATTGCTTATATTCAATAACCTCTATCTGCAATTTTCACAAAAACTACTTTGCGATGTTAGAACCCATGTGGGACTTACCTGTCATCACTGATGTTAATTCTGACTTTGCAAATTAATAGTAAATTCTTCTGTCAAGCGTTGTTCAAGGTCATCATTAATATCACCGATGGCAGTTAAGTTTTAGGTGGACTTTTATATCAGAATCTACATTAATATATTGAATATAAGCCCTTGATATATTAAAAACGGTGGCTGTGGTTCAAGTGTTAGATAATTTAAGCACACCAAAAGTTTTGTAGGGGTACATGGTGCAATAAGCAGGTGAATTAATAAAACAGCTTTCTCGCTTTATGTTCTGTCATTCGGCTATCGTATAGAAAACAAGATAACAGTGCAATTCTGGCAACTGTCTTTCTACTCACCACAGTCTTTCGAAAGACAAAAGTCTTTAAATGTTAAATAAGGAAATGTTAGCAGAAAGTACAATATTGTTTGAGATATACGAAAACGACTTGGATGACAATTTAAGAACAATTAAATAAGAACAACTCTATTTTTTGAGTTTGAAATCAGCATACGAACATTAAAGGATTTAGTCAATTAAAACCAGGCGATAAGGAATATATCTACGGAAAAAGTGTGGTAGAGCGTCAACCATGTATGTATAGATATGAATGTAGATAGGCATAAACAATTTCGCAACTCAATGTCGTACCTTTGCCGCAAAAGTGTAATAACCCAAAAAACTAAAAATTCTATAAAAACGCCTTTTATTTTTACAGTGTATATACGCTCCCATGGTAAAAATTAAGACATATTTTCTTCTAATGAGCAATTGTTAATCGACATGACATCGCTATGACATTTTTACATAGGAACTTAACTTTTCTTGGATTGTGATGCTATTGCTGAAAAGGTACGTTACATTTTACATTCTTAATGTATACAATCAATCTTATTTACATATGTGTGTATTTATGTATACTAGGGTGGTCCAAAATAAGTAAAGCCGGAATTTTAATGCTAGGATTGTTCTATATCGAAAAAAATTTACCCCTATTCTTTATTTAAAAATCAAAAAATATTTAGAGGCCGCTCAAAGCGCTCAAAATTTCCCATGTATTTTATATGGGATAAAAATACTTTTCGTTGAAATGATATGGAACTCTTGAAAATCAATATTTTTCAATCTGAAAACTCTGGTTTTCTTCACGAGACTACCAATAACCGTTTTAAACGCTAAAAATTTTTTATTTATCCCCCATGGCATTTTCTGGGGGTTTGGCGGACCTATAAGATATAGTTACTATAAAAAAATGGTTAAAAAAATAATTGGGTATTATTGTCTGGAGTCTCCTGAAGAGAAACAAAGCTTCCCGATCGAAAAATAATGATTTTCAAGAACTCTATACCATTTCTACGAAAAGTGGTTTTCCCCATATAGTAACATACATGGAAAACTTTAAGCGCTTTGAGCGACCTCTAAATATTTTTTTGATTTCAAAATAAAAAATAGGGGTACATTTTTTTCAGTATAGAACAGAGAGCATAAAAATTCCGACTTTACTTTTTCACATGCATTTTTGGACCACCCTAATGTATACCCAAAGTATTTATAAAAATAAATGCGCAAATCGTCCATATCCTAATTATTAAAAGTAGATAAAAAAATATACATATGTATGTACATCCATACATATGAAGGCACCAGGAGGCCCTAAAGGCCGTTACCTAAACGTGAAAAGGTGTCAAGTTCATTTTTTTTGATTGTTCAGAAGAGACGATAAATCTATGTCGTATCGCATTATCATTCTGTATCAAAAAATAAATTTTTAAAAAAGTGGACTTGGCACCTTTTCACCATTAGGCAGTGATATGAAACTGTCCGTATCTTTATTATCTTATCGCCAGCAATTATAGACAATTTCTATACAATTACATAAAACCCGTTGAATTTGCTGAGTAATTATTTTCTATCAATTAAAAGTGCTTAGAAACCAGTAGTTTTCAAGAATTTAGCGGCAAAATTTTGCTTGGGGTAGGTCGGGAACAACTTCAACAAAAAGTTAGTAAAAAAAATATCATAACAAATGGTCCGATAACTGTTTCTGCGCACAAGTTATTGATAAATGTGTGGGTTGGTAAAAGTGTGCAAATACTTATAGATATTTATATGAGTACTACAAAATTTCCATGTGCATATGGTTTTAAAAATCTAAAAAAGAGAAATAATTAGGACACAGCAACGCGTGAAAAGTGAAATGAACTTGGTAACAGCAGCAAGAAGAGATTATCTAATTGAATCCATTTTTTGGCGTAGATATGTACATACATATTTTTATATACACACATACATACATACATATATATAGTAGTATGGATGTATATATGTACAAGCGTATTCGAAAGAAAAAACCGCCAACAAATATTTATAGCAATTAGTTACAGCTAGGCAAAACATTACTTAGTTACTTAGGCTCAAATATTTTCAGCCTCCCTTTGTAAAACTCTACTATTATTTAGATCTGAATACTGTTCTTACCCTGCAGTAAAATGTAATAAGCGCCTGTCGAAAAAAAAGCAGCGGGCGGTGATATTCGGTCCCCAATTCGTGCCCATAAATCCAAAAATGAAGTATTGATTTTGCCGTCTTATTCTCTTGGGTTGGCTAAATCAGTGTGAAAGTGTCAGTTGACGAAGCGCTCTGTAACAAAAAAATGTAATGCTAAAGTTTAAAAGAACGCCAAAAGCGATAAGGGCGATCGATTTTAACTTTGTAAAATGGGTTTTTATTCTACATGTCAGTTCTATATAAGGATTCATTTTAAGTTTTTTATTACGGTCAACTGATTAGTATTTAATGAAATATTCAAGTGAATTTTTTAATACAAACAGTTTAAATAAAATGTCGTAAGTCATTTTCGCACCAATAAAAAAATTATTTTTGTTTCAAGATAATTGTATTTTAAACTATAATGCTAAATATTGAATCCGACCGCGTCCTTTTGTTTAAACTCCGATTTTGTACCATATTATATTGAACGTTTTTTTTAAGGTGATTTTTTTAAATAAATTTTTTCAACCGATTTCGTGCAAGATACGCGTAAACATGGTTATATTATAATTCAGTACCATTTTTAATTTAGAATTTTAAATATAAACTGGCGATGGGCATGATGATAATCGCGGTTTTTTATTCAGGTTTTAATCCGTTAAAAAAAACTGTATTAAAAACCTAATCTCTTCGGTTTACCGAAAACAAACCGAATTGCAAAAAACTTTGCAAAAACCCAAAACACATCGATATCAAAGTAAATTAAATTTTCACATACACTAATTACTTACTGCTATGCAACGCAAATTAGTTAAAACAATAATTGCGATTGTCCAATATTTTTCATGGTAATTTTTTTTCTGTTAATTTTGTATTAAAATATGGGTTATGTTTTAACAAACGATATATAAATCAACTTTTCAAACCTTGTACGAAATTTCAATATTCACAGTCGACATCACAATCGATTATGCTTAGCTACTGGATCAGCAAACAAAAATTGAGTAATTAATTTGAAGTTTGTGGTATGCCGTAAAATTTTTTTTCCTATCTCGAAGAATTGCATTGCCATTGCTGCTTAATGTAAAAACTGAATTTTCGGTTTTCGGTTTAAAAGCAAAAAAACGATTAACACCTAAATTATAAAAAAAACTGAAAAAGATCATTAACCAAATTTAAAAAAAACGGTTTTTGGAAACACCAATCTTATTTGAACATCCCTACTACATACTTAAATATAACTCAATTTTACCTGAATTTAATAAATATTTTTCAAATTCACCACATTTTTTTTATTTCAGGCGCCATATTGGATCGGCCATTTTGTTTTTTGTTATTTTGATTTCAGATTAGAATTTAGCTAACCTATTAACTCTTAAATAATTTAAAGATAAGCCATTCTTATAATTATTTTTAACAAAGTTATTGTGTTTAAGATTTTAGACGCAATATTGGATCGGCCGTTTTGTTTTCTTTTTTTCAGATTCAAATTCAGGGACCTCGAAAGCCCTTGCAAGCCTGAGTTCATGTGAATATACAATTTTTCACTCCCAGCTCAAGAATTTGAACTGAAAATTAGTCGTAGCTTAAGCTCACATTTATGGATGAGGCACAAGATGGCTTGGTGCCCCCGCTGCTTCTTTTTTCGACTGGGGCTTATAACACTTTCCCGCTGAGTACGAATAGTACTCAGATCTAGATAATAGGAGAGTTATACGAGGGGAGGCTTAATAATGTTGAGCCTAAACAGCTTAAAGTGACATTAATGTCTTGTTCTACATGTAACTAATTGCTAATATCTTTAGCAGTATAAATACTGAGTTTCATTTCATTAATATCATTACGCTTTTAGTAATTGAGCCGTAAGCATCGGAGCTGTCATCAAATTCCTCACAAAGAAAATCAAAATGCCGGCGGAAATATTTTAAGAGATGTCTACAGTATATTGGTTCTGGACCTTCATTTTCCACCTCCAAACATTGGAACCGAGAATTCAATCATGGCAGGGAGTCGATGGAAGATAATCGCAGGGCAGGGCGTCCACACACTGTAGTTACACCTGTTTTTGGGGATTGTTAAGGTATCCGTTCATCGACTATCTTCGTAAAAAAATACAATGAGCGGAGACTATGTATTTGGAATTCTGACAATCGCTACGCAAAATTTTCGTCGCTAAAATGAAAAGCAATTGTGTGTAAAAGTATACAACATGGAAGCCAAATCTGGCAGTGTGGTGAACATGAAACTAGATGTTGCGTGTTGTTAGATGCGCCTGCTATTCGAATATAAAGACGGCGAATATTTTTCCTCTGAATTAAAAGCTCTTTATGATAAATGTAAGAAATCGAAGTAGAGGGAGATTATATAAAAAAAAAACAAAGTTGTATACATTTCTATCAGCTATTTTCATACCTTAGCCTAAAAACTTTTCAGTCTCCCCTCGTACATACATATATATGTATGTATATACGAATGTAGCTGTCCAAAACGGCACGCGGCATCGCATCAGCTCATCATAACCAGCTATACACTTGCCAACTTGTCGCGAGGCGTAGCTTAAAAATAAAAAACTAAAAATAAATATCCACTGATTTACATACATATTATGTATGTATGTATGTATGTATGTATGTATGTATGAACATAGATTTACTCCAATACGGTTATGCCCTAAATACATGCCTGCCTCTATTGCGGTATTTGCGGAGTTTCCATTTCAATATCTGCTCGGCATCTCATACATACTTACAAACATATGTACATATGTAAGTAATAACAGAAAAGTGATCGCGGGTGGCATGCTCACATGCTTCACATATGCTAATAAATAACGGCCAACTGATCAGTTTACAATCAATCATACGCACTGTCACGATGGCTTGTCATTGCGCCCGCTCAGGTGCTTTTCTTTTAACTGTACAGTTTGTCTCTTATTTATTTGATTCTTAATTCGTCTCGTTTATATTCTAGCTAAAATTTGCATGTTTAAATCTTTTATGAACTTTCAACGCAGTGACTACATTTGAGTGAGTGACGGAGTTTTGAGTTTATGATAATCGCATTCACTTGCAAAAGCTCCAGGGACACCTGTATTTAAAATTGTTTTGAAAAATAAATGTACCGCTATTTCTCTGCATATTTTTAGAGCAGAATGCAAGTCACCTTTGTTGTTGTTTTGTTAAATTTTATCTAGTAGATACACATACATACATATATATTTATAAAATACAGAAATTGAGAAATTGGGGCAAAGCTTGACGCGCATTAAAAATACGCCATCGAAGTGAAAAGCTGGATAATCAACCTCGAAATTTTGAATTTTCTATGCTTATGAAGATTACGAAGAGTTTAATTTTTAAGTTTTTTTGTGGATGCAAGCAGATGTACAAACCTAATTAATTATCCCTGAGAGGCTGTACATAAATAGAAATTATTTTGTGGTTTTCAAACCACAAACAGAATGAGAAATCACCCACTAATCACACTTAAAATTGGGATCAACTTGTCAATAACGTTAAATTACAGGCATCTAACCCTAATTTATTTTTCATGCAAATATAGGTTCGAGTATTTTTTATGAAGTGTGAAGTAAAGTGTTTTGTTATATAATATTACTTTTCATTTTGTGAGTTTGGTGTAAGATCTAATAAAACAATTGCATGTACTATTTAAAGAAAAAAAGTTACAAAGTTATACCTTTGGTTTATTAATGCAATATATACATAAAAATACTTATTTCTTGCTTACAATGTTGGTAGAATGAAGGATGTAATTAAGTAACTTAACAACTTATTCAGAATTTTTATTGTAATAATTTAAATTGCAAATTCAATTTTGCGCTTTCCTTTTGCGAATCTTTCTATTATCATTTCGGTGTCAATTTCAATATCTAAGTGTGCGTGTAAAAGTGCTAGTCCTATCAGTTTTTCTTCATTCATGGTACGACGCAACCATGTTTTCAACCGGCGAAGGGTTGAAAAACTTCTTTCGGAAGTAGCGTTACTAGCTGGAAGTGTGACCAGAATGCGGAGGAGTTTGTTAATCAATGGAAAAGTATATTCGTCGCATTTACCAAGAACTTCTGCTGCTGATTTTGGGAATGGCTTTTCACTTTCCTTATTTATCCATCGTTCCAACCACACTTTATACTCTCTTTCCAAATTGATACCGTCTGTTTCTAAGAAAAGTTCGCATCGTTTTCCCAGCGATTTTACGCGTTCGATAGCATTATTTTTTTCGTAAGGCGCATTATATTCCCCAATTTTAGATGAAAGTAATAAGTTCAAATCAAAAATTTTCAATGTCTCTTTCACGATAATTAGCCTGAAAATTTTGTCTATTCGCTCTCCAAGGAAGGACAATGTCAAAATCCAATTCCTTAGCGATATCGGTAACTTTTGAAAATATATCAGAGAAATGTGTGTCAGCATTTTCTCTATCATTTCGAAGAATATTCACAGTGCCGTTGACTGCTTCGCTAGCACGATTCAAGTCAAGTGAGGGCGCTTGGAGAGGTAAACTTTTAATTTTTAATTTTTTAATTTAACTTTTTAATTTTTATTATATTTTTCAAATAGACAAAAGGTAGTATCAGAAAGTTCGATTTGACATACATACATACATACATTCATACAGCCCAATTCTGAATACTCCCAGGGAGTTTGTTCTTCGGGAATTTGTTTCTCCCGAGAAAGAAATCCTTCAATTTGTTCACACGCACACACATTTGTTCCAGCCCGGAGGTGACTCTTTTTGATCTATCTAGGAACTGTTGTTATATGAACTATCTAAGGACAGAGTCAGCTCAGAACAAATTCAAATGTTCTGCAGAGGTCGACAATTGTCACTTCGTAGGGCATCGCCATGTTAAAAAAGATTTGGTAGAGATGAAGACCAAGTACCGTCCCTTTTCAGGCAAGCTCAGCGCAAGCTCTAAACCAGTTTGGTTTGCTGCAGGGAAACTAAAAGTATAAGAATCAACATTGAAATGCGTCAAAATGACAAGTTATTTTTAAGCAAAAAACAAAACCGACTTCAATTCTCATATAAAATTTAAGATTATCGTTAATTTCTTCACGATCCAGTTATCGGACAAACAAAGCTAATATGGTACCAACCTTGAGGTACTACCTTCCCGATGAAAAAAGAATTATCGTAATCGGTTAACGTGGTCCAAAGTTATGCGGTAACATACATAACAAAAAAAGAAATAAAAAATATTCCGACGAACTGATAACCTTCTCCTTTTTGTGGAAGTCGGTTCAAAATAAGGGAGCACAAATTTCGATGTGAAGCAAAACTCTCTAGGAAGACAATACCTGTAATAATTTTACCATGGAAATAAATTAATAATTTTACCTAAAAAAAAATAAGTGCAAGTTTCAAGCAGCCAATAATCGCGTAGATTTTGAAAAATTTTTTTTATTTTTGGTGACGTCCTTTGCGTTTTTTTTCATATAACAAGTATTGTATTTGAAATACTTAACATCTCTGACTATTTCCATGTCGTTGTAAAGCTCATACAGCTCATCGTTCCATCGTAAGCGGTACTCGCCGTCGCAAACGAGTAAACACCCGTAAATCTTCCGCAAAATCTTTCTCTCGAATACTCCAAGAGCCGCTGTGGTATTGCTTATCGTCATTTTACACAGTCGTATCAACTTCACGGGGATACCAAATTCAGAAATCGCGGCGTATTGGCAACTCCTTTTAGTGCTGTCGAAAGCGGCTTTGAAGTCGGCAAATGGAAGGTGAATGTCGATCCTATTCTCGGGTCTTACCCCAGATTTGGCGTATTGTGAATACCTGGTCTATGGTGGATTTGCCAATTAGCTAATGCAACACTGATAAGACGCAATCAGTTCGTTGACGGCGGACTTCAGTCTTTCACAAAATACGCTCTATAAGACCTTGTAACCTATGCTTAGAAGGCTTATCCCGCAATATTTGGCGCGAATGGTGGGGTCGCCGTTCTTAGCATACTCCATCTGACCATATTCTGCATAAAAGTTGATGCACGCACCTTATCAGATTCTCACCTCCGTACTTGAATAGCTCAGCTGGCAGGCTGTCAGCTCCAGCAGCTTTGTTGTTTTTCAGCCGCGTAATTGCTATTAGTACCTCATCATAGTCAGGCGGCGGAACATCGACTCTGTCATCATAGTATTGGGGTCCGGGTTCGTCTTCTCGACAACTTTCCGTTCTGCTACCATCCACTAGGATGAAAAAGTGTTCCCTCCATATTTTAAGTACGTTCTGGACATCGGTCACTAGGTCACTATTGTTGATCTTACAGGAGTTCGCCCTCGTCTTGAAACCTTCCGTAAATCGCCTAAATCTGCGAAAATTTTCGGGCGTTTTTCCTTTTACATCATGGCGGGGGCAGCATTCGCATGTGCGCTCAAAGCGCTCATAGAAGCTATCATTCCGTCGGGCCTGGGCGCAAATCAGCGAGATGTTGAAAAATCCTGCTTTGATGCGAAATGTGGCGAGACGTTCCTCCAAACCCAGCGTACAACCCATTGCTGGGAGGGGGTGGTTTCTTGACCAAATACACGTTTATATAGTGAGCCGCTTGCAGCCACACCTATTGGTGAACACACGCTGCAGACTTCAGTGAGCCCTTAAACCAAAAAAGTGGGAGTGGCCCCACCGAAGCTCCCTCTCTTTCTGCCATTACCCAAGGCTCCAATCGTTTGACAACGCTTATGTTCTGCACTTCACAGATGGTTTTTCTTATATGTATTTATGTGCTTTAGAGGCTCAATCAAAAATTTTTACAACAAGATTAACATGTTGCCTCTGACAAAAATTAAATTATTTGTTGCCTCGGCATTCGAACCCGAACCTGCTGGAAGCTAACATATAAAATCAAAATGCTCAAAATTTTCAAATGCCGACAGTGTTCAAGTGTTTAGTTCAATTTTCCGTATCCGGAAAACGGATCGTCAAAGTATCCGGAAATGGAACCAGTAAACGGACAAAAATCCGCACTTCATCCACTTTTTTGTCCTTTTTCGGATCGGTTTTCGGATTTTTTGCTGGCTGGGACTGTATGTTGACTGCCTTTGTAGGCTTAACTTGCATTACGATGCTAATACTTATTTAGCAAAGTAAAATGTTACACTAGCGAAACCAAGCACGTATGTACATATGTATCGCATTAAGGGCTATTTTCGCATGTAGGTTTTTTAATTTATCTGCACTTCAAACAGATTTTTATACCCGAGCGCACTTGTGCACAAGGGTATATTAATTTTGTTCACATAACGGTTGTATGTAACAGCCAAAACGAATCGAGATAGATATAGACAAATGTATACATAAATGCTCAGAATGCATAGAGAAGTCGATTAAGCCATGTCTGTCTGTCCGTCCGTCTGTCCGTCTGTCCGTGTACACGATAACTCGAGCAAAAATAGAGATATCTCAACGAAATTTGGCATGTAGGTTTCCATTTATCCAAGGTAGCTTGGTATTGAAAATGGGCGAAATCGGACCGTAACCACGCCCACTTCCCATATAACGGTAATTTCCAGAAATAAGAAAACTGTGATATTTTAGTAATTACTAATGATAATTCACTCAAAATTGATATTTACAATAATTACCAGACGAAAAGTAAGAATATTACAAATTTTTGGAAAATGGGCGTAGCCACGCCCACTTATGGTTACATGCGTATATCTTGGTAACCGCTGCACCAATTTCTTCCAAACTTGGTACCAAATGACCGAAAATTTTTTAAATCGGACAAAAACCACGCCCGTTATATGGAATAACGGCAATTTAGAGAAATACAAAATCTTGGATAAATCAGTAAATATTAAAGCTAATTTATTCAAAATTGATGGTTGCAACAACTCTTTAGCAGGAAATACGTTTATGATAAAATTTTGGAAAATGGGCGTTGCACCGCCCACTTATGATCACATATATGTATCTCGGTAACCGTTATACCAATTTGTACCAAACTCGGTATGGTTATTGTGCTTGCCACATAAAAGCAAAATGTTGAAAATTATTGAAATCGGACTAAAATTACGGCCGCTTTTCATATAACGGTAAATTTCAGAAATGCTTGAAACTTTAATATTTCGAAATTAAAGGACGCTAATTTACTCAAAATTTATACACCCCGGCTTACCATGTAGCGGTAGCCTTCGGAAAGGTGAAAAAACATATGTATATTTAATACTTGCGCCGGGTATTTAATCCGCCCGAACTTAGACTTTCTTACTTCTTTTAGAACAAAATTTGTGTTTAACGGGCAGATAAATTTTAAAACCCAAATACTTAAGAAAACGGCCCTTAAACCCTTTAAGATTAACTGAAGTATGAAAAAAATTTTTCAATGGAGACATTTTATTATTGTTTTTCAATATCTGCTTCATTTCTTACATAAAATAAAAACTAAAAATTATAGCATATGATAACTGCATATGCATGTATTTATATGTATAGAACGACTCAGTTTATGAGCATACCTACTTCACGTATTTTTCGAGAATCATCAAGAAATCCTTTCCTATGGGGGACTTTTTTAATATATGTATTTAAGTTAAGTTACCAACTCGCTTGCAATCTCCGTAACTCAGTAGCAGTCCTTTTGTGCCGGTTGTTTCTGATTGGCCAAACGCAATTGCTCCAAAGCGATTTCATGTGCACGGAAATGGTCACGTGTCGCTTGTTCTAGAGCAACTAAACCACGATCATTACCATAATTAATTTTCATAGTGGCAGCGCTGGATGCCAACGGTCCGATTGGCAGTATTGGTGCCGCTGGTGCAACTGGAATTGGAATAATTGGAGCGGCAAGTGGTTTCTCTGCGAATGCTGTGCCGATTGGTTGTTCGATCTTTTGCACTTGGTTTAATGCTGTAAGTGCGGACGGAAGTGATGCTGCATCAGCAGTTGCTAGTTGCTCCTTACCATCCTGCTTATTGGTAATGTAGTGCAACAAGTAGGGATTATCTAGTTTGATGTAGCTGTCACTGGCATCGCGCAGATAATAGTAGCTAGGATTGAGATAGCCTTGTTGCTGTAGAGCAGGATTCTGTGCGCCTATGTAATAGGCAGTAGTTGCAATAGGTGCGCCGCCGATCTGGTTAGCGGCTGGAGTGGCAAAACGCAGTAAGTATGGATTAGCTGCATAATTTTCTTTCTCTCGGATGTCGTATGTCACCGCAGCATCACCACCTCTTTGAATTTGCGTTTTAATCAATTGCTCTAGCGTTTCCTTTGGCTGTTCTAGAGTTGGTAGTTGAGTCTTTTCAGCGTAGTGCTCAGCTTCTTTATTTTCCTTTGCCTGGTCAAGGCGTTCCTGTTCTTGACGACGTTCTTCTTCTTGCTGCAAACGTAGCATTTCTTCAGTTTGCAAACGCTCCTCTTCTTTAATGCGTCCAGCTTCAGCTAAAATTTCTGCTTCGCGTTGTTTCGTCTCCACGATGCGTAAACGTGCTTCCTCGTCTTTAAGTTCACCTGGAGTTCCAACGATCTCCGGCGCCGCATACAGCGTAGGTTTTGGCTCAATTCCAATTTGAGAACTCTGCGTTTGAGACTGCTTCGCCTTCAAGTGTGCCTCCTTCACAAGCTTCAGGTGTTCTTCGCGTGCGCGTTGCACTTCAGCTGTTTCTTGCACTACAGCGTACGGCTGCGGTTGACTTTGATAGATGCCAGCATCCGATATGGATTTAGTGGTGCCCAGTTGATCATTCGAAGCATGATGTTGAAGATGCTGAAGCGCTTGCGTGGACGTTGGCTGATGTATTGCCAAATCGGCTATATTTTTGGTGGCACTCCGAGTATCTGCAATGAATTCTGACTTCTTTTGCAACTCTTCTAAGATCTTCAAATGCTCAGCTCTAGCGCGTTGCACTTCTGGTGTGTCCCGAACGGGAGTGGGCAAGTTACTATCTGATTTCTGCCCCTGGTGCGTATCAATTAACTGCTGGCCGTACGTACTCTTTTGTGCATCTTCATATTTGTTGCGTTGTTTCTCGAGGTCATAAGATTGTGGTTCTTTTTGTGAGAGTTTCCCCTCACTGATACTTTTCTCAGGCTTATAAGCGTCACTCTTAGTGTCATACTGCCCTTCAGTCAAATACTGCTCACTCTGGTATTGCTTCTTTTCGTATTTGTAGCCTTCCTTCTCCGCGCGCAATTTAGCTTCATTCCACAAGCGTAAATGCTCTGCTTTGGCATGCAGCACTTCTGGTGTCTCCTTCACGTAGCCCAAATGTTCAACAATTTGTACGCCCTGCTCTTGCTGATGCCTTCCTTCTTGTGCTGCGTGCTCGGCGCGTGCCTCTTTAGACAAATGCGCGCTGCTTTCTCCCAACTTTGCGGCTTCTGCCTGCAGTTGTTGCACATGCTGCACTTGCTCTTTATAGATGCGCAAGTGCTCCTCTCGTGCCTTCTTTTGCTCAGCCGTCTCGCCCAAAATTGCGGTTTGCGCAGGCGTGTCTTTAGCCAAGTCGGCGCTCTGGAATCGTAAATAAATTCCTGGTTTTACTGCTGCCTCAGCAATGGCAGTATGCTGCTTAGTTTTTCCGCTATCCAGTTGTGACGATGCCAGACGTGCCTCATTCCACAAACGTAAATGTTCCTCTCGTATTTGCTTCGTTTCTGGATTTTCGAGATTGACGCCACTTCTAGCCGCAATGATGAGCGCTTCCAGTGTTCTAATTTTCGAAAGCAACTCCGCTGAAGGCTCTTTACCGGCCGCCTTTAGACGCTCTGTTTCTAGCCTGTATTGATCGTACTGGTCTATGGACCACAGACGGAAGTGCTCTTCGCGTGCTTTGACAATCTCAGCTTCGTCTTTGTTGAGCGAACCTTTAACGAGTTGAATTAAATAGTCTTCTTTGCTGATTCTTCTGCTCTGCACTGGTTCAGTATGTTTGTAACCAACAAAATGTTGCACACCCTGTTGGTCGAGGAAACGCACATATCCGGGAGTTATTGCATTCACCACAGGAATTTCTCCACGTGCTGGATTGAAAGCAAGCAGTTCGCCACGGTAAGGATAACCAGAGACGGCGGCCGCATATGCACAGCTTCTGGTTGCCAGAAAGCCGAGCAGCGACACTATAAGCATCCTCATTGCTGATGAGTTCCTTAAGTCGATTTAAGCTTTCCTTCTTCTGCTAAACAAAATTCTGTCGCTTACTTCCTTGTATGTAATATTCACTTTGTACCGCACAACTGCTCTGTTGGTAGCCTAGTACGTTACTCATTCGAATCGAAACTGATGGCTTACATTGGCTACTTCTGCCTATTTATACAAATTGAAAACAATGTCCACCGGTTGCTTCCCAACGACAACTGTACTTTAGGTATTCTTAATGGATTCTAGAAAAAGAAAAAATAACAAAATAACATGCGAATTAAAACTTAGTCCAGCTGTAGCGCCCAAATGCCATACCGCCTGTGGTGGCCGCTGATATTGCGGTTATGCTCGAAAACCAGAAATGCAGTTCCAGCTTCAGCGTGTCCTTGAGCAGCTTTATACAAATGTGCTCCATCTTCGTATATGTTTTTGCAGCGCCGCTTATCACTTTGCTATTTTTAGCTGTGGTCAGCTTGAATTGATTCAACACATGATCTGGAAGGGTTCGAATTGCATGATGCGCCGCTTTGCAACGGTTTGCTTGTAATAAATAAGGCATTGCCCCAGGTCGCCGATATCAAGTTTGCACTTGACATTTGTGGCCTATCCTCGGCTGGGAGTAGCGCATTGCAGTACATTTTACTTAAGGATATATTTTACGGCTTTTTCTGCCATTGCTGCGGTGCTTTTTTTTCTTTTGTGCCAGCTGCCCTTAATTGCCTTAGTGGCTGTTAAACTATAAATAGCATTAAATGTCCGGTAACCCAATTCCTGTATGCACTTATGTATACTGCATGCCGTTGTTCGTGCTTCACTGGCTATACTCATATTTCTCGGCTTCTTTTCTTCCTTCCTTTGTTTTATTTATGTTGAGATAAACATTGTCATCCTCCCAGTCACTCAGATGCATATAGTTAGCGTAGTGTTTTTGCTTATGTCCGAAAATAGTAGGTAATTTATTGATTTTTTATAGCCTCAAGGTTGTTCTTGACACTTGAGATTAATTGGTCTTTTTAGAGTTCTGAACAGGTCTGAGTGTTTTAAATTATGTTTATTACTAGCTTTATCAAAATTTAGTATATTTTTTATATAGCTATCGTTCTGCATACACGAAATGACTGCTAATTTTTAATCGCTTTGCTAAACTTTCGACGGCGAAATTCTCTAAATGAAAAGCAGTGATGTCTAAAAGTATACAACATGGAAAAGTAACAGATGCAATGTTATGCATTTTTCGTACTTACAGTAGGAAAAATTTTTTCTTAGCATGGTTCTGTTAACATTTCGTTAAAAAATCTCTGAGAGGGGGCAAAAGTCGCACATAATTTTGAAAAAGAGTCAAAAAATCCAAATTTTCAAAAAGTCGGGTCAAAGGGAATTGGTGCTTAAAAAGGGTCAAATTGCCACTTTAGTCGCATAACGGCAACAATGCTAAGCACATTATCGGAAAAGTTCTCTATTTGAGGAGCAAAAGAAATTGGTTGTGTAATGGTTATCAAATCGACTTGTCCAAAATGCTTGTCAGTTACTAATTTTTTGATAAGTTGATAGGTTTTTTTTTTTTGATAAGTAAAAAGTGCGAGACTTATCAACTTTACTTTTCAAAAAAAAGGCTTATCCAAAAGATGTTAAGTGATAAGTCATAAGTCGTTGGTGCAATTGGGCCAAATTGGCGAGCTGCAAACACTTACCAAAAGAGTAATGGCCTGTATGCAGCTCTCAAGAAAACGGTCAAGAAAAGATTGCAATTATTTCATGTGGGTGTCCAAGGAATTTTGACGTTTTTGATACAGACTGTTGCCTCACTCTTTCCTCAGGAACTAATGGAACGGGCATATATTTCTGTTGCAATCCTGGGTTGCCTTGTGCTCTTTTTTCACAAAAAAACTTTAGAAACCCGTAGTAGAAAGCGGAGCAAATTTCTTAAGAACTGCGTACTGCCTTAAGGAAATTTGACTCAAGAAAATTTCTTAGCCATTTCTTGTACGTCATTTTATATGGAGTTTTTGCTTTTCTTTAGAACTGCATACAGGCCTTCAGCGCCAAAAGTGTATTGTTATTACTATTATTATGGAGTCAAAGTAAAGTGTCATCTCAAAAAATTTGGTTTTGGCTGTTTCCCAGTAGATAATTTCAGGAGTGTCAAGAGGGCTTCCACTCCACATTCCTTTCTCCTTTATTTTTTAATGGAGTGGCACAAATTGAAGGGCTCCTCCTTTCGCTACCCAAAGAAGGCCTTCCAGAAGGGCTTTTATAGAACGTACTTCAGAAGGCCTTTTGGTGGAGTTCTTTTAAATTTGCTTCTTTAATTTATAAAAAGTTTTATATCAAATATGTCTTATTGCAACTTAAAAGTTTTATTGACAATCATTTGTAATGCTAAATAATATAAATTTATGCATTCGCGTAAATTGTAAATGGATAAGCCCTTCTAGAAGGCATGCAGGGAATTACTTTTTGCAGCCCTTCTTGGGTAGGCCTCTTAGAATGTCTTCACTTAAGAACGCCTACCTAAATTATCTTCTGGTCTATTCCTGGTCTTGAAATCTGCTTTTGGCTTCAATCAAATGTGAAGGGGTCACAAAACTACATTACTAGGTAGTAGGTTGAATCAGGAAATGAATTAGCAACAAGAGCTTACGGGGTGTGCATAGATAGCTCAGTGATTAGCCCATCTAACTTTGCACATCGATCCCTGCATTTAGAAAAAGAAGTCTGATGAGGAGATGTGGTGATCTCCGCAATAGCTGCTATAACTTTTACCGCTTAGACATTGTTGCTTTTTGCAATTTTCCTAATAAACATAATCGTGGTTCAAAGCTCAATAACATTATTAAAATAATACATTACTTATAATTACTGCAGAATAATGCAACGACAGAAGCAAAGAAACTGTACTTATAAGCAATATATTGACACCATATTCACTTGTATCTTCGTCTTTGATATGGATAATAAGTGTCCTGGTCGATGGGCTCGGGTTTATGGCAGCCAGTGGCGGATTTGGCCTAAGGCCCGGGCCTTGGGCGGCAAGATATTAGAGGCGGCAAAAAGACACACTAGTGGTGAAAAGGCACGCACGGCCCAAAGTAAATACGTGCAAAATCAATATAGCGGCAGTTAACCCATAAAAGCTATATGGTTTTGAAAATATCCAGGTCTAAGAACTTTCTATTGAATTTTATTTTATTGCTAACCTGACGAAATTAAGCACTTCAGAAGCCGAAGAAAATAGGGTTTCACCTATTTAAAAAGCTAAATTCAATTTTGGTGTTTTAACGCCATGCGGGTTCACTAGTTAATTACATACATATATGTATTATCAAACCTGTGATATGTATATGTATTGCGTTTATTTTTGCATTACCTACTTTGCCCTCACAGATTTTTTGTTTTTAAATGCATTTTTATGTGAATATTTAACTTCCGTTTACCGATCACTTACATACATTACCCGTATATACATAAGTAATAGTGCCTACGTGACTATTCCACGCTTCCTACACACAACGTCGCCTATTATTTTAATTCGTTTCGCATGTGGCAATATCGAATCTTATCATAGGACATTGTCTGTGAATTACATTAAAGGCCTTTCAAGCTGCGCCAACTCGAGAGGCCTATTTAAATTCCATTTCTGGTGACATCGAGACTTGCAAAAGAAACCAGTAGTACCTACATGCATATGTACGTGCGTACAACAACATATGTATGTATTTATTTACAGCTTTCCTCGCCATGAAAATGCCAAGAACACGAGTCGCTCATACCTAAAAGGGTTACATGTTTGCATTCTACTTCGCCGCCAACTCCAACTCCTTCCTTGGCTGCCTATCTTTGTTGTGGCTTTTGCTGCTGCTGAGGCTGCTGTGTTGCAATGTTGCGGGATGTCGAAACAGGATTTGCGCAAACCGGTTACGGCTGCAGTTTCGTTGTTTTGGTATTAAGAAATACCTAAATTGAATTAAATTCAATACATATTAAATTAAATTCGACGCCGATCAGTCGCCAGACGCTACATGCAAGCTGTTGGCTTGCGAAATATGTAAGTATTTAAAGGTTTCCCGTCAGGCGAATTCTACACGTTGATGAAGATTACGTCAAAAAAGTTTATGGAAAGTTTTGTGAATGATTACGTTTTTTTCAGATTTGCTTAAACTTGGCGCAAATAAATTTATGTATTTAGCTAAGGTTAACAAATCGGAATTTGTATTTGCATTGAAGGAGTTCGTATTTTAAATGGTGGCATGCCCCTAACCAGTTTACTGACCCGCCTGGCGCAAATGATGAAACAATTTCACAATGCTAACGAATATTTCGGATTTTTATAAGCATTTATGTATTTATTGTACATATATGCATATCTGTGTATGTATTTTTATTGAGGAATTCCTCAGGAATTCACAAAAATATTTGAAAAGTGTGAGCGAGAACGAATTAAATTAGTGGTAGATTACACTGGATCACAAATTTTAATTTGGTTTTTGTTCTCCAGACGCCACTATCCAATTTCTATGTAGATTTGCTCAGTGATTCCGAAATTCGGGTTAATTTTTTTTCTATGGATATCTGCAATTTACCGTTATTCAACTTAAAGCAAAAATTGGTTCCTTTTAATCACGTATATCTTACGAACCAATTTAAAAAGCTTAATATAAAATACGGCAAATGTAAGCCAATGAAATTCTCCATAAACCGTGTATACATCACTTTCCGATAGGGCTCATAGTTTCTGACAAATTAATTAATCATTGCAGCTTTTTTATTTTTTGATGAAAGAATGAAAAAAATCAAACTTTAACAGAAGAAAAATTTAAAAAAAAAAGGTTATGTGCCATTATTTCGTATTTATCCATCGATTTTAGTACAGATGCAAAAATTTGGCACAGAACTGATTTTTTTTTAATTTCTTCTGTTAAAGTTTGATTTTTTTATATTTTTCATTAAAAATTAAAATAAGCTGGAATATCTCAAAAACGTATCCAAAAAAAAAAAAAATGAACTCAATTTTCGGAACCACCGAGCAATTCTACATAGAAATTGGATAGTGGCATCCATAGAACATTTTTTCTGTAAGCCAGTGTTATCAATAAAAACAGTGGTAGATCTCTGGAAAAGTGTGGTAGAATATTTGTAATTACGCGAAAATTTGCCAAAAAAAAAGATATATCAAGTTGTGAAGTAGTGTTCAAATGGAGATAAACTTCATTCTTAGTTTTGTTCTATCGCGCCATTTTTTCGAGATCTGTATTTGCCTACTAAGGTTTTCATTTTTATTGCCTTAAGGTGTTCTTACACGATATATATTTGCATCTGTAAATATGACTTTTTCAATACATATGTAATTGCGTATGTCTGTCAAATTCACAGTCTTTATGTAACTATTTAAAAATACACTCTTTGATTCTATCTGTGTGTCGGATGAAATAGAAACATTTCTATTTCGTATGTACGTGGGATGAAATAACACAAACGGCAATAACGCAAATTTGTGTTATTTCCCAATTGAATGTGAAATAACACAAATTTGCTTTATTTCATTTCTCGTTGAGCAATAAGACCAACTTTTATACTTAAAAATTTGAGTAATAAAGCAAAATAGTGCACATATGTAGGTAGTCACCCAGTTACATTTGACAAAAAGTAGTACATGAACAAGTTAAATGGACGGATTTGTAAGTATACAATTTTGAAAGTGCCCGGCGTCGCGGGCATGGTTCCATGCAAACATTTTAAGGTTTTCCAGCAATGTTTTTAACATATTAAAAAGCATGCAGAAAAAATTCATACAAAAGCGCTATGTCCAATATGCGGAGCAGTTTTTAAAGACGATGCTTTTCCTATATTTTGTTAGACTTTTCATAAGTTCTGATTTTTTTTTCTACATCAAAGCGTGCCATGCGAAATACGAAAAAGGTAAACAATTTATATTGAAAAAATGAAAATTGTTGCAACTTTCTTTCTTAGTAAATTGGTTCGCTTCTCGAAGCATTGATCCATCATCCTGCGCCAGGCCCAGTAATCAGCGGTTGTGCTGATGAGGTGGGCGAGCTTTCCAAAAGCTGCTATTTAATCGCTGGTTTTGTATGGAAAATGTTTCACATGCAAATAGATTTTGACGATTTAGAATTTTTGTGAAAATCAAATCAGCTGCTATACTGATATTACCTGTTCAATGTGCCTTGGTTTAATTGTATTTTTGGAATAAACAAAGTTCTTTTTCCTTCTGTCAGTAAACTGTTTTTTTTTTTTACAAATAGTATAAGTAAGCAATGGGAAATAAGGCAAAATTTGTTTTATTTCCAACCTTTGTTGGAAATAAAGCAAAACTCAGATTTTGGTATTATTTCCGATTTAAAAGTGAAATAAAGCAAATTTTGCGTTATTGCCGTTTGTGTTATTTCCGTTTGTGTTATTTCAACTCCCCCTCATTCACGCACGCAACAGAAATTTTCAAACGCCAGCACCTTCAGCTCTTCAATTAACACAAAATTCACAATCAATTTTCTTGACATTTCAATTCATATCGAGGAGAAAATCGACTGTTCAACTCTTATGAAAAAAAAAACATTTTTCAAATTAGGTTAATAATTTTACTTCAGTAAAATTGTGGTAGTTTTTTAAAATAATGGTAATTCTGGTAGAAGTGAAAAATTACCTAAAATGTGGTAGATCTACCACAATTGTGGTAAAGTGGCAACACTGACTCACAATTACTCACATTCGAAATCGAATTCAAATGAGCCGCTTCATGTCTTGTCAAAACTCACTGTACGGTAGTTGCTAAGCGTGAAGCTAATGCGTTCCACTTTCAGTTAACTGGTATAGCTAAGTACATATGTACATATATGCCATTGTTAACTTAATTATCACTGTCGCGATCATTCATTCGCTCTTTTCCTTTAGTAAACCGAAATATACAAAAGCTTAGGCAGTTAAGTGCCCAGCGTCAGGGGCAAAGTCCGTCAACGTGCATTGTCACCTGTCAATGCGTTCAGCATGTTACGCAGTTTAAATTAAATTAAGAATGTATATTAATTTAATTACTGAGCTTTCTGGGGTTTTCATAAATTAAGTAGCTGAGTGAATTCACGTATTACAGCTTTTATAACTTCATTGGAATGCGTTTTGTCGAACGAAACTTTTCGATTTAATTCAAACCTTATACATACATAGTACATACATATGTAGTACGCTTTCGATTTGTGTGCAAGAAGGAAAAGAACGAGATGATTTTTCGCAAAACAAAATTTAGTCCCATAAATCGTATATAGTAGTTATACTTATAGATAAATGTTGGCATAACAATCTGATTTATGATACAACAAAAATTAATCACTTCATAGTGTCGATCGGTGAGATGTTGTGTAAAACTCAGTCTCCCTATCGGCATGATACTTTATTCGCAGACAGTGGATATAAAGTATAGATAGATGCAAAAACAAAGATATTAAGAGGAAAATTAGTAAGTACCAGAAGAAGAAGGGATAGACCCATGAAAATGTACTTACCAGTGATGCCAACCAGGGCTAAATTCCTCGATTTAGGAGGAATTTGGAATTAGCTTTACATTTTGGGGGATTTCAATTAGGGATGCAAATTTTGAGCTGTAACATCGATACATCGTCTATATCAGGGGTTCCCAAACTTTTTTCACCGCGACACCCTTGTTGTGCTAAAAAAAATTTCGCGGCACCCCTACTCTTCAAATGTCTACGAAAACAAGAAAACACAATGCAAACTTTATGCTCATTTAGCCTTAATACGAGGACTGAAATTGTTATGATGATTTCATTATTTCCTATAAGTTTATTGGGAACTTTGACAATTTTACCCTGAAATCATTTGACGCTGAAAGCGTGCTGGTGCATTTGTTTTTAACCAATTTCACAAAAAGGAGAAGGTTATCAATTCGGCGAAATATTTATTATTATTATTCTTCATTCACTCTACCTTGGTTTACATCCGATCATTGGATCATGCAGAGATTAACGATAATCTTAAATTTTTAAATGGGAATTGAAGTCGGTTTTGTTTTTTGCTTAAGAAGTACTTGCTTATGTAAGCATTCGTTGAAAATAGAAATGTAAAAGTAAAAGTTACTAGTAGTTTTAATGCAATCTTGCCAACAGCAGTGTTTTCTGCATACACTTGCATCCAGAACTCTCTTGGCTCCCTTCGTATTATTTAATATTCAAAGTGCTGTCTTCACTGATGTCCAGATGGTTTTCAAGAGCTTAATTTGTCATCTCAGGTTTCAGCAGGTTTACTTTTCGGGTCACATAAGAACGGGTTTGTTATCCAGCTGTAGACATCCTCACAGTCAATGTTGGGAAAATATTCGACAATGGTTTTTTCTAAACCTTCCAAGTTAACGCTGATAATGCGCGTCAACGCTAAGAAAATAACTTTTACAGCCAATTTCACGAAAGCAATTTAAGTGAAAAATTATTTTAATTTTTTGAATTTTATATGGAAATTTACACAAAAATAATAATTTTCCATTTAAATTCCTGGTGAAACCGGCTGTTATCAATTTTCTTAGCGTTAACTTCGAAGTTACATACGTTTTTCTGATTTACTTTGTTTACACACCATTTTTCTGTACAAATTTGTCGATAGTTTTAAAAATTTCGTTGCTAGTGGAAATTGGTAATTTATAGTTACTGTCACTCCACCCTATTATATAACTGCAATTTTTAAAAATGCAAAAACTGAAATATTTAACTAACTACAAAGGCTAAAATGCCCAAAATTTATATTTAGAATTTCCCTATAACAAGGAATTATAAACTGACAGAAATGGACTTAAAAATAAATATATATTTTTTAATTATGGTAGTGGAAAATAGCGATAAAAAAGTCAAGTTGGGTCAACAAAATTCCGTTATAAGTTTAATATTTCTTGCTCTATTTACAAAAATGGGATACCATCGGAAATGTAATGAATCAGACTTTCTCTATTCAAAGCAAAAATACAAGAATTTGTCTCGGTCGAGATAAACTGCAAATGAATTACTCGAAGAAAATGAAATTCCCAGTAGGCCAGAAAAAAGAAAATTTCATCAAAACCTGCACTTTCCAGCAGCTAAAATTTTGTTGTTTAAAATCTAAGAGGAGTGGCAAATAAACTGAGATACAAACTAATGAAATTAATAAATTGCTAAAAATAAATTTAAATGAACATCGTTTTACTTTAACATGAAATACTCAGTCCTAGTTTACTAAAATCCCAAAAATTTATATTCATTAAAAAGAACATACCCAAGCAAATAAGACCAAAATCATATTTTAGTAATTGTTGCATAAATCACATAACACCGACAAAATAAACAATGAGATTCAGTTTCAAATATACAAGTTTAAATATTATTGCGCTCGGTATTTTTCCAAATCAAACCCCGTCCCGCCATACACTTTGATTTAAATTTTTTAGTTGTTATTGTTTCGTCTTTATCAGGCATTTCTAAAAATATTCTTGACGTTGTTTTGAAATTTGGTGACATAAAATTATGTAATTATTCTTTTCTAGAGTATGGAATTGATACACTGTGCGCCATGTTGAAATTTGATCAAACCGCTTACGTTGTATATGGAAAGTTTAAAGAATTTGCCCACACCACTAGTATACTCTAGCCACAAGCTGCACCCCAGGCATACGCACCCATTTTGGGAAAGCCTGGTCTATAGACATATGTATGTAGGTACAAGAGTATGGAATGCCGTTTAGACAGTCGTCATGCGTATGCTTATTTTACCACGTTTATATCAACTCGATTTCTTGTTTTTTCGCTGTTACTGCATTTTGAAGATGTCCGCAACCAGTTACCAATAACAACAGACTTGGAAAGCAGTTGACCACAATGTCGTGGACGCACTTGAACTTGCTTGGCGTGCGCGCACAAACAAATTGAAAATTTGTGCGGAACCGTGAGTAGAACGAAATACATATCAGCGTTGTTTTTTTTCCATTTGGTAGGTTGGTAGGCTAGATTGGATTTTGGTAGGTTCCGTGAGAATAATAGTTATTTGCAAAAATTAGGAAATATGTATCTCCAAACATTTTCGTAACCTTGTTTACACGAACATGTACATAAATTTAGCTGATTCGTAATAACAAAGGTATATCCTTTAAGTGCCTACATGTTAATTTAAATTGAACTGAACTACAAAGTTTTGATAAACTATATAGATTCCAGAAAAGTCTGCCAATTTGGCACATTCCCAACCATATTTCAGGCGAAAGTCTCCGCAATCGAATACTGTATTTGCGAATGTCTCCGTGGAAGAATAAATGGGGCCAGAATAAGTATTATGTCGGATAGTCAGACAGCATTAAAGGACTTAGACTTTGAACCACCAGGGAGCCCACAATAGGATAATGCTGTGGTGGATTCCGTGACATGAAAAATTTTAAGTCAACGAAAGGGCTGATCATGTCGCAAAGCGTGGAGCCCAAACTCGCTTGCGTGCTCCTGAGGCTTTCTGCGGTACGTTTAAAAGATACACTGCGGAACTAGTTAGGAGCTGGGAATAATATGTTTGCTGCCACCTGGTGGAAGTCAAAGGGAAAGGGACAATCAAATATGTACATAACTCCTTCCAGAAGAAACTCCTCCTCCTCCTTCAACACTGAAAGTCAAGGTATTATTGATTAAAATGAACCTTTCTCTATAGACGGACTCCAGATTTTATAAACTTAGCTTAAAACACTTAGATTTTCTTAGGTCGCAGCGCTAGTATTTCTTACGTAATAATTATAATAATATGTACATACATATGTATACAGAGATATACATTCATTTGTATAAGCCTGTACATAGTTTTTATACGCAGTTAATTTGTTTTTATTTTATTAGCCGTGTTTTAGTTTTACTAAATGTTAAGTTATTTACATATTTCATAAATTTTACATTGAAAAAAAATTTAAAACTCAAAAATAAATTCGGTAGGTTTTGATTGATTTTGGTAGGACAAAATTTTTTTCCGTTGCAACACTAATACGTATGTATGTATATAAAAGCTGGCTTTAAAAGAGAGGGAAAAATTGGGAATCAAATGTTTGTGGCGGTAGTTCATATAGTTGGTACAGTGTATCCACAAAGATTTTTAATTTTTTATCAAAACTCTAAAAAAAATTTTCAAACTCAGAAAAAAATTACCAAGTTTTTACGAGCATATTATTCTAAGCAAATTGGAAATTATTTTCCGACGTATTCTTATGTAGATAATTATTTTGGAGATGACACCTACACCACGACTGGGATTGTGGCCAGCTTAGATCTATTTACATTTTTCGAGCGACAGATTCATGATGTCGCTCCCGCGTTTAAAAAATTCATATCACCATCGGCAGAGCGTTTAGAGAGTGAAGATGAACAATTTACAGCTGTGGTTGTCCTTTTCAATGTGTTCACACAAAAAACTAGCTTACAGATTTACAAACATTTAAAAGGAGTTTAACATTCAGTCTTTTACATAAAGTATTTTACATAACTTAAAACCAAAACATTAAACCAGCAAATGTATCGTTAAACGATAGGTAAAATTTACTCTTACAATTTTATAAATGGGTCGCATTCGTATTTAATTGCAAAATTGTAATTAGTCCTGTAAAGTTATTTTCTTTCACCATTGGTTCCCGCAGGTAAAAATTATCCGAAACCCTCATTTGTGGGACTGTTGGGGCTGTATTGGGAAAAGTGGGTGGTCTCCTTAAATTTCTTTATTGCGAACTCATACTAAAAGTTCTGTGTTGTCAAGGCAAATTGTTAAAGAGCCCTTTGAATTTTCGACTCTCTTAAGGTGTAGACACATACATACGTAAGTACATAAGCAATTTTTTTTGTTTTGTGAGTGGGTTCAAAGTTATAAATTTTTATAATTAATAATTTATATTGAAAACTAAAAAGTAAAGACTTACGTTGGAAAAAATACCAAATTGAAAAAATACCAAATTACCAAACTCGCTCTAAAAAGAAAAAAATTACCAGTTTTGGTATAAAATTACCAACGCGGCAAGGCTGAGTTTGTATTGTATTTACATAATTTGAAAGCGCTGACGTTGGCCAAAGCACGTGCTGCAGCGACGAGCGTCAGGCCTAAATAGCGTGCGCCTTGGGCAGCTTAGTAACAGACAATTAACAAAACCATGATTACTGCTGTTGGTAAGCGAGCGATTTGTTGAAGTTGCGTGACTGCGCAGGCGTAAACTTTTTTTGAAATTAAGTATCATAAGTATATCATATGGATATCGAACACCATTTATGCAGAATTCCGTTAATTTTTTGGCATAATATGCTAACAGGCCAACCTAATATTAACGCCGCCGGCAGTTTACTGTCAAAAATTTCTCATGCACATACAAATTGTATGGGACCAACCGAAATTGAACGGCGTGCGTAAAACGCTAACTCAAATTCCAAGATTTGTGTTGCGTGAGCTCATTTGACATTTTGGCACGACTATGAATTCAAATTTTGTTCAACAAAGTGCTGTAAATTTGACGGAAATGCAGCTCTGAGAAATCACGTATGCATCGGTTAATCAAATGTGAAAAACTTGGGTGCGTTGGTATAAAACTCACGCCGGTAATATTAGGTTGAACTGTAACAGAGTAAAATGTCGCAACAGAAGTGACCAATTGCGGAAAATTAAGAGGCGTTAAACCTAAACCTTCAGTTAAATGCTGGTGGACAGTCAATAAACTCAATAAAATTCCAATAACAACATTGGTATAGCATCATGACAAATATTGCGAAACACAGTTTTAATAAATACTTAGATACATATCTTCTCTAGTGAACTCGCATGGCGTTAAACCGCCAAAATTTAATTTAACATATTAAACACTATCCAAAACCTCAAAATGTTCCTAATCATTCATCTAAACCATTTCTGGGTGATGAGAGGTCTCGTATGGCGTCGGTTTTCATTTCATCAAATTTCTAATCTCCCTGTGCCGCTAAACTGGTTCTAACTTCAAAAAATAAAACCTCTATGTAGAATCCCAGTTCTTTAATGTGACTTCTCATTTTGTAAATTCGAAATAACGGTGCAGATGTAATGACCTTCAAAAAATTGATGGCAACCCTAATTAAAAATATTATCAGACTAAAGTTTTCTTAAAACTCTTTCGTTTGACATTAATATTTCGATATTTCATTTATGTAGGTTGTGCATCAGTAAAACAAATTCGACTTTTCAAACACGTGACAACCCCTTTGAAAGTGTTTTCAAACTAAAATCTTTTTATCGTCTGATATTGTTATACATATTTCAATTAACTTACTTATTAAGTTGAATTTGATTTTTTAAACACATGGCCCATCTCGATTGATACTCATGTTTTGAGAATCCATTTAACTTATTAAATAATTTTGATTAAATTTTTTCATTAGGAGGCATCCCTGTTCTGACATCCCAAAAAAATTCGAAATGTTCAACCTAAAGATTTCTTAATACTCGTTCGTTTGATACCCATATTTTAATATTTCAAGTAACTTATGTATATTTAAACTAAATACGACTTTCAAAACAGGCGGCAACTCTCTTAAAAGTTATTTTCGAACTAAAGTATCCTTAAATATTTTTCGTCTGACGTTGTTATAAATGCTTAGAGTAACTGATGAATTAAGTTGAAATTTATTTTTTAAACATGTGGCAACCCTTTTAAATATAGCTGTGAAATAAAGGATTTTAAACCCATTTCCATTGATAACCATCGTCTAATAATTCATTCAATTTATTAAGTAATTTTAATTTAACCTTTTAAAGTGGGGCAACCCTCAAACACATAAAAAAATATTATAAATTGGAAAACTAAATATTTCTTAAATCTCTTTCACTTGACATCCATTTTTAATATATCATATAACTTGGGTCAAAATAATTTAATTCGACTTCTCAAATAGGTGGCAACCCTCTTCAAAATATTTCTAAACTACTACCTTTATCTGACACCCATATAGTGACAACTTATTCACTTACCAAACTCCTTTAATTAAAATTGAAAATTTGTTTAAACATGTGGCAAATAAAGCCTTTTCAAAACCATTTAGGTTGATACGCATATTATAACAATTGATTTAACTTTTTGAATAATTTCAGCTTTATTTCTTAACAGGTGGCAACACTTTTCGATAATTTAAAACTACTGAACATCCACACCCTAAGCCCTTTAATTTGACACCTCACGTTTGAAAATCGAACGTATGGTGCAGATCTGAAGGTATTGAGTATTAAATAACTTTAGTTTAATTATTTAACAGGTAACTCATCACGAAAAAGTAAAACCTTATTACACATCTACAGCCCAAGCCCTTTAATGTGACACCTAATTTTTGAAAATCGAACAAACGGTGTAGATCTAATTACCTGGACAAAAAATCTCTTCGTTTATTATATATATATATGTACGTATGTATGTACATGAATCAATAATACAAGGTGGTATCAGTTGTGACAGCCCGATTTGATACTGCCTTAGCTCAGTAGAACAAGAAGAAATCGGGATGAAATTAATCGCCATTTGGGGGAAAAATATAAAGTTTCATATATACAATACCTTTTTAAGAAAACCAAATGTGTATACGGAGAAAAAATAAAAAACATTCAACTATGTTATTAGGCAAAGAATTGTTAAAGAAGTAACACTGCTTTAGAGCCAGTGTTGCCACAAAAAAATTACCAAATTCCTCTAATACAAATGAAAATCCTCAAAATCCGAACAAATTTCTCAAAATTTTCTTATTACAGATATAAGTATTGAGTATTTACAGGTACTTAGTATAAAAAGTAATTACATTCTCCAATTCAATTGGTACATTCGTTCTTGCAACAACAACAAAGTATCGCCGTTATTTTTTATGCCTTGGTTTGTATATAATATTGCTGCAACTATATCAGTGCTCAATCTGGTCCTAAAGTCATTCATACACATTTTTAAACTACTAAATATACGTTCTACTGAAGCATTAAAAAAGGGCTATATTAGTAATGCAGATATATTTTTTTAATTGGGAAACTTATATGAACCTGAAGAATCGTTTAATTCAAAAATTGTTTTCCTATAATTTTCTGTATCTAATGAAAAATCAATATGAATATCCTTATGATCGAACAATG
Organism: Rhagoletis pomonella; assembly: GCF_013731165.1. Classification (NCBI taxonomy): domain Eukaryota; kingdom Metazoa; phylum Arthropoda; class Insecta; order Diptera; family Tephritidae; genus Rhagoletis; species Rhagoletis pomonella. Next base: position 21,016,901 of record NW_023458561.1, read on the forward strand.
CTGGTTTTCTCCATTCGTTACCGAGATTTCACAAGTTCAAAATAAGTTGAAAATATAACGATGGAATGAAAAAAATTATCGATAACATTTTGAATATTTAGCAACAAATGCAGATGTGCTTAAGAGCGAAAAAAACCACACACGCGGCTTGACAAACCAAGCGAAATATACCTTTGCTTAAAGCTATTTATGTTGTGCATGGGGGCTTTGAAGGTTTTGAGGGAAATGTGAACAAAAATCTAAATTTTTTGAGTTTCTGGCCGCCATGTTGACGATTGATCTAACCAATTACGTTGTGTATAATAAAATCGCCCCATTCGCAACGGAATTTTTACCGAATGAGGACGCAAGAGAGAATAATCTAAGAAAACCAAACCCTTTTACGTTGTGAACCGGAAGAAAACTAAAATTCTTTGCTTGAATAAGTCATATTTGCATGGTGTATGGCGAAAGGGGAAAAATAAAGGGTGAACACACCAAAACTGCGACACTTAGAAATTACTACCAGAAACAAACTAGAAGGCTTTGAAATTATTTTTTTTTTGTATTATATAACTTGGAAGTTTAGATGTTATTAAAATGTTAAAATATTAGTTATTATTTGCTCCATATGCAAGTGATCGTTATTGTCATCGCACACGCGCCATCATGTTCTGCACGACTGCATCATCGACATTACGCGATGCGCACAACTACTTTGTTTTGCACTCTTCAATAATTTTCACTCTTTCACCTGTTTTCTTCAAGATTCCTTTGACAATTGACCAATATTCCCCAATAGGACGTGGCTCTGGGCTATTGGGTGGATTGCAGTCGCGAGGTACAAAATTGATGTTATTTGCATTATACCACGGCAATGTGTCCTTGGAATAGTGGCAGGTTGCCATGTCCGCCTAGAACGATGGCCTACTCCTTATCTGTTGATAAATGACAGAAGACGCCTTTTGAGGCAGTCATCCCGATAAACTTGATCATTCATTGTCCCGGATGGGAAAAAAGGGCTGCTCTTACGGCCGCAGGAACAAATAGCTTGCCAAACCATGTGGTTTTTGGAAATTTGGACTTCATTTTCAGCTTAAAACTTTCAGGGGCATCTTGACGACTTGCAGCAGTATAAAAATCTTGACCTGAATATTTTGAATTTTTATAGCAGTAGGTTTCGCAGTCCATAACAATGCAGTTGTATTTTTTAATTTAGAATTCATACAACTTCCGAATGCGGGATTTCGCTGTAACATTCTACTTTGCGCCTCGCGCAACTAAGGTCATGGTCAACTTATGGTATTTGAATTTCAAAATATTGAATTCGTTTTGGGTAAGTTATAAGCTTCCCAAAGTGTCGCAGTTTTGGTGTGTTCACCCTTTAGGTTTGAAGAATGTTTGACAAGCGCTTGTGTGGTGTATTTCGCTCTTTATAAAACTTCGGAAAGTTTTTTGTTCAAAAATTTGCAGAGCGATTTAACAACTCTCTTGTGTAAAACATGGTTGCATATGTTATCTGCAAATATATCGAGAGAAAATTCTTCAAAAATTCCTCAAAATATAAATCCTCAAAAAATACTCAAGCGCACCCGAAATTCCTCACGTTTTGAGGAATCACTACAAAGTGGCAAAACTGTTTAGAGCGAGAGCTGCCAGCGATAACACCTTGTATTATTGCATCATGATATACATATGTAGATATGGATGCAAATTTTAAAACTCATATGTTAGGAATTTGCACCCTCAGCTTAAGCGACTTGTTTGACTTACAAAGCAAAATATTTTCCAGTTATTAACTTATTTAGTATGCGGCGAAATGTTCTGGAATCCCACCACTCCATACTACGTTGTATCATCATACATACGTACATATGTATGTTTGGTTTTATTAATTTTACGCAACTTATTAATTTGTTTTCCTCTTATTTGATTTACCTTCTTTAACACGTTAGCATTTACTTCTTTGTTATTTATGTAGGTTCACTTTAATGCTTAGTGTGGTTTGCTGTTGCTTACGTAGAGAATCTTTTGTTGACTTTGAATCATTTATTTACATATTAGCTTGGCATCTTTCGGGTTTTCTGGTATTTCCTAAAATTAGCTTAGGACAGCAGGCAAACAATTACACGGAATGATATGCGGCAGAAGTAACTAGAATGTCGCCGTGTCGTCGCCGAATGTCGTCGACGGCTTTATAAGAGCATATGCATCCCAGCAAACGTTAGTTTCAAAAACCCAGTACCTAAAGATGTATAAGTTCGAGCGAAACCGAAATATATATACTCGATGCATACATTAAATTCTCTTTCGTCTTTCTGTAAACTAATGATAAGCAGGTATGTTTTTTTTTTTTGCAACGGGTTTAGTAGAAATCAATAAAGCGCTTACCGAGATAAACTTATGTAGTCATAAGTGGGCGGTGCCACGAACGCTTTCCAAAACCTTGCCATAATCTCATTAACCTTCCATTACTAACACGCTGTCTCACTGACCGAAGACATTCTTAAAATGTTAAATTCTGGGAATGTTCGTACCGAGCATATTGAAGTTTGGTGAAGCGGCTACTGTGGTACAATATTTCATCATAAGTGGGCAGTGCCAGGCCCGTTTTCGACAATTTTCCTAACTGTCTTAATGAGATACTTCGTTTTGCCTTGATCAGCACCAGATCCACACGCTTTGCTTCTCTATCTAATTTCGAGAAGACAGAACAGACGTAGTGCTTGTTTATATTGATATCTTCGGGATACGCCAGGTATTGTAAGCTGTTGTAAGGAATTTTTAGATTAGCGTGGATCTCGCTTTCTCTTCCGTTTGGAGCGACCAATACTCCGATATGTTATTGGAGTTCTCACCGGGCTCTGCGTTATGGGAACCCACGCTGCCAGGATGGGTTTTCTGTCAAATGATTACTGTTGTAGCTGCCGCGATGAGGAGGAAATTGAAAGCGTGGAACATTACCCATTCCACTGTCCCGCTTTGGCAAGGGCTCGTCGACGCTCGTTCCTCCACTATTCTTTTGAGTGTCTGGCTGAACCGGACCCAGCCAGTATCTACGATTTTGAGCGCTAAAAAGAAATTTTTTTTCATTGAATTTTAAATGTTTTACATCGTTTAGTGCAATTTGTGCAAACAAGTAATCATTTGAGTTTAGTTTTTGGGATTTGTTGTTTAACAAAAGATATTCGCTTTCAGATGCCAAAGCGAAGCGCAATTAGGTCGCATTTCGCGGGCAAAATTAAAAAAAAGAAAATGAAATGCAGGCACTGCCGGTGGCTCTCAGGGAAATTTTAATCGCCATTTTACTTTACAGATTAACTCAATCTTTTGTACGTATGTGTTACAAAACTTACATTTTGGTTGTTCTGTAACTGAGCTCCTACTACCGACGTGGTTTAATTAGGTGAACTATACCCAGTGGGAAAATGTAATGTATAGTAGTCGAAAAAATAATCAGTAAACCAACCCTTTTCACATTCGAAAATGCATTTTTCCCCCAGGGCGATGTCCTAAGAAAAGTGGGGCATTCAATTTTGCATTACCTAGTATCGAGAAATGAATGTGTTTTAATATGAAATTTTTGGAACTTTTTGAATACATCAGAATGCTGATTACATACTTACTAATAATATAATCGAGAACTCACGCATGTAATGCATTACTACTTTTCCCACTGGGTAGTTCAATAAGCTGATCGAATTAAGACTCAGAAGAGCTAGTTCATTAAGCTGAACAAACTAGAAGCAAACCAATCTTTAAAATGAACTAAAAATCCAATTCGAATGTACATATAGCGATGTACATAGTAAGCCAGTGTTGTATTGCGCTGTATACACAAAAAATAAAGGTTAACTAAAACCAACACACTACATATTTAAGAAAACTAAAAAGCTATAAAAAGAATGAGTCAATACAAATAATATAAGAGAGGCTTGCTTGGTAAATCGAATTTCAAAGTTCGCTGGCAACTTGGAAATTCGTAAAAATTGCAAAGCTGTATGCGTATTAAAAGAGTGCATTTGATTAACTAAACTTGTTTAGCCACTTTAGTGGAGTTTTGCATGTGGTCTGCAGCAAATTTTTGCTTTGGGGGAATTCCCCATATCTACATTCATTGGTTAATAAAAAATAATATTAGAGCTATACCTGCAATGTGAGTGTATGTATGTACATCAGTATTTAAATACATATGTATATATATCGCAATTTTTCCAAGAATCAAACACTCGACATTGCCGCTAATTTTTGCCGGTTTTTACCAATGTTTTTACCTCAACACACCGGCAATTCTGGCTTGATTTTAAGCTGCTAAAACATTTTTAATTTGACCTTGAATGCAATATGCCTTTAAGTGCCTTAAAGTAAATAAAAGATGTTTGTAGTTGTTGTATTTATGTTTGCTTCGTATCCCATTTAAACGCTTATTTTAGGCTTCTTGTATGCTTCCTTTGTGTACTTTTGCACGCATATTAACCTTAGTTGTTGTTACCCTTTTCCGCTTGCGTCAATCACTCAAATAAACTAGTTTGTTTCAGCTCCTTTGTCATACGTTTTTTGTATGCACTTAACCGCATATATTTACATACATACATACATACACAAATATTCGCTAAATGAAGTTGTAATAAATGTATAGCCATATATACATATATGTTATCATATTTTGTTGACGGATTTCCCCAAAGACCTTAATTGAAAGTAGCTGCAGTATTTTGGGGCGCTTATTGAGCTAAAAATAACCTCGCATTGTGATGTATCAATTATTTCAGTGTGTTTTTTGGGTAAAACGGATTTATTAGCACAATCAGGTCATTCATTCATCACATTGGGCCGTATGAATAAAACCCAAGCAAATGCTTTTTCTTAAAATTATGATGCGTCTTGGAGAATTTAATTATTTTTAACCGACTTGAAAATAGAGATGCCAGACCGAATGAATCGATTCGAAACGAAATAAAAATAATCAATGCTGGAAGAAATCGTCAAAAAAATAAATGGATCTCCCAAGATCGATTAATTTATATCGTGCAATAACGTCTTCTACTTAACTTTTATAAAGAAACGAAACACGGCGATCTGACCAAACTTTTATTGTGAGTAATTTTTATAGTCCGAGAGCCGACTGCTCGAAAATATGTTGCATGGTGTCCTGAAATAAAATAACCAAAATTCAATAGTTGGTATCTGGGGCAACTTGAAATCACCGACTTGCCAGTTCCATCGTGTCCTGGGATAAAACTTTCAAATTTCGAAAGGTTCGAACGTACTGATTCCAAAATATCACGGCGAGCTTGAATAAGATTTAAGCCATCCAATTCTCTATTCTGTCATCATAAAGAAGTGATTTGAGCTAAAAATGAAAATCTTCTATAGAAGGATTCGAAAGATATCTCGATTATCAATGGAGCTTACGTACATAGATTTTTTGCCATATAGGCGTTTTGTATTTTTTTTTTTTTTCGTTTTCGCTAACTTCATATTTTAGTTCTTAATTACCCTTTTTACAGAAAAATTGCTACAAATCTGGATACATACTAAATTTTTTTCTAAATAAAGCAATTAAGGAGTGCAAAATTTTTATGAAAATTAGATTAGGATTCCAAATTTTGGAGTTTGTGTTGTATGGCTAATAGCCATAATTTTAATAGAAAGATATTAGGAAAAATCGAATGTCGATTCTCGAATTATTTGATAAAAAATCGAATCGATCTTCGATTCAATCGATTTTAAAATGGTGTCTCTACTTCAAAAGAGGAGGAAGGTTATCAATACACCGGAATATATAAACAATTTTGTATGTAAGTTACTGCATAATTTTGGACCACGTGATTGGACTGAAGGAATAGCTTTATGCGACTTAGAACCATCTAAACTTTTAAACGCACTAGAGACGAGGGAGATTTAGCAGAAATGAAAATACTGAGGAACCTTATTTCCGATATCCTATCCATAAAAAACAGTAAATTGGATTGTTAATCGACTTCAAATAAAAAGAATAAGATACCGAAAATTAGGAAGGAATAGCTATTAGGAAGGAATATCTATCAGTAAATAACGTTCCTTAGGATTTTCATTTCTACCAAAGTAATGTTATACTCCTGCCGTAGACGTATTGCCAACACCTACTTTGGTCGAAGTAACATCTTTGACATGCCATCTTTAATTTACCCATTGAAAAAGGAAATGTTCAAGAATACAGGCATGTGGTCAGAAGTTGAAGCGAGAGGGACCAAATGGCGCCTCAGCGATTGGTTAATCATCGATGAAGTTTCAATGGTATCCTACGAAAACCTTCGAATGTTACATCTGACGTTGCAAAAATTCATAAATAATGATCTGCTATTCGGAGATAAATATTTTGCTGTTCGGCGACATAATGCAACAAAATGAAAACTTGTCATTTTAATTAAAAATTAATTAGAAGTTAAGGAAAGCTAATTTTTGTTACCTTTAATTTGAAATAAACAGCTCAAGTGGCTGAGAGTGGCATAAACATAACACCTCAAATTAAAGGTTCATTTTTTAGCGTAAAATCCTCGTTGTAATGAGTTACTTATGCTACTTTATAAGTATGCAAAAATCTTCAACATTTCAATGCAATTTTTCTTTTAAAGAATAGATACGGTTAAATTGTAAATAGTGTTATCATTAACTCGATTTTTTTTTTGTCTGAAAAGGTGACTTATGCCACTTTCAAAATAAACGGCTTATTTGATGTATCATCTGCTTTCATCGGTGAACGGATGTTTCAGGTTTGAAGTCGGTTCCTTAAAGAACTTGTTATATATATATATGTATATACGGTTATACTTAAAGTATGTTCAGGCAGGCCGGCCAATCGAGAAATTAGCCAAATTTTCTCGATACAAAGTTTCAATTTTTCATTGCTAGATTAGTGCTTAATTGAATAAATTTTTTCATGCAACCCTGCTAAATTTGTTTAATTTTGACTTTGAACTATGTTTGTTGAACAAATTGCAATCAGCTGTTTGTTTGTGGTCCTCTTTACCAGCTTATATTCCATCAGGGATGGAAAATTGAGTTTTCAAATTGTACCTAACTTGCGTAAAAACTTTACCTAAAAGTAGATAAATGCACCTAAAAAGTAAATAGGGGTCTTCATTTAGAGGAATAAAGGGATAAATTGCTTAGATTTATCAGTTTATCCGCATTATTTCATGAACGCACCTTGGTAAATATTACACAAAAATTTTATTACTTAATTTACATATATCGATAGTTATGTTTCATTCTTACCTCGTCCATTGCTTTAAAAGGTGTTCGTAGTGAAAGCGACCCAGCTCGCAACCTGCCAGTGTCGAATTTTGCTAAAACTTATACATTTATCCACCAAAATCATTTGATAAAATGATAAACTTTGGAAAAATAGCTTTCCATACAATGTTTGACAGTTCACTTATCAAAATGAGAAATTTATCAAGTTTATCACTTTAGATGAAGGCCCCTAATATGTATTTTTATATGTATATAAAAGAGGATACCTTTACCTTCGATACCATATCAACTTCTGAACTCACAATAAACCAATTTGGGTATGAAAAAAATCTCTTCGAGCAGTTCGATACAAAACTATGTTTTCGAAAAGGTGAGTCACTTTCCTCCGAGTTCTTCGTTCTGACGTTTTAAAAAGAAATATTCTCTGTCCATCTGGCGTTATCAACTACAGTTACCTTACTTTGACCACCCTTTTGGATTATTTGTATGCCCCTTCACAAAGGAGGGAAGCTTTTGTACAAGTTACCTATACCAGAAAATACGTTGAAATGTGGATAAAAATTAGAAGAAGCACAAAAACAGGAAGAATCTAAGAAGAAAGCTACAAGATAGGTAGTTAAATTGGAAATCTAACCAGAAAGAACTAAAAGCAGGGCGGCAAACCGGCTTTGAATCGAGCCGGTTTTTGAACCGAACCACGAACCGAACCATTTTTATTTTGAAATGCCAAAATCGAACGAAAAACTACGCCAAAAAATTGTCCTGTTCGATTCAAAATTCACTAAAGCATTTTGCAAGTTTTGTAATACATAAACAACTTTATCTAAAAATGCAACCCTATGGTAAAACTGCAAAGTTTTTTGAGTGTAATGGCATCTCTGTGAGTTATACTTTCGTCAATATATAAAAAATACTTGAAATGTTTCATATGGAAAAAAATGCATATCATCGCCAGCAACAAGAAAATTCAAAGATCGGTACGGATTTTAAGATATCTAATTCAAACTTGCACTTATCATATTACATTAAAGTTGAATAAGCTATAAAACTGAATACTCGAATTTTTCTAGTTCTGATTATTTCTGAAATTTTGAAACTATAATGAAATTTTGTTATAGTTTGTAGATTTTGCCAAATTTTCGTAGAAAGTTTGAAAATTTTATGTGGTTCTTGTTATGTACATATGAGGTTAAGGCTTAATGTAAGCTCCAATCTACCGAAAATGTGGGTCTGAAATTAAGCCAAGGTTTTGAGTGCCTTCAAAATTCTGAGTGTGTTGTTATTTTCTACTCGACTAGACTCACGACTTGTCCAAACCTTAAAAAAAGTGTATTCAAATGTTTTAATTGTTCCTTGATCGCGTTGATTTTAAATACTTTTTTTGTTGAGAGTATTACGCATTTTTTTCATACAAAAAATGTGTCGATATTACATGTATGGAAGAAAATCGGTGAAAAAAAATGCCAAAAACCAACTTAAAACTTAAAAGTTTTTTTTATAGAAATTCTTATTAAAAGTTTTGCAATTTAGATGAAACTTTGAAGAACTTTCGAAATATTTCACAATATTTTTTTTAACTTGGGTTTATTCGGTTTTTGTTAGACGATGAATAATACAATTAAAACAATAATGCGCTCGAGGAAATGATTCCTTTTAGAACCTTTACTGATGGTAAATAAGCGGTCAAGAAAAAAACTAATAAGTTAACGTTAACAAAAAATCTAACGAAATCCATACCAATAAATGCTAAATCGAATAAAGTTAATGCGAGGAAAAGACAATATAAAAAAAGACAATGCGCGGCATTTCCATATGCTTGCACTTCGCTTACTTTAGCATTCAATCAAAATAGTTAAAGCCAAAGAGAAAAATAACGCAGAAGTGTAATGAAGAGCAAATATTTTGACAAAAATTAATGAGTATTGAATTTACGCAATATGTGACCTTAGGTAAACGACATTGCGAAAACGACAATGATAAATAAATCGTACAACGTACATATATACTATGTACATAAGTAAATATATTTACATTTATGCATAAGCATTTATAAGTACAATGTTATATTCAATCGCAGCTTACAGTTACCTCGGGTACTTGCAAATGGAAGCGATATATATAAAAAAGTAAAATTCAAAAATCTTTTGAAAATAAAAAAGTAATCATAAATAACAAATGAAGACAATTAATTGCGTAGAATGGGGCAAGCAAGTAAACAAAATTTCTGACGGCTTAATTTATGCATAATGTATGTATGTATTAAGTGTACGTATGTATGTACGTACTTCCATATGCCTCATACCTTTTTGTGCTAATTTGCCGCAGATACCTAAATAAATAAATGTGCATTCAAAACAGTTGATTTTTTTATTTAATAGATGTTGTTATTTTTGGTTGTTTGTGATTACAGAAATAATGTTATGGTGCATGACCACGACTATCAAGTACCAAACAATTCACAGCAATTGAAATTAACTAGCTGTGCTTTACGCGGAAGTCACGGATATTGGCGTCGACTTTTGGGGAAGCGAAAATTAGCAAGCGATTGCTATATTTTGATTTTCCCTTTGTCTGGTTATTTTTTATACTGCATACATACATGTGTATGTATATTTAACTTATGCAAAATTTGTTTTGGTTTTATCAATTTTATCTATAAACTTCTGGCAAAAAATTGCACATAGTGTGAGGTCTTAAAAATAACAAGCTTTTACAAACATAACACAAATACATGCTTACCCATATGTATACATATGCGCATCGACACCTTTGCGCGAAATTATCGTATGTGCCAGAAACCAAAATTTGCAGGAGATCGTTTTTTCTCATATATGTAATACTTCTATATTGGCAGTGAGCTAACTTCTCAATGTGTAAGCATTCCGAAATCAAAGCGAGACAGTCTAGTACCGTTTTTGTCAATGTATTGTGTACTTGAGTGCCGTTTTTGTATATGTGTTGTGTACATGTTTATTTATAAACATATGTGTTCCTTTTCTTTCGTACGTGTTTATTGATATATCTGTACTGGAGTGTTTTCGGACGGTACTAGCTCTTACTGCCAATATAGGAGTATTACATATCGATGGCTGAGTGGAAGATCGACCTATCTCGGCAGCCAGTTCGAAAACGCTCTATCTCAAAAAACTTTTCAAGAACGCCCTATTTCAGAATTTAATCGAAAAACACCCTATCTCACAATTCGGTTCAAAAACGCCCTATCTTACTTCAAAATGTATTGAAAATATGCTGATATAGGGCGTTTTTGAGTCGGCAGCTGAGATAGGGCGTTTTTGAAACGAATTCTGAAATAGGGCGTTCATGGAAAGTTTTTTGAGATAGAGCGTTTTTGAACTGGCTGCCGAGATAGGCTGATCTTCCACTCAGCCATCGATATATGTTTTTTCTTCCTTTCAAATTTGTTTGAACTTCTTATTATTTTTTTTTACTAGGTACAAAATACTTTTGTACGACACATACGACAAATATGTATGCTCACAAGAAAAAAATGCATTGTAACATACGATAATGTATACAGTAAATTTTTGGTATAACTATAGGGATTTAAGCTACTATACTTTAGCGTGATGCGTTGTTACCATCTCATAAGCTGGTAACAAAATATTGCCCCGTGAAATATGAAATGCCAGAATTTTCACAAATCTTCATAGCTGAATTGCTGAATATTTTACATATTGCATTACCAACGTAACCAGCTTATGAGATGGCAACAAAATTTACCGATTACAAACGTACACAAAATGCAAAAAGGGTTTAAAAACTGGAAGGCACTATTGCATGAAGTGAAAGGGTGATAATAATCTAACCAAAGGCTTGTGAAATGGATAATTTTAAAAAGAATTGGACCAATGGACCAAACGAAAAGAAATGGGCCCAACGAAAAGAAATGGGCCAAACGAAAGAAGTGGACGAAATTTAGTCCATTTGGACCAAAACGGCAACCATGGTGACAACTTCCCCGCCTCTGAGGAATGTCTTTCCGATATCTGATTTTGATGTTTTTCGCAGAACACAGAACAGAAAAAGGGCACAATACACACATGCCCCGCACTTCCATACATGCATTTGCGCAAGCTAGGGATATTACGGGTATTAGCATCATTTTAAACATTCTCATAGCAAAACATTCGCATTCGCGTCAAAGGTCCCTTACGGAAGGACAGTCCTCCTATGCCACGAAATGTCATCCTCTATAGCTAAATACTCCTTTTTTTAATTTTTTTATTTTTAATTTACACTTCTAATTTTTTGGGTATGAAGATTATAAATTGCTTTCAAAAATAGAAGATAACGAAGAGAAATCGGAAATTTAGAACAATTTCACCTATCATATAGGGTTTTTTTAATTATCTCAGAATTCCGGATTTCGTACATTCGATGAGGTTGAAAAAATGTGTAAATGTGCTTAAATAAAAATAAATTTAGCCAATCTAAACAGCGACAGATATTTAGACTAAAACTGCTAAATATATAATATTAAAATTTTACCTTTGACTATTAGATTAAAACACTAATGTTCTAATAACGTTTTATTTTCCAATTGTAATTTATACAATTTTTTTAATAATACAATCAATAACTTAAGTTGGTTATAGCTTTTTTTAAGTGATTCCCAAACATTCGCAATAGCATTCGCACATTATTCTTCTTATTTGGCGCTGTAACGGCCTAAGCGATTTTGTCGGAGTTCAATAAAGCACACCAGAAGTTTCTCTTCCGTGCCACTATAGGAAATTTTAATCTATTTTGTGGCCAAAAGACAATTTCTTGACTTGCTTAAAATTAATTTTTTTTTGTCTTATCTTACAGAGAATACTTCAGAGTAAAAAACTGTATACTCTGTTTTTCGATAAATTGACTTACCGTTGATTTGGTAACCCTCAAACAGATAGTTTCCAAATTTTTTCTATGAACGAAAAATGTGTAGCTTGATTTTGTGCCACTTTCAAATGCGTATATCTCGTAATCTATTTTCTGCTTTTCAAAAGTGAAACTTGGAAAGAAAGAGTGACGGTTAGCAGAATATTTACCAATTAAAGCTTGTATTATAGTTTAAAGGTTGTGGCAAAGAAACGTCCACATTTAAGTGACTTTAAAGTGAAATTGTACAATTAAAATAAAACAATAATTTATTTAGTGTTTTAAAAAAATGTTTAAAAAAAATCCATCATAAATCCGTAGAATAGTCCCTGATCTCTTATTTTCCCATAATCTTATACTGCAATTTTGTGCGATATTAAAGATATTATAATTTTTCTTAGGTAACTACTTGGTACAAAATTGTTATAATTTAAAAGTTGGAAAAAAACCTGTCAGATAACAAAGAGAAAGTTTTAAACTTAACGTCAGTGGAGGATTCGAGTCGATATTTAAAATAGAACGTACGAGGCATATCTTTATTGGGTTGGGGTCCACTGGACCCCGTGTGACCATTACGCTATTTTTAGGAGGTGTGACCATTACGGGTTAATTTTTGCGCGGCAATGCCACTACTTCTAGTCCTACTACTGGGCCAAGTTTTAAATTGATATCTCAACTTTTAGAATTTCCCATAGTGCGTTCCAACTGACGCCTATTAGAAATGCCAAATGAAGCCAAGTCCGTCCCTACTTGGTCTTTCCAACGCAGTGGGCGCCTCCCTTTTCCTTTGCTACCGCAAACAGGTTCCGAAGAACATGGACAAGCCAGCGGCACCACCGTATTTTAATACGCTGCACTATGTCTACATCGTTGTAAAGCTCATACAACTTATCGTTCCATCGTCTACGGTACTCACCGGGGTTAATGCGTAAAAGCCCCTAAATCTTCCACAAACTCTCTCTCTCGAGTACTCCAAGAGCCGCCTCATCGGCTGTTGTCATTGTCCATGCTTCTGCGCCATATTCAGAGTGTAGTTTTCGTACATCGAAAGAGGACTTTACCACTGAATTCCGTAACCAGTCCAAAGTAGCACTTGTTGGCAAGAGCGATACTGCGTTGGATTTCGATGCTGACATTATTATCGATGTTCATTAAAGAAATCACACGAGATGGAGACGCCCTGTCTGAACCTTCATTGGTAGCAAACGGCTTGGAGAGCTCTTACCCAATTGTGACGGAGCTCGTGGTATTGCTCAAGCCATTTTACAGAGCTGTATCAGTTTTGCGGCGATACCAAATTCAGACATCGCGGTGTATAGGCAACTTCTTTTAGTGCTACCGAAAGAAGCTTTGAAGTCGACAAACAGACGGTGAGTGTCGAGATTATTCTCGCGAGTCTTTTCCAAGATCTGGCGTATTGTGAATACCTGGTCTATGGTGGATTTGTCAGGTCTAAAGCCACACTGATAAGGCCCAATCAGTTCGTTGACGGTAGGCCTCAGTCTTCCACACAATACGCTTGATAAGACTTTGTTACCTATGCTTAGACGGTAGATCCCGCGATAGTTGACGCGTATGGCGGGGTAGACTTTCTTGTGGATTGGGCTGAGCGCACTATGCATTCGCTAAAGAGACATATTCGTAACATCCCTCCTAGTTCAAACCCTTGCATATATTAGAAAATCAAAACTAAATTAACAACGTGGAAAAGCTGTAAATATAATACCAGGGTTGCTCT
>NW_023458561.1:21030837-21032587 GCF_013731165.1 Rhagoletis pomonella
AGAGCAACCCTGGTATTATATTTACAGCTTTTCCACGTTGTTAATTTTGTTTTGATTTTCTAATATATGCAAGGGTTTGAACTAGGGATGTTACGAATATGTCTCTTTAGCGAATGCATAGTGCGCTCAGCCCAATCCACAAGAAAGTCTACCCCGCCATACGCGCCAACTATCGCGGGATCTACCGTCTAAGCATAGGTAACAAAGTCTTATCAAGCGTATTGTGTGGAAGACTGAGGCCTACCGTCCACGAACTGATTGGGCCTTATCAGTGTGGCTTTAGACCTTACAAATCCACCATAGACCAGGTATTCACAATACGCAAAATCTTGGAAAAGACTCACGAGAATAATCTCGACACTCCCGTCTGTTTGTCGACTTCAAAGCTTCTTTCGGTAGCACTAAAAGAAGTTGCCTATACGCCGCGATGTCTGAATTTGGTATCGCCGCAAAACCGATACAGCTCTGTAAAATGGCTTGAGCAATACCACGAGCTCCGTCACAATTGGGTAAAAGCTCTCCAAGCCGTTGCTACCAAAGAAGGTTCAGACAGGGCGTCTCCATCTCGTGTGATTTCTTTAATGAACATCGATAATAATGTCAGCATCGAAATCCAACGCAGTATCGCTCTTGCCAACAAGTGCTACTTTGGACTGGTTAGGGAATTCAGTGGTAAAGTCCTCTTTCGATGTACGAAAACTACACTCTGAATATGGCGCAGAAGCATGGACAATGACAACAGCCGATGAGGCGGCTCTTGGAGTATTCGAGAGAGAGATTTTGTGGAAGATTTAGGGGCTTTTACGCATTAACCCCGGTGAGTACCGTGGACGATGGAACGATAAGCTGTATGAGCTTTACAACGATGTAGACATAGTGCAGCGTATTAAAATACAGTGGTGCCGCTGGCTTGTCCATGTTCTTCGGAACCTGTTTGCGGTAGCAAAGGAAAAAGGAGGGACGGACTTGGCTTCATTTGGCATTTCTAATAGGCGTCAGTTGGCACGCGCTATGGGAAATTTTACCCTATTTTGTGGCCAAAAGTTGAGATATCAATTTAAAACTTGGCCCAGTAGTAGGACTAGAAGTAGTGGCATTGCCGCGCAAAAATTAACCCGTAATGGTCACACCTCCAAAAAATAGCGTAATGGTCACACGGGGTCCAGTGGACCCCAACCCAATAAAGAGATGCCTCGTACGCTCTATTTTAAATATCGACTCGAATCCTCCACTGACCTTAAGTTTAAAACTTTCTCTTTGTTATCTGACAGTTTTTTTTCCAACTTTTAAATTATAACACCGTGAATTATTTCATAAAACTCATATTGTACCAAGTAGTTACCTAAGAAAAATTATAATTTCTTTAATATCGCACAAAATTGCAGTATAAGATTATGGGGAAATAAGAGATCATGGATACCGATTTATGATGGATTTTTTTTTTACATTTTTTTAAAAAACTAAATAAATTATTTTTTTCTTTTAATTGTACAATTTCACTTTAAAGTCACTTAAATTCGGACGTTTTTTTCGCACAACCTTTAAACTATAATACAAGTTTTAATTGGTAAATATTCTGCTAACCGTCACTCTTTCTTTCCACTTTTCGCTTTTGAAAAGCAGCAAATAGATTACGAGATATACGTATTTGAAAGTGGTACAAAATCAAGCTACACATTTTTCGTTTACAGAAAATTTCGAAGCTATCTGTTTGAGGGTTACCAAATCAACGGTAAGTCAATTTATCGAA
>NW_023458561.1:21032687-21049393 GCF_013731165.1 Rhagoletis pomonella
AAATTAACAACGTGGAAAAGCTGTAAATATAATACCAGGGTTGCTCTGACTTGAAAAAAATTGTAATTAAAGACTGTTGATTTTGGTAAATAAATCATTTTATGTATGTAAAGAAGATTTTTAAAACTAATTTGTGGAAAGTGAAGTAAAATTAAGTGACGAAGCGACGGCTTCCAAAGTAAAGTGAAAAACTTCAATTGAAGTGACGCCGACAGCACTGAGTAGTACAGTACAAAGCTAATCGCTTAGTAAACGTGCTCACTGAAGATGTTTACTAAGCGCGCATTCACTGAATTAACCGTTCTTTCTATGTTGGATTAGGTGGTGACATGTCCAGTTATTCCGAAGTGATTCGTGGATGAGCTACTGTTGTTAAATTTTTGTCGTATTGAAGGACTCATACAGTCGATTGTTGTTTAATATAGGCTTGTTATTAGGGTGTTCGATTCTTCGCGTATTTTCCAAAACCGGTCTTCGAGTTATTCGAAAAATTGCAAGTTGTAAAAAACCGGCTGCCGATTTTGAAGTAAAGAAAAAAAACATTATCAGGTTTTATTTTAAATGTTTTTATAAGTGAAGTGCTTAAGTGCTTATGTTGGTACGAAGTCAAGACCAAAATATTACAATAAAACTTCTAACAGTAAAGATAACTTCTATTTAGAAAAGAGCGAAGCAAAATAAGTTCAGTGTTTTTTAAATCAAAAGTAACAGATATATATTAAAATCAGCGAAAAATTAACGTTTTGTCTAATATAAACTTGTTTTTAATACTTTATGGCATTTTTTCTGACTATCGATTTTGAGTAGTGGCTTTGCCGCCGTTGCCGAGTGCTCGATGTGCCTACTGCCACAGGTTCAATTTCTGGTCCCAGCAGCATCAACAAAAAGTATTTTCAAATATCGGTCACCCCACGATTGTACTTCTGCCATAAAAAAGCTTCTTCGATGCTGGAGTAAAACTGTTGATCTCTCCATTTGTGTCCCAACATCAAGAAGCAGAACACGAATTGGAAGAGAAGCTCGGCCAAACACGTAGAAAGGGTTTAAGTGCCAAACATTCATTTATTCGAATCAAATTTGATATATTTTTTATCCCCAAATAACCTAGGATACAATTTTAAAACTAATTAGGGGTTTCCATTAAACTGAAAAAAGCCTTGAAAACTTCAAAAAACTCAGAACTTTTATTGAGAGGTCAAGATTTGTATGAAATGAAAAAACCGGATTGTTCGTAAAAAAAATCAAGATATCCAAATCAAAGATTATGAATAAAGATATCCAAAAAAAGACCGCTGGAAACCGGTTTAAAAAAATCGAGTCAATCACCCTAATTTTTATGCATATATCCATGATTCGTCGCCTGTCACGATCTTAAAGACGCCTTTTGAAGCATTTATTTGCACCAATCGACACGAGTTTTTTTCAGCGATTCTAAGATTATGTGGTATTCAACGAAAGCAAATTTTTTTTGACGGCAAAATGTGCATGTAATATTCAATTAATGTAAGTTGAACTAATGCGCAAGCATGCCCCGATTTCAGGGTATGTCACATGACCTCCTTGGAATATCAGTTAACGCACTGCATCGATGTTTTCTGGAACAACAGTCGATTTGGGGTGGCATTCATGAAATTCGTCCTATAGCGAAGTGCAACTAGGATTAAATACGGCTGTTCAAAAATTTTAATTCTCTAACATGAAAAACTCGTAGGATTTGTCCATATTCACATTAGTGTCAGCGTATCTAACAACTTAAGTAGCAACCCTCGTAATAAGCTGTAACTGATTTACTTTCATACGAAAACAGTTGTCTGTAACGCTATTTATAATTATTTTATGAATTTGTAAGCATTGTTTGTGTTTTATGTTTTTATGCTTCATTAATGCGTAAAAATATAAAAAATTTATGTAAAGAGCAAAAACATTCTATCTAAAATCAATTCATCGCAGCTGGTCGCTTAACACGTGATTGGCATACTGTTTTCGCAACAAAACAGTTTTTTCGTAAAACTCATAAACATATTTTTTTGTTTTGTTTACTTTTACACATTGCAGGCGACATTAGTGATTTTTTTATTTTTATAACTTATTAACTACTATTTTTAGCTCCATAAATCTTGTTAATAGCCAGCATTATTTCAATGCCTGAATGGAATTTCAAATGGATTATTGAAATGTAATTCAATATGACAAATATTTCGTTGGATTATTTTGGAGCTTTAGTATAAGTACAAACATACATATGGGCCATTCCATTGTGACTGGTGGGTCATTTTACTCCAGAATGTTATCAATTGTGAATTATAACTATGTCGTCGGAACTTATACAACAGTGAATGATATTTTTAACATACATAGATGAATCACTAATGTATAAAATTTCCTTCAAAAAAATACCACACGATTTATTATTTCTATGTAACTATCACTTGAATGAATGTGACTGGTGGCACACTGAAAATAACTATATTTTATTTACTTTTGTGCCCGCAAAGACGAATTTTAGCCAAAATACTTAATTTTGAATCCAGATTTTTTTGTTGTAAAATATATACTATTTGTACAAATTTTGACAGTTGATTTACAAAGTGTACACAATTAGAATTCTGTACGGTTTACATATATATATAAATTTATATATATTATTTTTCATTACTGGCAATTTTTTGAATGTACCTACGGAGCATGGTCTAAACACATTCCTAGACGCTCTTAATGCTTTCAATCAATCACTTTAAATAAAGGTATACCGTTTCGTGCAGATAAGCGCAACACTTTCTGAGAGAGTTGCTTCCAGCGAACGATCCTTCTTAAGCATAAAATTATATTTACGAAGTAAAACTGGGGTATAAAGATTAAATGGTCTAGCTTTTCTTAACATCGACAGAGATATAGAAGTTACGAACGAAGAAATATTGAATACAATTTTTTCTTTTAAAGACGAAGCAGTTATTTCTAATTTTTTCACGCATACATATCGCACACCTTCTTCAAAAGGGCACAACTCCAAATTACACGTTCGTCAGAAAATGCGTAAAACTATTTCTTAGCACATAATAATTATGTATATGGGCAACGGAGACTTTACATTGGGCTTTTTTTTAACAATTATAACAAAAATTGCTCTGGCTTTTGCTGAAAGGTAAATAAAAGCTCTATTTACAGTTGTAGTGCATAATTTCAAAAATGCCAAATTTTGAGTTTTGCCTCTTTTGAAGACGGTGTACGATATGTATGTAAGCACCGGAAACTACTTAAAAAAATTAAATAAAGTCATTTTGGAACACCGAAACGCATTTTTGGGGGAACTGATTAAATCGAAAACAAATTTTTTTAAACAAACAACCCCCTCCCTCCCCCATGAAAAAAATGTCTGCTTTCGTCCCTGTTGTACATATGTAGATACACGTCGTCGATTAAAGTATAAAACCTCGTATCGTCGTTCTGCAAAACCTCGTAACTGACATTTGTGCCAAAAAAAAGATATTTGCTCGCCGGAAGCTCCTGGCATCAAGCAAGTTTTGAAAAAGCACTCCCTCCTACAAAATCTTGGCAATACGAGGTTTTGCATTTTCTTGATTCGCGGTTTTGTACTTTAAACAGGACGACGATAGGTATGGATCTGTGGCAGTGTTACCACTCAAAAAAAAATTTTTTCCTTCCATGATTGATACAAAATAGCTCAGCCTACCAAAATCTGACTTTCATTGAACATGTGATTTAAATATTGTAACATATGTAGGAAAATAAAATAAAATTTACTTGTCCATAATTTGTCTTCGTGCGCAGCTCTTTTTGGATAAAATTAAGACAAACGCGCGAACTCAAAGTCAAGCTTTGAAAATTACATGTTTTTACTTTTGCTACACAAATTATTATCAATATTATTTTCTGAAGGGAGAAGAGGGAAAGAAAATACAAATACTCTCCCATCTCACTCACACGCTTTAGCGAAATGTAAAATTTGACATTTGCATAACAATTGTGTAATTATTTTCTTCTAACTTGAACAATCTGTATGGATTGGAGCAGAGCTTCTTAAAGTGGGTTTCGTAAAAAATTCACCCTGGTTCCGCGAAATTCATTTTGGTATGAATAAGCACGGTGGTCGGGTTGAGTTACACACAGGAAGAAAATTTCTGTAAACAGCTTGAGCGAGACGCAATTATCTATTTTCAAGTATATGTACATACATATGTAGTATGTAGGGTGTGTTCGATCTATGGAATAATTACCGCAATATTGCAGACTTGTTGCTTTCCTGATTACATGTTGCTGATGCTCAACTGAAAATTTTCTAAAATATTGCAGAAATTGCGCAGTAAAAATTTTTATGTTGCTTTTGATTTTCCAATGATGAGTAACTGATTGTCAAAATTTTGTTCCTCGAACGTTGATGCAAGCAGAGTCACCTAAATTTTCGCGTAGAACGTGATACTCTTTCATAAAAAGTAACACTGCCGCATTAAAACAAATTTATATACATATAATACATAACAATATAAAAAAAAAACGTAAAATGTAGTCTCCAAAAAAAAAAATCTCAAAAATCAATGCGATTTTTTTGCCGGTTGAAACATGCACTTCATGAGATTGGAATTATATGGGCTATAAAACTGCATACCCAAAAATGTTCTAGGGATTCAGATTAAAAAGTTTAAATTTTGATGAAAGTTTGTTGAATTTTCGTAATGTTGGACAAAGTTTAAAACTTTGATTGTTATGTTTTGAGGTAAAGCTTGGACGATATTTTTATAGAAAAATAACAAAAAAATAATAATAGCTCGAAAAACATAATGAATATTACCAAAAAATCAACACGTAGTCATTTGTTTGAGTCACTGTAAACTGTAAATATGTATATGTATTAGAATACAAATCAATAATTTTTAATGTTGAGCATCAACAGAAAATTATAATTAATTTAATCCTTTGTTCTCAATTTTTAATTTTAGTGTAAATCCTATAGACATCGAGCGCATAATCCTGCAGGAGACAAAAATTTCGCGTGACCATTTAACCCCAGAGATAGCACTTTACCTCATAACGCCTGATTGTCGACTTTTCAATGAACCAGTTCCTTCAATTGACTCCTCCATAATGTTTAAGACTGACCCCTTTTGGGCATTTTATTGGCCCGGTGGACAAGCAATCAGTCGGTTTGTCCGTTTACAATTTATGTATTTACCCTCTTATTGCTTATCCTTATACAAATGTATGTATACATATTTACAGCTACATCCTCGACAATCCATCGTTGATAACTGGCAAGTCAGTACTAGATGTGGGCAGTGGCTGTGGTGCAAGTACCGTTGCTGCATTAATGCAAAAAGCGAAATATGTTGTGGCAAATGATATTGACGAAGGTAATTAAAAAAATAAATTAATAAAAAAAAAATAAAAAATCAACTTGGAGATGCCGGGGATCGAACCCGGGGCCTTTCACATGCAAAGCGAACGCTCTACCACTGAGCTACATCCCCTCATAGACAGTGTTTGTCAAAGTGCACATTTCTGCTATTTGTACGCGCGCTCTCATTCTCGCTGTTTTTCATTTTTTTTTAGTTGCTGGCTACGCTGCTGTACTGAACTCTCAATTGAATGACGTTGACTACACTCGTCTGCATATCTGTACGGAGAATTTAACAGCGGCAGCGCCACAGTCAATAAAAGAAGACGTAATTTTGTTGGGAGATGTATTCTACGATGAAGAATTTGCAGCCGTTTTGCAGCCTTGGTTGAAGAGTCTTCGCAACGCGGGTAAGCAAATACTCGTTGGTGATCCAGGTCGGCATAGCTTGACAGAGGACAGACGATGCGATATGAGACATGCAGCTAAATATGAATTAACGGAAAGTGGATGCATTGAGAATAATGGTTTTAAGTTTGTTAATGTTTGGGAACTGAAATAAAAGTGGGAAAGAACTACTCGTATTAAGGAAGAAAATTATTAAAAAAGTATTAAATTTTTTTTTTAGAAAAAAAGTTCTGGAAAAAGATAAAAATTTTTTTTTAGAAAAAAAGTTCTAAAAAAAATGAAAAAAAATCGACTTGGAGATGCCGGGGATCGAACCCGGGGCCTTTCACATGCAAAGCGAACGCTCTACCACTGAGCTACATCCCCTCGTGGCAGCTCGCTGGCCAACGACTAACTTCATAACGATTAGAAAATTTACCTACGTAAATGCGTTGCTAATTAAAGGTGTCTGCAATTATAAATATCGTCACCTAAAATGCAAAAAGACGCAACAAACATCATCGTTGAAATGCAAAAAGTCATACAGCACTATACTATACATACTAACAAAAAATTCAAAATTCACTTTTTGATTTACACATATGATGGATTTCATCGAATTACAACTCCCCACATCATTTTATTAAAAAAAAAAAAATAGTCTAGTCACGACTTTTTCCATTTCATTTACGATGTTGTTACGTCTTTTTGCATTTCAGTTGACGATATGTAGGTACATATGTACCTGTTAAAGCGCTGCTTAAGTACGCGTAATTTGTTCATTCTACTTTCATGTTGAATATTTAATTACATGACAGGTGATAGCACGAGTCGAGCACATGGCGCATATTCGCTTATTGCCACAATATCATGTAATACGTATGTACATACATACGTATTTATGTACATACATATGTTCATACATAATAAGTACAGTCACACTTCCATATCTCGAGTCACCATTATCCAACGAAAAAGTTCGAGTTACAGAATTTTTTTTATATTTACATACATATTAATTCTTTGTTGAAAAAGCGTTTACAATTGTTTTATTAATTTATTCCAAATCAAGTCCTACATAATTAAGGGATTCACAAGACGTGTTAACCGTCGTAAAATCTTAAGGTTAACATCTTTATACCTTTCATGAGCATGAAATGGTATTATAACTTTGGTCCGATGTTTGTAAGTACCAGAACAAAAAGAGATAGACCCATGAAAATGTATACTTATATGATCAGAACGTCGAGCTGAGTTGATTTAGCCATGTCCGTCTGTCCGTCTGTCCGTCTGTCCGTCTGTCCGTCTGTCCGTCTGTCCGTCTGTCCGTCTGTCCGTCTGTCTGTCTGTTTGTATGCAATCTAGTCTCTCAGTTTTCGAGGTATCCGGATGAAATTTGGTAGGTGGGTGTATTTTTATAATGTATTAATCATTTGTCGGAACCGGAAGAATCGGACCACTATAACATATAGCTCCCATACAACTGATTGTTCAGATATAAGATTTTTCATTATAACTTCGCCATTTATGCAGCTACGAACATGAAATTTTGCAATACTTGCACCCATTATCAACAGAATACTTATAGTGAAAATTACAAAGATCGGGTCACTATAACCTATAGCTCCCATACAACGGATTGTTCAGATATAAAATTTTGCGTTATAACTCCTCCATTTATATAGCTAGGAACATGAAATTCCGCACTGTTTTCAATAATTATCTACAGAAAAGTTACCGCGAAAATTAAAAAGATCGGGTAACTATAACCTATAGCTCCCATACAACTGATTGTTCAGATATGAGATTTTTCGTTATAATTCATCCATTTATGTAGCTAGGACCATGAAATTTCGCGCTGTTTTCACTCATTATCAACAGAAGACTTACCTCGAAAATAATAAAGATCGGGTCACTATAACCTGCAGCCCCCATACAACTGATTGTTCAGATATGAGGTCTTTTATCATAACTCCTCCATTTATGCAGCTACGAACATGAAATTTCGCACCATTTTCACTCATTATTAACAGAATACTTACAGTGAAAATAACAAGGATCGGATGACTACAACATATATCTTCCATACTTCTGATTGTTCAGATATGGGATTTTACTGTAAAACTTCTTTATTTGAATAGCTAAAAGCGATAAATTTCGTAAGATATTTTATAAATAATAATACAAAGTCTACTGTGAAAATCGTCAAAATCTATGCTGTATAAGCTTTATCTCCTATAGCACTGATTGTTCAGATACCAGTTTTTGCGATATATCTTCTTTATGTAGGAAACTAAACCCAATAAATTGTGTTACCGGTTTACATACCGATCACATAGCAGTGAAAATCACTTAGATTGGTGCTAATATAAGGTATATCTTCAATACCTCTGATTGTTCAGATGCGATTTTTTATATAGGTATGGAACTCCTCTATCGATGTATGCAGATGTATTCAAAAGCAGTAATCTGTCAAAGTAAAATTTGTAGATGTTCATGAAAGGTATGAAGCCTTCGGCATAGCCGAAGACAGCGCTGCTCTTACTTGTTTTTAATTAAAATGGTTTTAGGGGATTTCTAACTAAACCGAAATTCTGTTAAACTGATAAAGAACATATAATTAGCCAACCCCCCAACCATTTTAACCGCTATTTTACATAAACAAGTGTTAAGCTTAAGATTTTACGACGGTTAACACGTCTTGTGAATCCCCTAAATGTTTCAGTGAATTAAGATATTCAGAAACAAATGAAGTGAAAACGCTTTCTCTTCAGCTCTGTTTCAATATTTGCACATGACACTTGTGATAAAATTTAAAGTGAACTAATGAAGCAATATTTTTTTTATGCAGCATTTTGAAGAAAAAAAACTTTAAATTTACCGATGGATTGTTTTTCGTAGGTGATCATTTCGTTTTCTGACGCAGAATTGGAACCAATTTGGTTTATTTTAGGGTCAGTTTTTGGACTTTAAACTGCTCTGGCAACTTATATTTTGCAGATACTACTTTCATTTTCGGAATATATGTTCTTTAGAGTTAAAGAAATATTTTTGTCACAAGTTTAATATAAATTGGCCAAAAATCCAGCATTTTAAGCCCGAAAATTGTTATTTACGGAAATGTTCGAAAACCGCTTGGAATATTTTGTCTTTGTTTTCTTTAATCAAACAGCTCATGTTATTTCCTTAGGGCCGTTTTTTCGACTGCCTGCTAAAAATGTATGGCTGCTTTATCGACTTTTTATCGATTGCCTGTTAAAAGTATGTGAACGACAAATTTTACAGGCAGTCAAAGCACGGGTTATCTTAAACAGGCAGTCTAGAAAACGGCCCTTAGTTTGGCACATAGGAAGTATTGGTTGATATCTTTTAAGTATGTTCCATTTTATTAAAATATTGGTCCCCGCTTTGAGCGACGTCTAAATATTTTTTGATTTCAAACTAAAGAAGTGATATATTTTTTTCAGTATAGAACAGTCCCAGGGGGGAGAACATTGAAATTCCCACTTTACTTTTTTGGCCACCCGAATATAAATACATACCAGGGACCAGGGAAAATAAAAGTCCTTTCCTAGTAATAAACAAACCGCGTATCCAAATCAAACAAGTTTGGTATAAACTGAAAGAGGACTAAAATAGCTTTAAAACTGAAATATTTAAACGAGGAGAGGCACCAGAAAGCCAGCTATCGAAAAATATTTAAATAAAAAATGTTTTTTAATTACCATAGAACAAACTTTGGGTCAGGTATATGCATTTCTTTTGCACAAAAAAAAATATATACCATTTAAATAAGAGCAAATGGCATACCACGACTATTTTTTTTTCTTTAGTTTACATAGAGTAATTAAAAATAATTTTTAATTTGTTACCAACATAATTAATTTACCAAAGTTATATCGAAAGTTATCCACTTGATCTCCAGTGTTTTTCTAAAAAGATTTCTCTTCAATTCACAGTGGTTCGAATAGAACAAGCTAGCTGGACAAAATTATTTACCTGGATTTTCTGACAAACTACAGCCATGTAGTTGTACATTTTGTGCAATAAAATTGTTATCGGAGCTTATCGTCTAATTATAAATATATATATATATATATATATATATATATGTATTATATGTATGTATATAATGCGTGTACGACTTCGAAACCGCTAGTGAATATGATTTTGATGTTATTAACAGAAATACTCTGGCGCAATCTAGAGATGTTTCCCATTGGGCTCAAAGTAAAAGAGTTGCCACCCACCTAGAAAAAATTAAATATGTAAAATTTAAATGAAATATTACAAAATTGAGATCAAATGAAAGGTGATTGAGGAAGTCTTAATCCAAACACATTTTTTAATATGTCTTCCCCCTATAATTAATAATAAAAGAGTTGCCAGCTGTTAAAAAATTATTCTTAAAATATCAAAAACAATTGAAAAACTTTATACATAAGGCTAAATAAAAAATCAATATCATGCTGGAACAATAAAATCTTTATTAAAATTATTTACACTGTGCAAGATGAAAATTTAAGCAAAGGTTCTGATAGTTGATGATGGCTCCAGTTTTCCACATAACGGTACTTGAAAATATGCTTAAATTTTAACTTTTTTGTGAATAAATCTTAAATTGGCTTACATGCGTACATATGTATAGATGCGTTTCTGCGTTAACCACGTATTCGATTGTTCGCCTTTTTCCAAAACCGGTTTTCGAGTTATTCGAAAACTTGCAATTTGAAAAAACCCGGTTCCTGTACATAATTTTCGTACAGTGAAAGTGCTTATGTTGGTATGAAGTTTTGACCAAAAATTACAATAAAACTATCAGTAACGATAGCTTATAAGAGTAAAGCATAATAAGTTAAAATTTTTTCCTAAATCAAAAGTAAAACCAATAAAAATTTACGTTTTGTCCTATTTTAACTTAATTTAATAATTTATTGAATTTTTTCTGCCTTTTGTATGATTTCATTAGTGCTTTGACGCTTTAGCCGAGTGCTGAGTGCCTACTGCCACTCGAGAGGTCCGTGGTTAAATTTCTGGCCCCAGCAACATAAAAAAGCTTTTTTAAATAGCGGTCGCCCCTCGGCAGATACTGGCATGCCTCCGAATGTACTTCTACAAAGGTTCTTCGGAGTTGGAGTGAAAGTGTAGATCTCTTCATTTGAATGGTTGGTGTCACACTGGAACAGTGCTGCCACTGTCACTTCAATTGAAGTTTTTCACTTCACTTTGGAAGCCTTCACTTAAATTGAAAACTTTTTAATTCGAATCTCTAGAAAAAACTTTTAACTTGGGTTTTGCCGATATTGACAATCCTCACGTAAAAGTAAACAACGCCTTAAAAACTTTAGATCACCGTACAGTTCCATGAGTAAAGTAACTCTTCTTCGTACCGTTTTTTCTGGCAGGCTGCAGGTGTATTTTTGGCGGCTGTAGGTTTGTTTTTGGTTAGTGTATTGGTGTTTTTGGTTCAGTGTGTTAGTGTATTTTGAATAAGTTATAATAGAAATAAAAGAAATTATAAAAGAAATGAAAGAAATTATAAAAGATAAGAGCACATGCCAAAAAACAGGTGTTCTCAGCTGTAAGCATTTTTTTGGCAATCAGCTGATAGTATTTTTACTTATAAAACTATACGATGCTTTAGATGCTCTGTAACGTGCTAAAACTTTCACAAAAGTCGCCGATTTTTTACATTTTCTTTAATAGTTCTTTTTATAAATCATATATTTTGCAATTTAACACAATAAAATCACGTTTTTCGACGAAAAATTTAATATTGAGAAATTGAGAAAATTAACTGTTTGACAGTTTCTTTTCTCCTCAAATTCGCCTTTGTTTACTTTTACTTGAGAAATCTCATCGCCTCCGGGAATGCGAAATCTTGTATACTATTGTTCTTGTTATTAGGGAAGCGAATTTCGTTACGATATGATACCATATCGATATCTTTGCCATTCGAAACCGATACTTTTTACTCGAATCGAGTACCAGAACCCTTGTATCGTATCGAATCGTAAATGTACATTACAAAGTTAATGTGCATAATGATACATTTGTATGACAAAATATTAGAAAATAAAATGAAAACCTCAAAATTTAAAACTCTGGTAATTGGGCAAGACTTTTTGTATAAGATTTTTGTAGTAATATTTGAAATATTTAAAGTTAATTTTCCAAATTCCAAAATGTAAAACTCTGTCCTGCTTTTTTTATCAGCCGAAGTATCTGACGTGACGTTACCTTACTAAAATTTCTATTGGAAGTTTTGTTGTTAATATTGTTTTTAAACATTCCATTTCTTGCAAATCTATGTCGTACTTACTTTGGAATTTATATGTAAAGCAATATGGATATATTTTGCGCTTTAGTGATGTACTTATTAAAGTGCGAAGTGTTAATTCTTTAATGGAAAATGAGACCAATATTCAGATTTAATTTTTTTAATTTTGTATCGATATTTGGAATATCGAGTCTTTGTATTACGATATTTTTACAGCGATACTATAAAGGAGTACTATATCGATACCTTCGGTTCGATATCGTGTTTCCTACTTTTTATCAAAAATTCGAATATGTGGTAGATTTCAGACCTTGAGTGGTAGATGTGGTGGATGCTCCAAAAAGTGATAGATCTACCACAATGTGGTAGAAGTCCGATGACTGTCGAGCAGCCTTGGGCGGCGCCTTCCCGGCGGGCATATTCGCGTATACATATACGCTCTGCTTTAGAAGGCAGCGAAAGCTTAACTCAGCTTAACATCGTTGGTCAGGAGTTCAAATCGCGGTGGAGGCAGTTGTGAGTTTTCAAATGTAATGAATTTAATTTGTTGCGTGTAGCTTATAATGTTTTTTTTTAGTAAAATATGTAACAAAAACGGGGTCTGTAAAAGAAAAGGAAGAACGAAAAAAATGTCCAAAAATCGAATCGCAAAAACGTTCTTATAAAAAAAACTGTCCAAAATGGAACCGGTTAAAAACTAGTTGCAAAGTAATGCACTGGGCGACAGTTGCCACCGCCAATGACATCGCCGTGTAAAACTGGGCAGTTGAAAGCATTCCTTGGGTATTGAGCTAGAACTGGTACTGTCGGCAATAGGTCTAGTTCTTCGCTAGTTCTAGGCTAGTCAGATTTTCTGCAGGGTTGTTCGCACACACACAGTGACATCAATTGCATGCACACTATAAAAATGCTCTGCCACAGCTGCCCACCTCTGTTTTAAATATTGCACCATCTGTTTACCAAAAGCCGAAATATGTACTTACACACACATACATAATTTTTGTCTCCTTCCCTCAGCCTTCAGTAACCGGAACTAGTATAAATCTAGCGATTTCGCTAACCCTTAGTGAACGTTTCTAGTTCCGCGCAAATCCACTTTCTTCTTTTAAAACTGGCGAATTTAACATACGTATGTCAACTACATAGCACACTTCGGCACGCTACATATTTCTTAAGCCCATTTGCACCCACCTTTTCTCCAGATAAATATGTACACACATATGAATGTAGTTCAGTTTTAAAAACTAATTTGTATTCCAGTTTTATTTTTAAATTCATGCTCATAGCGCTCAAAGTTTTCCATGTATTTTAGATGGGGAAAAAAACAAATTTTCGTAAAAATGGTATAGAACTCTTGAAAATCAATATTTGTCAATCGTAAAACTGTGGTTCTCTTCAGGAGACTTCAAATATTAATATCCAATTGTTTATTTAACCTTTTTTTATGATTAAAGATTTTTTATTGGTCCCCCCATTGCATTTTCTAGGACCTATAAAATATAGTTACCATGAAAAAATTGGTAAAGGAACAATTGGGTTTTATTCAAGAATTCTTTACTATTTCTACGAAAAGTTGTTTTTTCCCCATATAAAATACATTGAAAACTTTGAGCGCTTTGAGCACACCCTAATTTTTTTTTATTTCAAAATAAAAAATAGGAGTATATTTCTTTTTGGTATAGAACAGTCCTAGGGGCTGGCGGCATTAAAAATGAAAAGCTAAAAAAAATCTAGCTATGTAAAAGTTACTGTTTCAAAACTTGCAATATTAAATTTTTAAATATAAAATTTGCAAATCTAACATACTGCAATTTTATTTTTTTAATGGTATTAGGCTAGGGCTGCCAGACGTCCCGGTTTTCCCGGACATGTCCCGGTTTTAGACTATTTGTCCCGGTGTCCCGGTCCAACCTTAAAATGTCCCGGGTTTCGTTTTTAGTGTCCCGGTTTTTGATTTGATTGCACAAATTTGAATAAAAGTTCAAAAATCACAACACTAAGGGGAAAAACGCATTGTAATATTCAGAAAAATTTTATGAGTTCACTGAGGGAAATAATGCATAGTAAACATGAATATTTTCTATTTGATTATCGTTTAAAAATGTTCGTATTTAAAAATAATACTTTCATAACACGCACGCGTGGTGTTGATTCAAACTCAACATTTAAATGCACATTTATATGTCTGGCTGTAGCTGAGTGCGCGGTAATTGCAAATCGCTTCATTTTAATATGGGCGTATTTGAATTGAATATTTCTATACTAAATACTAAAATTTGTATACTTAAATAAATGTATTACGAGTTGGGTTGCTGCTCTTTCATATGCGCGTTTTTTTAATTTAGCACGCTTTTTTAATTCTAAACTTCTTTCTCTCAGTGCACCGGTTTAATTTGTGAAATAGTCACATTTCGAGATAGTTGAACTTTGCACAAGCAATGATGATTAGTATATCGATGGCTGAGTGGAAGATCGACCTATCTCGGCAGCCAGTTCGAAAACGCCCTATCTCAGAAAATTTTTCAACAACGCTTTATCTCAGACAACTTTTCAAGAACGCCCTACTTCAGAATTTGATTGAAAAACGCCCTAGCTCAGTATTTGGCTGAAGAACGCCCTATCTTAGATGTCGATTCAAAAACGCCCTATCTCAGCATATTTTCAATGCATTTTCTTTTGAGATAGGGTGTTTTTGAACCGAATTCTGAGAGGGGCGTTATTAAACCAAATTCTGAGGTAGGGTGTTTTTCAAATTATGAATTAGGGCGTTTTTCAATCAAATTCTGAAGTAGGGCATTCTTGAAAAGTTTTCTGAGATAGGGCGTTTTCGAACTGGCTGCCGAGATAGGTCGATCTTCCACTCAGCCATCCATATGTACCTAAATACGTTCAAACTGACGTGCACAGAGTTTTACAATTATATTAAGGAAAAGACAGAAGTTTTGAAACAAATTCACAGCAACGAAAAATATGACTGATATTTTAATGTTATCTTGTACTTATATTTTTTTCTTTCATGAAACCTAGAGTACTTATAAGTACAGTGCCGTACAAAATTATTGGCTCGGAGGCTCTTTAATCAGATCACAATTTCTAATCAGATCTTTTAGAAGAATTTTTAAAATGTAGCTTTTGAGTCAATTAATAAAGCGCAAGTCTGAAGTTGCCAGCAAATTTCGTTGATTTTTTGCATTTATTTGTTTTTTTGCTGACAGTGTCTTCCATATAAACAGAATTATCAAACATAGTTTGTATGGAAGAAACTGTCAGTAAAAAACAATACCAAAAATCAACTAAAATTTAATGGGCTGCAAAACTTCATTTTAAACATTTTTATAAAAAGTCTGATTAGAATGTCGCAAATTTGTATGCAAATTTATTGAATTTTCCCGAGTTTAGCACAAAGTTTACCAATTTTTATGTTTTTTCGTATATTTAGTATAAACTGTATTTTTATAAAGAATAAAAAAGGTTCATGCATTGTAAAAACTTCTCTGTGCTTTAGTTGTGATAAGTTGTTTTCTTTTGTTGGCGTACGTTGTAATGATCTCATGATCTCATGTTTTTATGTTTTTGTTTTTGTCTGTCAAAATAAAATTTCCCTACATCCTTTCGCACGTCGAAATGAAAGAGAAGGGAGCGAGAGGCCCTCCCTAAAGTGTCGTGGTTTGGCAACAGAGATATCTGGCAGCCCTATATTAGGCTCTTATGTATCAAAATTTTCAGGTAATAAAAAAAGATACAGTTCGGATGTTACTTGTTATCGTAGAGGTTTTTTTTTTTAATTCATGGCTTACTTTTATAAAATCACATAACGCTGCACCATGGGATTTTGTGGCCAAAAGTCAATTTCTCGACTTGCTTGAAATTAATTTTTTTTTGTCTTATCTTACAGAGAATACTTCAGCGTAAAAAACTGTATACTCTGTTTTTCGATAAATTGACTTACCGTTGATTTGGTAACCCTCAAACAGATAGTCTGTTTATTGGGTTGGGGTCCACTGAACCCGTGTCACCATTACGCTATTTTTTGGAGGTGCGACTATTACGGGTTAATTTTTGCCCGGCAAGGCCACTACTTCTAGTCCTACTATTGGGCCAAGTTTTAATTCGATATCTCAACTTTTCGAATTTTGGCCACAAAATAGGGTAAAATTTCCCATAGTGCGCTGTTTGCAAGTGGACTACTCATATGTATATTCATTAAAAGATAATTTGTCATCCGTCTGAAATAAAATTTTTTTTTTAATCAGAAGGATAAAATAGTAGTTTTATTAATTCAAAAATAAATAATTGTAGTTCAATGACGAAGGGGGAGCGGGGGGGGGGGGGGGGGGGGGTCTTCCCCCCCAAATGCCCCCCCCCCTGGCTACGCCACTGAAACTTATTTAGTCCATGCATTTGTTTTGCAAAATTTTAATACAAGTTGTCGCGTACTCAAGCTAAAACCACTCCAAACGAATAATATTCTACAATATTGATGAAAAGTTTTCTCAGTCTATTGGAGAATGCGTTAGGACGGTCTTGCTAGATAGCATCCTCAATCCGATTTTTGAAAGCATGTATTAATTGTCAGGCCCATCATTATTCACATCTTTGAATGGACTGATGAAATCTTCTGCTTAAAAAAAAAAATATTATTTCTAGTAGTTAGGCAGCATGAATTTGATGAAGTGTCATAATTTTATT
>NW_023458561.1:21049793-21066578 GCF_013731165.1 Rhagoletis pomonella
AAGCAATGTTTTTGAAGCAACTTCAAAGTTAATTTTTTTGTCTGAAGATTTTTTGATAAAATAGAATCAGCATAAAAAGTTAAAAATATATATATATATTGTTACATAAAAAGAAGTAAAAACATAGAATGTGATATTAGCTAAAAATACGATTGACCGAAGAAGCAAAATCGTGAATGTACCAAAAATGCCACATAATTACTCCTTTTCCTGGCTTTGTACGATAGATCCTACAAATTCAATGGGCCGGTAGACCACGCCCAGATAATTTGTTCTATTTTTATTTTTTTTTTTTATTTAACATTTATTTCAGTGAAAATAATCGTGAAAAATTAAGTTTCGATTTTTGTAGATGACTAGTTTAGAAAATGGTAACAGAGTTAAAAATCGGTTTTCTATAAAACGGCTGGTTCTCATATTTTAAAATATGTTTCGTCTTACTCTAAGAACTCCCTAGATACGAAATATGAAAGAAAATTGCGGGTAGTACGAAAAAAAATTATTTTGTTAAAACCTACCTGACGTCAGTATAGTCAGTTATGCAAATTAATAAAATTACCAATATTTTCTATTTTTAACATTTATTTCTTCTTTATCTTGTTATGTGTAGTATTTGTGTGTGTTTTGTTTTGTTGCATTACCGTATGTATCTGCAGTTTTAAAAATTAAGCAACTGTCATTTTTAATGCTCATGTACAATGATTTCAAAAATTATAATTGTAATTATTGCATACATGCATATGCATATAATCGAATCATTTTGCATTCAAACATTTTAGGTAGAGATGAATTTTTATGTTTATTGACATAAAATAAATGTTGTAATAAATATATACAAATACGTATCTGTAGCTTACTTTAAATTTTAGATCGCGACGCAAATGTATGTTGACATGTTTATTTAATTTATTGGGTTTTTAATATATTTATATATTTTTTTTTTGGATTTATACATTTTATTTGCTTATAACTAATTAATTTAATTACGAGTTAAAACTTAACTTAATTGCAGTATAAGTATTTACTTAAACGCGTTTAACCACTCAATATGCCATTATCATTTTTTTTATTTATTTTTTTTCAATTTGACAGTTGAAAAGGGGGCAAAACTTGGAAAAAATCTGCACGCGGTAGTAAATGATAGTGAAATATAAAATTAAAAGTGTAAACGATTGCAAAAAAAGCAGCATGTTGCTTTGCATTGCAACTAACATTTTAAAATTAATTTTGTATTTTATGTTACCAGTTTTATTATTTTATTTTACAAATACTTTATTTTTCCTTTTTAAATATTTATAATTTACATAAGTTCCGATTCGTATTTATTTTAATTTCCTTATTCTTCTTTTCAGTTAACATAATTTTCGCCCAAATTTTAACTTATGAAATTTTTTTAACAATGTAGAAAAACATTTATTAAATGCAAATTCGTCAAACAAAAAATAAATAAAAACCAAAGAAAAATAATTATTCTCTTTACAAAGGAAAATATTAAAATACAATATACTTTAAAGCGATTAAATGAAATTTGTTATTCACCGTCCTGCCAACTTCTTCAAATCAAATAAACAACAGAAATATTCTTTATATTCTGGCATGTTCTGCAATTCACTTCTGAGTAAATTTCAACCCCCACCAACTTGAATACAAAGCGTATTCGATTGAAATTCTCTCGGAATTGAATTGCAGAAACTGCTTGATTATAATAACCAAATGGATTTTTAGTGAAATGACAAAATCGTTGCGGCATTGAATTCGGGAAGCTGAATTCAGAAAACTCTTCACTATGTAACCACATTAATTTGAAGATGGCCGCTTTGAGCGCCTATTTAAATTCATTTACACACATGTATACATATAAGGGGGGAAAAGAAAATGCAAGCAATCCATTACTGTTTAATAGCATGCCTGCAACTAAAAGGACTAAAAGGAAAACACTGGAAATTAGGAAAATTTCAACAAGCCATATTTTGGGAGTTGAATGAATATGAAAACGAAATTACAAATTAGGATTTTTTATGCATCTGGTTTATAATATGTATTCGGTTATCTAAAATACAGTGGTGCAAATTGCAATAAAGGCAATTTTTCAAGACTTAACATTAAAAGAATTTAGCAAAATATAAAATTATATTTTAAGATATTACTTATTGTAGCAAAGGTATACACATCAATCAAATATTTATATGTATACATATATGAACTTATTATAAGTAAGAAACTATTATTTAATTAATAAAAGGGACATACATACTTTATGTATACATGCATAACGGTCGCTTTAAAATTATATTTCTTTATATTATTCATATTTATAAATATATGCAGCTACACGATTGGCGCCAATACCACCACCTTTTCTGCCACTCTGCTTCAACGTTTGTGTCGCACTTTTCTCCACACGCCAACCGGCATTGCACCTTCTCACATTATCGGATCCGGTCCTTGACCCTCCAGATCGGACACTTGACTTTGATAGTGTAACGCATCTTGGTATGCCTTTTTCACTGCCTTTCGCTCGGTCGGCTTGCGTGATTCCACCAATTT
This sequence comes from Rhagoletis pomonella, assembly GCF_013731165.1. Taxonomy (NCBI): domain Eukaryota; kingdom Metazoa; phylum Arthropoda; class Insecta; order Diptera; family Tephritidae; genus Rhagoletis; species Rhagoletis pomonella. The sequence continues at coordinate 21,052,341 of NW_023458561.1, forward strand.
CTGCTGATCCAATCGCTTATCAATGCCCAGTATTTCGAGTTTATTCGCCGGCAGCCATTGCCACGTACGTTTCACATCGAAGAACAACACCAGAAATACCACATCTTCGGTATAGTTTTTGCGCAGCGCAAGCACGTCGAGTGGCGGTGCTGGCAGCGGCACACCGTTGTATACGAAACCCTTCGGTGTCTTGGGGTCGAGTATGAGCGCCGGGTACCAGGGATAGCCGCGACACTTGGCCCACACTAGCTGCAGTGGCTCAAGGGGGGGCTTCAGCAGACCTGTTGTTGACGTCGCCGTCGCTTCAGCATCTTCGCCACACCCTTCGATGGCGGCCTCATGCGTTGAGTCCGCATTTGCAGATGCAGGTCTAGATGATGACGACGGTGTGGGTGTCGCTGCGGCAGCACCCCGTGTATTGTGTGTATTGTTATACTTCAACTTGTTGTTAAGGCTGGCCTTTCGCCCTCTAGCGTTATTCGCAACGGGTGTACTAGTTGCGTTTGCATTGGCAATGGCGGTGGGAGTTGCCGATCTAGTCATTATTTGCTTGTTGACCGAGCGCGTCGTTGTCTTGCCAGTGGACGGTGTCTGCACTGCATCTGCTTTAATGTTTTTCGCATTTGTTTCGGCAGGCGGCTTGCTTTTCTGCTTCGTACGTGTGGCATTGCGTGGACGTTTCTCTGATGGTGTGGGCGTGCGTGTCGCCACACTCTTTGCATCCGTTTCAACCCTATCGCTCACCACACAATCGTTACTTTCCTCAGCGCACTCGCCGCTATGCACGCTGTCGGCGCTGGCACTCGCCGCTTCACCATTGCCTCCACCACCGGCATCACCCTCACCACCTTCAGCATCTGGCTCGCCAGTACTAGCAACTTCGCGTATTTCCGCATCGCCTTCACGGCCATCAACCTCTTCATCGTCTTCACTCTCTTCATCTCCATCACCTTCCCCGTCTCCTTCGGCTTCATCTTCACCATCATCATCCTCATCGTCATCATCATCATCACTACTATCATACTCCGAACCAGACCCGCTGACGCTGAAACCCGAGCAACTACTGCAGGGACTGCCTGACATGTCACTCAGATCGTCATCATCACTGTCGCTTACGTCGCGTTCGTTGTTCGCACGATACACCCGAAAACTGTCAGGTATTCGATCGTAATTTGGCGTGGACGTTAACGCTGCAACGCTGGGTGGCACATTCACAGATGACGGAGTGCTTGGCGTAAGTATAGCGTTTGGTGATTTTTTGGGCGACATCGACGCACTCTGTCGCATTTCCGATAGACGCTTGTGACGCGCATTTCGTTTTGGGGATTTAACAGCGACTGCGCCTAACATCACACCAGCAGGTAGGCTTAAACTTGCGCCCAGTGGAGTCAAATGACTGCCGCTTAGTTTATTGCTTATTGTCATTGCTGATGATGCGAGTGTAGCTGCAGCTGCCGCCCCAGCAGCACTTGCGGTGGAGTTGTTATTATTTGGAGTAGCCGACGCGGACAATGCTGCAGATTCATCCTTAACAGGGGTAGTGATTTCAGAAGGTCTTTTGAGGGCCGCTTGCGCTTTGCGCGTAAACAAAACTGCAGTTCTGCACGGCCAATTAGAGGAAATGAAATGAAAAAAATAGTTAAATAGTGTTATATGATCAACATGCGAACATTATGGAATCTGATCTGACAGAGATACTAGTCAATATTATTGTATGCTTGTATATGTTTGCACTTTATACTCACCTAAACCTATTATCTGATTTCGATTTAATTTATTTACATACCTTCGATTTACACCCACTGGCGATGCGCTGTTGTTCAGACTCTTTATGGGGCTGCATGGCGGTGTTTGTACTGTCGTTGTAGCGGTTTCTTTAGACTCCTCGCCCATTGTATCATCGTCATCGACTACCATCATATTAGCCGGTACTTTTCTCGAACGCTTTGGCAAGCTGTTCTGCATTGGCTGTTGCTGTATACCAGCAGATGGCTGTTTTACTTTTTCTGTATGACGCATAACCTCGTTGTTGTGGTCGTACTCTTCATCATCATCGTCATCACTTTGTGAATTTACACCCATATTTGAATATCGCTAAAATAAGTCATAAAAAACTTAGTGATTTATTTTTTAGATTATATTAACTACACTAACCGCAGCTATTTTCGCCTTTTGCATAGCTTTGCGCATGCGTGTTATTTCCAAGCGTATTTGTTTGATTTTTTTCGTACGATATGCGGGGTTCTTGAGGACCTGTGATTTATCTGCAAGAATTAGCAACTTCTGCACAATTTCTTCACATGGCTTGGCCTCTAGCAATTGTTTTAATTCCGCCTCAACCTCTTGTTCAACGTGATCTTCATGCTCGGAGCGTGTGTTGTCCAACAAACCTTCACGTTGCAGCTCTTTCCGCACTTGTTGGAAAAGTGGCGCTGCTTGGTCACGCATGCGTATGCCAGCACGATAAAAAACTGTATCTTTATTGTTATAAGCTAGACAATTTTGTATCATTAAGTCAAAGTCGATCTCCAACTGCTCCAGCGTCGTGTATTGGCCTTGTTTCAGTTTTGTGCGCATCGTGCCTAGATCCATTGGATGCTTCACAATATCCAAATAATCAGGCACTTCGACTGTATCAACAGGTTCACGGAAAATTTCGCTGGTATCTTTTGCTTCGAGTGTATCCAGTAGCTTTGTCAGCGCCGATTCTAGCGGATTCACTTGTAACATTACCACCTGCTCACAAATTTTCACAAAGGCAGCTTTTAGTTTCTCGCGCTTGCGCACCAATTCGCAAAGTAGGCGCGCACGCTCCAAATCCTGCCGCAGACACTGCCAGTATTTCAACTGCTTGTATAACTCCTTAGTGTCCGGTGATCCTAATAATGAGGAAAGAAATTTTTAAATCGACAAACAGGCTGACTTTCAAAACGTCAATTGCATTGCATACGTACATTATTATACTTATCATGATAAAAAAATAGAATACTTATCGTCGTTTAAAGTACAAAACCGCATATCAACAAAATGCAAAACCGCGTATGAAGACAATGCAAAACCGCGTATGTGAATTATGTTAAATATTTTCTAGACAGTAAAAACACTCATATTTCACAATGGTTCTCTTTTTTATAAAGCAATCGCATTCCTGGCTAGTATGTTTTAGGACGAATTTATAAGGATTGAGCCAAGAGCTTGTGTGAGCAAATCAAATTTTTGGCAGCAAATGTCAGTTACGCGGTTTTGCAGAATAAGGATAGGCGGTATTGTACTTTAAATGACGTTATGTATGTACATATGTATAGGTATGTTATAAATGCGTGAGAAGTAAATACGTATCTTAAAACTAAAAAATATGTTAAAATAAATCTAGATTCTCGCAAAGCAAATAACGTACTATGAAGTTAATCACTACTACTGTTAGTCACTTTTAAGTGAGGGGTAGGAGCAGAAAGCCAAACAAAATGCAAACCTTCAATACCATTTCGGTGTATTACACCGTGATTGTTGCCTTGACTCTGTAGACGTCGCAATAGTGGCACACCATTCCGGTACTGTCGTTTCAGTGTCCAATAGGCTATAAGCCTATCTAAGAATTGCTGCTTCTTTTGCATGTGTACCATGCCCGAGATCTCCTGCACACGGTTGGGAGGAATTGTTGGTATGAGTACAACTGGAGCTGACGAACGTTTCTTGGCCAGAGCCTTACGTGCTTCTTTCATTTTCACACGTGTATCTTCCACTTCTTTTTGATTGGTTTTTAATTTAGCATCAGCCGGCGTATGAGCATGGCAGTAGGCATACTTTTGTACATGAACCGAAGAGTCGTTGTGGCCATCTTTAACCGTGTCCATTGTCATATACAAACCAGCTTGTTGCGCACATGTTACATGGAAAGCAGCATAGCAGCTGTTGCGCTGACACTGTATGCACGCGCCCAACCCCTTTTCTTTGCAAACATAACAGGTGAGTCGCCAACGCGCCGCCGGAATGGTCTCGATGGAATCTAAAAAAAAAGTACAAAAATAATAACATAAATATTTTAATCTTGATTTAAATTTTGGCTTATCGATAATTTAACTTACCAATTGGTTCCAAAAACACGGTATTAGCAAAGCGCACTTCAGGAATCCAAAGCGCGCATACCACATGTGCCCATTGACCGCGATCGGTCTGTTTGAAAGCACCGCCGGCATTCGGGCACAATACGCAACTCACTGGGGTACTGGGCGATTGCAAACAGCGTCGGCACAACCACTGACCTTCCGGAATGTACGGAACACCGTAACAATCCTGATGCACGGCCAGATTGCACATATCGCAGAAGAGAATCACGTTTGTGTTCTGGCACTCGCCATCCATGCAAATGCAGCAAACTGCATCATCGTCTACTTCTACGCCGGTTGGCGTGCCATTAGCGGCAGCTTGAAAGTATGACTCTTTTTCTAATCGATCCATTAATAGTTCCATGGTGTCGATGCCGACCGCGTTTAGACCGGATTTTTCACGTTGTTCGTTCATCCATTCTAGCCACGCCGAATCCTCCTCATCCACATCGTACTCGATTTCGCCATCTAGTTCCTCAGCCGATTTTTCTATGAAACGATAATAAGCAAGTGGGCGGGGTGGCGCGTCAGGCACATGGTAGTTTTCAATTTCATGATAACGCGCCTCGGGCACTTTTATACGCGCCCACGACGCATTTTCCTCAAGAGGTGGTGCATCGGCATTTAGAATGCAACGGCGGGCTACTAATTCCGCATACTCTTCATCTTCAATGAACGGCAGCGGTTCATCGATAGGCAATCGAACACTCTTACCGTCGATATTAAACTGCACTGTTTGCTCTTCTTCATTGTAGCAAACTAAGGATTCAGGATTAGCCACTTGATTCCCACCACCGTTGGCGGCGTTGTCATCTCCTGTCCCCTTCGGTGTTTTGGGAGTAGAATGATGTGCTTTCCGCGCCTTTTTTCGGTTTGGCGTTATAATTGGTGTTATTGGTTGTGGATTGTCGTGATCATAGTTAAGTAAGTGGTATTGAAGTCCCACCACGGTCTTGTAGCTGCGATCGCATTTCGCTACTGGACACGCGTACGGCGGTTGTGCTTGCTGCAGCTTCACGTTCTTGCAATACTCGATCGCATCAAAATCGAGGCCCATTGTAAGTGTAATTGATATTACTGATGATTCGGCTTGGTGCTATTGCGAAAACCGTTCGCTATATTTGCATTTTATTTGCAAAATTTTCGCGTGAAACTATATTACCGTAGCTTTTTCGCTTAATTTACGCTTCCTTTTGTATTTCTTCAATTCACACGCATATTCCGCTGTCACAAATGGCGCAAAGTGACAGCTGTTTGCATGCAATTTGACGTTTAACAAGCAAAAGTGTTGTTATCAAACAACCATTACGGATAGGGAGGAATTTTAGGCTATAATGGAAGTACTTTGAAAGACTGCTAGTATGATTGTATTTCATATTTAATTTAAAGAAATTCAGCTTTATCATGAGTTATATTTTCCAAAAATCTTCTCTCCATTATGTCGTCCAGTTTAAAACAACTTAATTTAGAGCGGGAAATTTGTTTAAAACTATTTTCGGTAGCGGCAACCTTGTTCTCTTTGTTTCTTTCCACACGCCATGCTAATCGGTTGGGATGAAAAATTCACTAGCGCGGCCGGTTATGGCCATGATTCAATAAAAAAAAAGGTTTGCTCAAAAAGCACTTCATAGGCTTTTTGACAGCTCAGGTGTGCGCCATCTTCTGGTGAAACAGACGCAGGAAAATATTTTCCTATAGGTGGCGCATTCTTTGCCAAACCTTTTTTTGACCCAACCGACGTTAGCACCCATGAACGAAAGACACAAGAACGCGCCTTCCCCAAAGAAAGACAAAAGTTATTTTCTAGCTGTTGAAATCTCGACGCCATCTTTGTTGTAAGAAGTAAACAACGAAGAGAACAAAAAAAAAACGGCGTAAATGTTGAACGCATGAATAATCATTTTTATTATGCAAATTCTTCTATAAATCATGCCGTTGTGTTAAATTACTCTTTAGCATATGTGTGCACACGTTGTCACAAGCGAAATTTAAGAAAATTGCAGTAAAAAGCCACCAAATTGTAAACAACGAACAAATGTAAATAAACGGCTAATGTCAAAGTCGCCCAACTTTTTTCCTAAATGCGATTATAACGGGCTACTAAGAAGAAGGCGTGATCTTGTATTTTTCGTTCATGACTTGCAATGATTGCCAGCTCAAATATTGTAGCATAGTCCAATTTTGTCGCAGGAGTTTCCATACAAAAGTAATCAGCTGTGTCGCAAGGTGGCAAATTTTGCAACAACTTTTCGACGTTTCATGAATCCTACTAATCTACTTTTAATATTCAAAACTCAAACACATATACACATTCTCATTTTCAATATCAAACAACAAAAGTTCTGAACTAGGGCTGATGATTTCACCCGGGTAATGAGCTACCCGGGTACCCGGGTAGCGGGTGAAGCCCTACCCGGGTAGACCGGGTACCCGGGCAGTATGGTAATTACCCGGGTACCCGGGCACCCGAAAAAATGTGGAGAGGTGAAAATTAAACGCATTTACGATCATATAACGCAAACGAACGTACATAGGGAAAATCTATAAGAATCTTCCGTACCATATGGAGAAATATTATAATATACAACACATACATTGCACTTGACAAATCCGTCATTCATCACACAAGCGTACTTCCAAACCCAGCTTGTTTTAGGCATGTCTAAAATATTAATATTTACGAAGTTGGTAATGCACGTACAGATATCGGATCGGTAACAAATAAAATTATTGAGACACACCCACCTGCGAATCTAAACGATGACCGACAGTTGAGGCAATTTTTGTGTTGGAATGAAAAAAATTTTAAAATTTCTTCCACAATTATTTCACAACAATACGTTCATCAACCTACTTCTCGTATTAAGGAAACTTCATTAAATAATTGTGATTTAAAAGCTTTAAATATTATGAGAAAAGAAACTATAATTTGAACAAGCTGATACAATAAAAGTACAAAATCTTTAGGTGAATGAATAGCATAAGGCTTTGTCACCTTACTTTTTGTACCAGAAGTGGCCTACCACAGGGTTTAGTTCTTATATAATTCCCAATGAGAACGTTCTCGTCAGTTTTGTTCTCATTTTGGTTTTGGTTTTGACGCGTTCTTGGGAACAAAACTACGACAATGGCATTTAGTTTCGATCATACATTTCGTTCTCAGTCCCTGTTTTAAAATATTAATATTTAATATTCTTTAAAATATACATACATACATACATATGTACACATGCATGTATGTATATGCATTTACAAAAATTAGAAGTTTGAATTTAAGTACAGAAACTAATGTTTTAATTTACTTTTCTTGTCTCCGTCTACTCAGGCAAGCGGTTAGGTGTACATAGTCGCGTACACTCTAGACATAAAAAAATAATTATAAAAAAAAATTTTCTCACTGAAAAAATATTTATCCTCACCAAAAAGATTATACAAGAAGCTTTATGTCGCATTACCCGGGTGTTTTTCGTTTAACCGGCACCAACATATGTATATTACCCGGGTACCCGGGCAAATCGGGTAATACCCGACTACCCGGGTAATAAAAGCCCCGGGTAATACCCGGGTAATCGGGTACCCGGGTACCCGGGCATTACCCGAATTACCCGGGCACCCGGGTAATACCCGGGTAACCGGGTACCCGGGTATCATCAGCCCTATTCTGAACAATTTAATTGTTATTATTAATTGTCATCATCATCATTTTCGTCTACATTTTGAAGTTTCAGGGGATTGTAGAGATACCCGCATACTTTAAAAAAGTTTCAAACTTTACGTAAGTTAGACCGCTTAGACTATGTTGCTTTTTCAATTTTTCCTAATAAACAATCGTGGTACAAAGCTCAATAAAAATATTAAAAATAACTTTTTTCTTTCTTTCGGGAAGGCGTGATCTTGTGTCTTCCGTTCATGATTGCAAGTCGCTAAACACATGGGCGTGTATTCATAGTCCAGCTACTAAGTCGAAACTAATAAAGTTGCAACTTAAATTTAAGTACCAACTTAGTGTAAATATTAATACGGCTTTCCCACTCCAATTACCCTTCGAATTACGTAATTCGCCATACAAAGTTTTGAGAGCGAATTACCTCATTTGTTGGTATTTCAGTTCCAATTACCATGTGAATTACGAACAAATCTGTGCCGTCCTAATTTTTATCGGAAATTTATCGAAACTAGCTCACAAAGCAAAACTTGCATTTTTTCTGAGTGCGAAACGTAAAGTTTATAAATTTGTGTATCCCTAATTTAATACGGAAACTTATAAATTTTTAGGAAGAACTTACATTTTGCAGCGAAGAAAAACAAAAACAAAACAATTTGCGATCGTAATTTGGGGAGCGAACAAAGCAATTTAGGATGACGTGAGAGAATGGTATAAGATTTGTGTATGCAATCGATAGTTCGTCGATTGTACTTGACTGTTTGTCCATTTTAGCCACACAGTAAAAAATAACCTTTAAATTTTCACTTCACATAATTCCTGTATCTAGCACCTCCAACAGATTATTTTGGTTTAGCTATAAGGTTCTTTCCCGTACGCGACGCGGGATCCCGCGGGTGCCCAAAACAGCCCAGAAATCATTCCCGTACTTAACAAAATGGGTAATAAAGAGCGAATTGGAACGTACTGGATCGTAAGTGTCTTCTTCTTCCTGCCCGAAGCAGCCAGGACTTTTTCTCGGGGTAAAAATGAATAAAGTGTCAAAGTGCATATCAGCTGTTTTGTGTTTACATGTTGCCTGCATCTACTTGGTGCTTTTAAGGAATAGTGAATGGCCTGTTGATATATTTTCAATCTTTATATACTTAAAATCAAATTTGTGAAACAAAAATTAAATTTCCAAGAGTTTGCATTTAAGTGACAAAAACAAAAACAACGCAAATCAGCGATTTATCAAATTCTGGCCACGAAATGTGGTTTTTTGCCGTTCCCATTCTTCTGGATTATGTTCCATTTTTGAGAGCAAACTTTTGGGTTATTCTCTAATTACCGGATCCGGTCCGGATTGTTAGGGAAAGAATCTATTATTGCAATCGATAGTTAGTCGATTGTTCTTCATTGTTCGTCCAAACAAACGGAACAAACTTTCCTCAGCCAAACATTTATAATAAAGTTTTTACATTTTACAATTCCTGCATTTAGCACCTCAGGTGTAAGAATTTCATTATTTTCATTTGTTAAATGTGATAAATTGTTTGTTCGTCGTTTGTCATCCCTAAAATTGAGCAAAAGCCGTCAATAAATTCATCATAGAATAATTTTCCATTAAAGATATGGGATATGAACCCAACCGACGTTACCACCTCATTAGTATAAATTTTAAGATTTTTGTATTGCAATCGATAGTTGGTCGATTGTTATTTACTGTTGGTCTGTAATATTACTGTGTGGCCAACGAACAAACGTTAAAAATTGACGAAAAGTAAATAACAATCGACGAACTATCGATTGCAATACAAAAATCTTATTAGCTCTGATCCAATACTTTTCGTGTAATTGCGCGTTTACATTGGACAATGCTATTAAGACAATGAATATATACGTATTAGTTGTCAAAATTTTTCCAATGGAAAAGTATGCATGAATTAGTGAAAAAGTGTGTATGTATTGCTATTGTCATGACAGTATTGTCTGGTGTAAAGCCTAAGTAAAATCCTGTAAAAATGTCAAACAGCAGAGCTAATAACTCTGATCCAGTACTCCATGAACTTACAGATTTTTACACGAACATGCCGGAAGTTACAGGAAAAATTATCCCGTACTCCAAATTCCTCGAAAATCCTGTAAATGAGAGCGACTTTTGGAGAGTTGTGTAGAGAATGAAGTTGCAAGATTTTACTTCAACTTTTTCTTCAGGTAAAATCATGAAATTAAGCGATCACTGGTTGACGTTTTTACAGGAAAAATGCTGTTTTGGTTCCCGTACTTTTTGTTGTTACTCACTTTTTACTCTCACTTCCGAGAGGACCTTTGCTGTTTGACAGTTTTACAGGATTTTACACGAAAAGTACTGGATCCGAGCTAATGTTTATACTAGCTCTGATCCACTACTCCATGAACTTACAGATTTTTACACGAACTTGCAGGAAGTTACAGGAAAAATGATCCCGTACTCTAAATTCCTCCAAAATCCTGAAAAGGAGAGCGATTTTTGGAGAGTTGTGTATAGAATGAAGTTGCAAGATTTTACCAGAACTTTTTCTTCTGGTAAAATCATGAAAAGTGTCAAGCGATTACTGGTTGACGATTTTACAGGAAAAATGCTGTTTTTGTTCCCGTACTTTTTGTTGTTACTCACTTTTTACTCTCACTTCAGAGAACAATTTTGCTGTTTGACATTTTTACAGGATTGTACACGAAAAGTATTGGATCAGAGCTACTAATGAGGTGCTAACGTCGGTAGGGTCGATTCGAAACACCAAAAACACTTCTAGAATCTCCAACCAGAGAAATCAAGACTGCAATTCTTTATTCATTCTGAACGTTTGGAATAAATTTTTTTGTTTACTTATTCTTTAGAACGTTCCTGATGATATTGTTACGATTATCCTTGAAACCTTGAGGGATTTCCCAAATATACTCGGGCTCGTATCGCTGGATTGTTAAATAAAGGCTAACGATGACCGAATTGTAGTACAATTAACTTTATTGTACAACAAACAATTTACAATACTTGCTAATACAGTAAAAACACTTTACAATACTTGTTAAAGCAATAACAACGCTTTACTACTTGTTAACACAATTAAACTTATAGCTTGCTTATTCGCAACTCGATTCTCCGCTAACTTTACTTGTAGCTTGCTGACTTGTAACTGACTCCACTCCGCTGTGTCGTGGCTCTTATATACCTGCGCTCACACTTATGGCAACTCTAGAACGTTCTGAAGTTTATCGCTCATTCTCTTTTTCTCGCTGTTCGCAGTGTTCATCCAACTTGACGTTTCTCTTTGTGGAACATTCTACGTCATTCTTCGAACATTCTGCCTATTTCTCGTTGTTCGCTTTGTGTTGCCGCAGTATTCGCCACACTGCCCTCCACCTAAGTCTGATCGTCCCGATCAGACACACTTGCCACTCCAACTGCTGCAAGTCTTTCCAAGTGGACCACTTTCATCTTGGTCCTCGGTCTCCCCACTGTCTGGATTTGATGCACTGCGTCCTTCAGCCGTTTGTCAGTCTTCAACGGATCTTTCCAGTCAAGTCTTTGCTTAAAGGTGAAGCTTTTCTTCTTCTGTGACATGTACAACCGCAATGCGTTACTGGACATTGCTTCCGGCTTATCATCCGGAGTGCACCATCTCACATGGTCGTGCTTCTGCCGGCCACTGGTGGTGACCAGACCATGTCTCTTCTCGTGGGCACCCTTTTCGGATCTATGCCGGATCATCTGTCCCTGACACCCTGACTCCCGCCTTCGCGCTGCACTGCCTTTAGCACATCTTGCTACATCCGGATCCTTACGCTGAAGCTTCCGCCGTCGTTTCGTATCTCGCTCTTCCGCCGATGCTAACTTCATTGACCGGACATGAATAATCTCACCCTTGGCTTCCGGCTTAACTGCTCGCTTTTTCCGACCACCTTTTTCAGGACACTTCAAAGCGCGCCTACTGCTACCACAGCCGCTTCCATTTCCGGCCACCGGCGTATCACCATTGCAACGTGGTTCAGTGGCTTTCCTCCTGCCGGAAACACTGCCTGGCTCGCCATGACCACTTCCTTGTTGCGACCTCTTCTTCACTGAGCTAGCGGAACCGTCACGCTTTTCCTGTATCAGTGAACCGCTTCCTTCTCCTGGTAAAACCACTCCGTCTCCTTCACTGCCAACCTCCGCCCAACTAACCGCTTCCGTTTCTGGTGGAATCTTCGACACTTCCTCTAAGACTAACCGTCTGCTGCAGCACTGGCTGTCGTAACCAACCCTAAGTGGCACTTTCCTGTGACGATCTGTCAGGATCATTCTCTGGAGGTCAATCTTCATGCCTTGGCCAAGTAAGAAATCCACGCCGATGATGACTTCATCCACAATGTCTGCCACTATAAACTTAGTGTACGAGGCCCAATCGTCGATTATTACCTCGCATGGTACTTCTCCTAATACTTGGGTGCATTCACCAGTTGCAGTCTGCAGCTTTGCTCCAGGTAGTGGCTTCACATAAAAAGTGGCCAAATCCGGTCGAATAATGGAATGTGTCGCTCCAGTATCCACTGTCAGTACTCTCTCCTGCCCATTCACACATCCACCAATAGTAAGGTTGCTCGCATTCCGGCCAATTTGTGAGACGGAGATTATGGGCCCTTCAACTTCTGGAGCCAGCACGCGGCCCTTCCTGCTGGCTCGTTTCAGTTTAACGACTGATTGGAGTTGGCTTCGTCTCCTTCAGCCCTGCGTTTGCGTCCTGCTGAATTGTTGAGCCCACTGGAACTTGCGCTGCAATCGCGGGCGAAGTGGCCTGGCTTTCCACATTTAAAACATTTGCCAGAGCCATGCTTTTTCTCGCCCAGCAGTTGGATAATCTTCTTCAGCATTTCATTTGTCTCGTCCGGTGTTTCCACTTCTACGCGATGTGCTTTGTAGGCTGGTCTACTTAGGAGCGCCGCCGTTTCACGCGTCTGAGCATACGAGACAGTTTCAGCAAATGTTGGCTTGGGATTCGCGTACGTCTCTCGCTTGGTATACACGTCCCGCATTCCGTTGATGAACCTCTGGATTTTTACTCTTTCAAGGTGCTCGCCAGATGCATCTCCAATTGCCAAATGAGCCAACCTTTCAACCTCGGAGGCGAATTCCTGTAGAGTCTCGTTGGATTTCTGGCAGCGATTCTCCAGCTCCATCTGGTAAATCTGCCTCCTGTGCTCGCTACCATAACGTCTCTCCACTGCACCCATTAAGGCATCGTAACTGTTCCTTTCACAGTCGGGAATAGTCTGCAATATTTCCGCTGCAGGTCCTTTTAATGCCACGAACAGAGCAGCGGATTTATCGTCCATGCTCCAGTTGTTAGCTGTAGCCGTCTTTTCGAACTGGAGCTTAAAGACTTGGAAAGGAATCGTGCCGTCAAAGGATGGAGTCTTTACCTTGGGCGCGCTGGTCGAAGAAGGTGGACGATTCAACTGCATATCTCGGAGGCGACCTTCCAACTCTTCTACCTTAGCCTCGACTTTATCCTGTCTATCCTTGATTTGTTCGTTATCTCTAGCCAAATTCTCGTGCAGTTGTGTAATCTTTGCATCCTGGACTTCCAGCAACTGTGATACGTGTGTCTTCTGTGCCTGTAGCTGCGACGAAATATCTGACAACTGTGTTTGCATCTGAGATGACATCTGTGACATGCGTGTATCCTGTGCTTGCATCTGTGACGACAGCTGTGATGACATCTGTGACATGGCAGCCAATAACGTGTTCAAGTCCATAGCTGTTGATGAACTTGGAGACTTTTGCTGTTCTTCAACCTTCCCGGATCTCTGCTGCACATCCTTCGACGAACAAGCAGCCTCATCCTTCTGTTCGTCCTTTGCGGATGCATCGTCGTATTTACCCTGGAAGTCGTATTTGTCCACGTCGATGCCTTCAGCTTCCATAGCCTCCCGCAAACGGGATAATAATTCCACTTTTCTTCCGGAGGTGGCCAAATTACGCTTTTCCAACTCCTGTTTCAGTTCCTCAATCTTTAAGTCCTGAATTTTCGCCATTTTCAGTAGTTTATCCTTCGGGATTTATTTAACAATCCCACTTCTGACACCAATTGTTACGATTATCCTTGAAACCTTGAAGGCTCTGTTATGCATACTTGGCATTGCTTGAGAGTTGTCACATAAGGAATCTGTTAAATGAGCTTCGCGTGTAAGCTGTTACCCAACGCACAGCATTACATACGTAAAAGTCTGTTGGTTTTTGATTTCTACGTAAAAATGGTATAGCAGTGCATGCAATGCCAAGTATGCATAACAGAGCCTTGAGGGATTTCCCAAATATACTCGGGCTCGTATCGCTGGATTGTTAAATAAAGGCTAACGATGACCGAATTGTAGTACAATTAACTTTATTGTACAACAAACAATTTACAATACTTGCTAATACCAGAGAACGTCTATGAATGAGAAGGCGCATTTTCTGTGACCGTTTTT
>NW_023458561.1:21066678-21068962 GCF_013731165.1 Rhagoletis pomonella
AATCGACGAATAGTTTTATATCAACTTTTGTGAACTTCTGTTTATGACTTTTTGTTCAACATATTTACCTCTATTGGTTACAATAATTTTAAGCTATAATAAAAAATTTTTTAGTAAGTTATTGGTTTTGATTTTTTTTTTTTTTTTTTTTTTTTTTTTTTTTTTTGTATGGGCCCCCTCCAAATTTCGTTCTGGCTACGCCCATTCTGATAAAAGTATAGATGAAGATAGAGGAAGAGAGATTAAAATAAAGGTTATTATACAGAAAAGGATATAGACAGAGACACAGAGACTAAATCTGAGAACTATTTTGAGATTTTAGAGATTTTCGGGATTCTCGGGACTTATCGATATAATAACCGAAATGTAGAAATGTTGAATTTTAAGGCACTAAAAACTTGAAAAAATGTAAAATGAGCTTTGAGAAAAGGCATATATTTTTTAATTTCATGTACTTCCTTTATGTACAGTGTGCCTGTCCAATTAAAGATATAAAAAATATATTCAGGGCGTTCCAGGGGAGTTCCATGAAACTCTTAGAAGAAAAAACGATCCTTTTCTGCAATTATTCATCAAAGAAAGACGAGAATTGTTGAAAACAATTTGGAAAGGATGCTGAAATATTTAGATCTGAAAACATTGCGTTTCTTGCTGATGAAGTGCTTTTCGAAATCAAAAAGCCAACTGTGTCGACCAGCAGCCGGATTCTGACTTAAGTTATAGCTAAAATATGCTAAAATGCTAAAGCTTACATTTTATCCGCTTTTCGCTAAAAATGCATTAGCCTAAATTTTAATATCGCAAGTGGCGCTATGCAACAAAAGCAGCTGTCAAAATTTGCTTGTACTGTTGGTGGTAAATAGCCCATTTTAATGGTGATAAATAGTGAAAATGGAGCAAAAAATAACAGCCTAATTTGGATTACATTTCATCTCCTGTAGCGTAGCCATGGCTAAGTTACAAAGTTACATGTTACATGTTAAATTAACATTATGATATGGAATGTTGCTTAAGGCCTGTTCTGCACTACGTTGGTTCCAGGCGTAATAGCTACCTATATAAACAACATCGAGCAATTTCATCGGCATACAAACAATTATGAATTCATCATTAATGGACCTTATTATGAGTTGGGCTGAATGTCATTTGCAATGTATACGCCGTAAGCATCATGTTCCGTATTGTAAGAGTATTTTTTTTAACTAAGCATTATGTTCCGAAATGTACTAAGGCGGTAGTAGCAGCGCATCGCACAGGTATTCACGGCATCACTAAAAAAGTTGATGTTTGCCATGTGAGAGAGAAACATACACCCCTATTCTGCAACCATTTCGTATTCGGATTTTGCTACGAATCGTAGAAATAGTACACGAACGAAAGACACAAGATCACGCCTTCCCGAAAGAAAGAAAAAAGTTATCTTCTAGCTGTTGAAATCTCAACGCCATCTTTGTTGTAAGGAGTAATAGCCCGAACACAATGAAAACGACGAGCTACAAACCACAGCTGACAAAATAATTTAACATGTACTCTTATGTAGATAAATATTTTGGCGACGACCGGGCTACGCGACGGCTGTGGTTGTGGCCAGATTAGATCTATTAAGTTCTGAACACATTGAAAACGACGAGCTACAGACCACAGCTTCCAATTTGTTATCTTCATTATCTAAACGCTTTGTCGATTCTTTCAGCATCCTTTCCAAATTGTTTTCAACAATTCTCGTCTTTCTTTGAGGAATAATTGCAGAAAAGGATCGTTTTTTCTTCTAAGAGTTTCATGGAACTTTCGCCCTGAATATATTTTTTATATCTTTAATTGGACAGGCACACTGTACATAAAGGAAGTACATGAAATTAAAAAATATATGCCTTTTCTCAAAGCTCATTTTACATTTTTTCAAGATTTTAGTGCCTTAAAATTCAACATTTCTACATTTCGGTTATTATATCGATAAGTCCCGAGAATCCCGAAAATCTCTAAAATCTCAAAATAGTTCTTAGATTTAGTCTCTGTGTCTCTGTCTATATCCTTTTGTGTATAATAACCTTTATTTTAATCTCTCTTCCTCTATCTTCATCTATACTTTTATCAGAATGGGCGTAGCCAGAACGAAATTTAGAGGGGCCCATACAAAAAAAAAAAAAAAAAAATCAAAACTAATAACTTACTAAAAAATTGTTTATTATAGCTTAAAATTATTGTAACCAATAGAGGTAAATATGTTGAACAAAAACTCATAAACAGAAGTTCACAAAAGTTGATATAAAACTATTCGTCGATT
>NW_023458561.1:21069062-21071702 GCF_013731165.1 Rhagoletis pomonella
ACGATTTTTCAGACTAAATTTGCTTATACCAATGTGGACATAAATTGTGTTATGACCTCTGAATCTATAGCGGAATAAGTGTAATTTTTTGTTTATAAAGTGAATTTGCAATTATGCAAATATCTGTAAGTGCAATTAGCAATCTTTTAAGTTAAATTTTAGCTTTTAAAATAGACTTCTCAAATAGGCGGCGTTGACTTACCTTTTTTTGTTTGTTTTCATATGTTAATGCTTTAATAAATGCAATTTCTATTTGAATGCATTGTCAGGAATGTATTCCAAGTACCATTAAGAATTTAAAAAACAAAAAAATTTTGACTTTCGTCCAGCTAGATCTGCTATCCGAACCACTGTGCGGCGCTCTGCTGAACAAGTAGGGGATACGGTCACGAAAATACCCAAAACAGGTACCCATAAATATCTCTCTTTCAGCGACGTTCCTAAGAGTGGCGGTGAGGTACTGGCCATCATTTACAGATGGGAAGAGGAAGAGACTATCCCTAAAGATAAGTGGAGGTGGGTAGAGGCGGCGATAGCCAATATCTATCTCCAAATCCTGGAGGATAACCCCGGACCTCCTCCCCTATGCCATGAATCTGATGGATACCAGGGTAGAGCAAAGCTCATCGCCTGCGAGGACCATAGGTCAGCTCAGCTGTACAGGGTGGAAGTAAGCAAAATAGGCTAGGTATGGCCGGGGCCAAACTTGAAGGTGTCAGCAAGGACGAGATTCCTAGCAGACCCAGAGCTTAGGTTTGGATCCTGGCCAAACCAGCAGAGCCAGAAAGAATAGAGAAGATTTTCAAAGCTGCAACAGAGACCTGCCATCCCATAACTGGAAGGTAGGGAAAATCGAGGAGCCAGTAGAAGGCAGGAGGCGTGCGCAGTGGTGATGAAGAAGGGTCGCCCAGCAGCCTACGTTCGATGAAGAAACCTACTCGCCTATACCACCGAGGGTGAAGAGGTCGGGAAGGAGGACACAGATTCCTATGAGGCTGATCCCAATAAACCTCCATAATTCTAGGCCCGCGTCTGCGAATCTTTCGGTCCACTTGGCTGCGGTGGACTTGACATACCCTCATCCAGGAGCCGTGGATACACAACAATAACATCTGCGGTAATTTTTAGACTTAATTCTAGGAAATAAACTTACGTGTTATGAATTTAGGCTTAGAGCCAACCTTTAACAGAGAAGAAGTTCTGGATATAACCCTGACTTCTGACATGCCTATAACATCAAGAGATGGAGAGTCTCGAATGAAAAGTCCTATTCTGACCATTGTTACATTGAATACGAAATAGATTTAAGGTTTTTACTGAGATCCCACCCATACGTGTGGTGATTGGTTAAACAGGTAACTAAAGCACAGGGCACTGTTCAACAAAGCTAAAACCAGGACAAAGTTCGTAAACTGGGAAGCCTACAAGGCTGACTTGAAAAGATACAAAAAAGCAGTTAGAACTGCGAAATGTCAGTCCTGGCAAAACTATTGAAGGTAATAGAGGAAACAACGGCAGCAGTCAGACTAAGAAAAATTCTGGCAAAGTCGTCATGTAACCTGGGCTGGGTCAAGGGAACATATGGACAACGACGAGCGAGGAATCATTAGGTCTCCCCTAGATAAACACTTCCCACGCTACAAGCCGACAAGGCATAACAACTCCGCAAGTAATGAGAGGCAATCTGATCTAAATAATCGAATGATTATAAATGCAAAGGTCGAATGGGCTGTTAAAACTTTTGGTCATTATAAATCACCGAGATTTGATGGCATTTATCCGGCAGAATTGCAGCATTTACGGGTTATTATCTCGCCGTTCATCGAAGTCATTATAAAAAGCTGTCTTAACATGGGCTATGTTCCGCTAGGCTGGAGAGGGACGAAAGTCTCCTTCATACCCAAGGCAGGTAGGTCCTCCCACATTAATAATCCCAAACACTTCACACTCATTAGTCCCACGCTGCCCCTCTTAAAAATTTTATAGAGGATAGTGGATGAATACTTACGGGGCGTGATACCAACTAGTAGGCTCTCCCCAGCGCATCATGACTACGCGAAGGGCATCGCTGCGAATCGGACGAGGCGTGGTCATAGCGATTCGTCGGGTTGGACAGTGGCCTAACAGTTGACCAAAGCTTACTCACACCAGAGAAGTTACAGGTCTTCAGATGCTCTTCCTACTTCTTCCGCTTATGTACGTTCACAAGTTGCCGAATCTCCGTGTTGAGATCCCTGATACGGGGATTTCCGGGATCAGGCTGACGAAGGTTGTCACGCTCATCGGCTAGGACAGTCGATTCAGCGGGAAAATTTGGCGGGGGTCCGAAATACATCCTGCCGGGATGAAGCAGGCTGCAGTAGCAGTGACAACCCTGCGGAACTTACGCTCACCTACGTGAACGTCGGCTGATGTGGGTAGGGCAGTGAGGGTAAGATAGCCGAAACAACAGACCTTGGTCGGTAAAACCCCCCCGAGTCATTCCGGCACGTAGAACCGGCTGTTGTGGGTTTTCCACGTCACTACCTATGCTCACGGCCTGGCCGTAAGAGGCAAATACCCTAATGGAAATTTTGCGCTCTAATATGGCCGTCTTATAAACTGGACAGAGAGTAAGGGAATCGGAATAAACCCCGGTAA
>NW_023458561.1:21071802-21109939 GCF_013731165.1 Rhagoletis pomonella
GTATGTATGTAAATTATACTTTTCTAATCTAAATGGTAAAAATTGCGCCAAAATTGATACAAAAGGAGGGAAAGTTTGACTTATGTGGTTTCGATTAAAGCATGAACCATATTTTTATTTAAAAAAATAACAAAAAAATGTTTACTTGAAAAACATTGTAAGTATTATACAAAAAATAACCATGCAATCACTTTTGATTGCCCGTGTATGTACGTATGTGTGTCTAACAAATTATGGCTTGTTATCAAAATACCGATATTAACTAATACACTTAATATTATATAGTACAAATGTGTTTGTAAAATTAATTTCATTAAAATTATTTCTGCAATCAAATTTTCTATTCATGCAAAATGCCAAACGCATAAATTTGTACGTACATATATACACATGCCTTTGTAACATACCGGTGACTGCTGAAACCCCGAAAAGGCCCCGAGATGAAAGCCAACTAAAGCGTAGGACGCCACCCAAGAAAAACAAAACCACGCAGGAGGAGGTGACCACCAACCCTGCAACCAAACAGAGTAAGGTGGCGCCAAACGAAAATTCCGGCAAGATTAAGGAGAAGGAGGTGGAGAAAGAAGGAAAATGGGTAGAGGTCCAACGCAGGTCACATGGCAAAAAGAAGATGGCATACAAACCACCACCACGGCCAGATGCCATCATTATAGCTCGGACGGGAGATATGACCTACAGCGATATACTAAGGACCGTAAAAAAGGAAGAGGCGCTGCAGAAACTCGGCGAGAGCGTATCACGCATCAGAAAGACGGTCAAGGGTGAAATACTGCTGCAGCTTAAGGAGACGCAAATGAAGGACACGGGCGAACTCAAGAGCAAAATAGGTAGGCTTCTAGGGGACCAGGCACAGATCAGAGCCCTAACCCACGAGACGATGGTAGAAATCCGTGACCTGGACGAGATTACCACCAAGGAGAATATTGCCGAGGCCATCCGCAACCAGATAAAGGAGCTAAACCACCTTAACGAGAGTGCGATAAAAAGCATCAGGGCGGCTTATGCGGGCACACAAACCGCGGTGGTAAATCTCCCAGCGCAGGAGGCAAGATTACTTCTTGACGCGCAGAAAATAAAGATAGGATGGGTTGTGTGCAGAGTAAGTGAGAAACCGAACCCCAAAAAATGCTTCAGGTGCCTGGAATATGGCCATATAGCGAGAGACTGCAAAAACGCGGAAGACAGAAGTCAATGCTGCCTAAAATGTGGAGAAAATGGACACTTTGCGAAAGCCTGCGACAAAAAGCCACACTGCAGAGCATGCAAAAACCAGGGAAGAAAGAACACCGAGCACCAGATAGGTAGTTGGAGGTGTCCGCTATACCAGGAGGCGTGCAAGAAATCAAGAAAATGAGAGTCATGCAGTTGAATCTCAACCACTGCGAAGCAGCGCAAGAGCTGCTCAGGCAAACGGTGTACGAGGAGAAGGTGGACATAGTAATAATCAGCGAGCAGTATAAAAATATAGACAGTGGAGCATGGATATCGGACCTCACAGGCAAAGCTGCAATATGGACATGCGGAGGAAAAGCTTTCCAAGAAAAGCCGCTGCTTGGTAAAAGCTACTACACACGAGCGAAGGTAGACGGTTTTAACTTTTATAGCTGCTACATACCACCAAGTATCCCACAAAATGAATACGAGAACATCCTAGACAGTTTGGTTCAAGAAGTCCGGACCACCACAATGAACGTTATAGCAGGGGACTTCAATGCATGGGCAGTGGAATGGGGTAGCGTCCACACAAACAGGCGGGGAGATGCACTACTAAAGGCGTTTTCGGTACTTGATGCGGTGCTTCTGAATTCGGGGAACAAAAATACCTTTGAGAAGAATGGTCGAGGCTCGGTGATTGACATTACTTTCGCTAGTAGTTCCTTGGTGCGCTCAACGAGCTGGAAGGTGTCGGACCTCTATACGCACAGTGACCATCTGGCAATCATGATGGAGCTAGGGAATTGTGCACAGAGCCGACAAAGGGCGATCACCAGGAAGGTGCAAACGAGGGGCTGGAAGGTAGAGACTCTGGATGAAGAGCTCTTCAGACTCGTGCTGGATGAGGAAATGGCCACTGAGGATAACACTGAGCTCCAGGCTGAAACACTGGTGAGGCACATCAGTAAAGCCTGCGACGGTGCTATGTGCAGGAGAAAACACGGCTCTCTCAGGCAGCCGGCGTACTGGTGGAACGAAAAAATCCAGGCCATAAGGGGTGAGTGTCATAAGGCGAGGCGGTTGTGTCAAAGGAACCGTGGCTCGATGGAACATGCCGTGCTGCGCGAAGCCTTCAAAAAGAAGCGAAGTGACCTTAAAAAAGCCATCAAAAGCAGCAAAACCAGCTGCTTTAAGGAGCTCTGCGAAAAGGTGGACGAAAACCCATGGGGTGATGCCTACAAGGTGGTCATGAAGAAAATAAAAGGTGGTAAAGGCCAGGCACCAACCTGTCCCACCCTCCTAAAAAACGTCGTGCAAACTCTCTTCCCTGTGCAAACGCCAGGAGGTCGGCGACCGCAAGCGGAGAAACCGGAGGGAATGGAAGCACCAACGGTTACAGACGAGGAGGTGCTCCAAGCAGCAGAAAGATTTGGTAATGACAAAGCGCCAGGCCTAGACGGAATACCAAACAAGGCTCTGAAGGTTGCCATCAAGCACAACACGGGTCCGTTTACCGAACTCTTTACGCGGTGTCTGCGAGAAGGCGTCTTCCCAAAAATCTGGAAGAAACAGCGGCTGGTCCTACTGCAGAAACCAAACAAGCCGGCAGGAGAACCAAGCGCATACCGACCTCTCTGTATGCTGGATACGCTTGGTAAGATACTGGAGCGATTAATTTGTGTACGGTTGGAGCAGCACCTAGAGGAGGAACTGCCGGGTCTCGCCGATAACCAGTATGGATTTCGAAGACAGAGGTCTACCATTGATGCAATTAAAAAGCTCACCGATGTCGCAGGCAAGGCAATAGAAGGAACAAGATGGCTATATGGCACGAAGGAATACTGCGCGGTGGTGACATTCGACGTAAAAAACGCCTTCAACTCGGCATCCTGGCCTCACATACTAAGTGCTCTGGAAAGAAAGAACACGCCGCCCTACTTGCTAAGGATGGTATCCAACTACCTATCTGACAGGCTTATGCTGTATGATACCGACGAAGGCCCCAGGAAGTACTTGGTGACGGGTGGAGTACCACAGGGCTCCGTACTTGGGCCACTACTTTGGATTGTCCTCTATGATGGAATTCTGAGACTGCCGCTGCCAAGGGAGGTACAAATTATCGGATACGCCGATGATATAGCAATAACAGTAGTGGCCAAAGACCTCTACCAAGTTGAGAACATCTGCAACAGCACGGCGCAGCAAATAAAGAACTGGCTCGCTGCAACGAATCTCCAACTCGCAGGGCAAAAAACCGAAGCGGTGGTGATCACAAGCCGAAAAAAGATGGAGAGCGCTACGCTCAACATCGATGGACATAGCATCAAAACACAGCAGTCGCTGAAATACCTGGGTGTCATGATAGACTCGAGATTAAGCTACAAGGTGCACATTGATAAAGCTTGTGAAAAAGCGGCAAGAGTGACCACGGCTCTAACAAGACTAATGGCTAACATCGGCGGACCGAGCCAAAACAGACGAGCGCTTCTAGCAAAAGTGAGCCAGTCCATACTAATGTATGCAGCACCCATCTGGGGACCCGCGTTGCAGCGCAAGACTTACGCGAAGGCGGCAAAGTCGGTGTACCGACTAAATAGCATCAGGGTGACTAGCGCCTTCCGTACTGTGTCACACGAGGCGGTCGGAGTCTTAGCGGGCATCATGCCCCCAGAAATAATGGCCATGGAGCTAAAAAGAGTCTTCGATAAGTCCCGAAACTTAGGCAGGTGCCTGACAATCGAAGAGCGAAAACAAGAGAGGGATGCAAGTCTAAATGAATGGCAAAGACACTGGGATGTGACGACAAAAGGGAGGTGGACGCACAGGCTGATCAATAACATAAAAGCGTGGGTGGAGAGGAAACACGGAGAGACCGACTTCTACGTGACACAGTTGCTGACGGGGCACGGCTGCTTTCGAGAATACCTGTTCAAATATGGGCATGATGACGGGACAGAGTGCTCATTCTGCGGTAGCGGCGACGAAAACGTACTACACGTATTTTTCCACTGCCGAAAATACGAGGCAGATCGAACAGACATAGAGCAGCTGATAAAGGAGAGCATGACGCCTGACAATATCGTGGGGCACATGATAAACTCAAAAGCGGTGTGGAGCAGAATTAAGGCGTGGTCCGCAATAGTCCTCCAGGAGCTAAGAGCGAAAGAACGACAGCGCAGTAGCGAAAAGAGAAGACTGAACGAGAGATAAGCCAGAAAGGCGTGTGTGAAGAGCCAATTGGCAAAGCTACGCCTTGCGACGTAATACCTAACGGCGGTCCCGCAAGGCGAAACACAAGGCTTCAGACGTCGGAGTTAAGGGTTTAGTACGTAGGCGCGCTGTCTCGCAAGTCCTGAATTATGTGATAACATAGTCTGGGCGTGGTCCCGAATGAGGTGCACCCTTAGCGGACAGGATGACGAATCGTGCATAACATCTTTGGAAGATTCCCCCTCCGTTGAAAAATTTTTTTTTTTTTTTTTTTTTTTTTTTTTTTTTTTCCGACCAATCGTACATTTGTATGTACATATATATGTTACATACAAATGTACGATTGGTCGGCTTTCGTCTTCCCCTCGCCGCTGCCTTCAACACAAATTATTCAATTTCTGCGAATCGGCACCAGATTTGCACGTGCGCGAAACCATTAACCCCATGTTTGCGAAAAATTTAGATTTTCGCATAAGTTTGCATTTAATAAAGCAATACTCGTACATTTTGTATGAAGAATAGTTTGAATTAATTTAAAATTCTGCATGTAACCATGTTCTCGACGATACATGTAACTTTCATCAAGATTAACCATAAAAATTGTGCTTCATTAACAGTTGGAACCAGCTGAAACCAACAAAACTATGTCCGCTAAATGGGTTAAAATCAAACTGGAATTGACATTTTTTACACGCATACATGCATACATTCATATACACATGTACAGTGGAGTAGCACTAACTTGGACATAGCATTGATTGTACTTTGATGTGTTTGAATCTTTTTATGGTACTGAAGATTTGGTTACGGATGAAAAAAATTTAAAATAATCTGTGGATATATATAAATATATTTTTATAAACTCTTAGAGGTATAGAAATTTTTAAAATTAAAAAATAAATCAAATAATTTGTTTGCATATATGCATATGGTGTTCAAGGCACATTGACCTACCTGTACAAAAATTGTGGCGCGTCATGGACAAAAATTTTATAATTTCGGACCGAAAAATATGAAAACGAGCTAAGTTTAGGGCTGCCAGACGTCCCGGTTTTCCCGGACATGTCCCGGTTTTAGACTATTTGTCCCGGTGTCCCGGTCCAACCTTAAAATGTCCCGGGTTTCGATTTGATTGAACAAATTTTGCATAAAAATGACTACACTGAGAGAAAAAACGCGTTGTAATATTAAGAAAAATTTTATGAATTTACTGGGGGAAATAACGCGTAGTAAACATGAATATTTTTTATTTGATTATCGTTTTGAAATGTTCGTACTTAAAAACAATACTTTCATACCACGCACACGTGGTGTTGAATCAAACTGAACATTTGAATGCACATTTACATGTCTGGCTGTAGCTGAGTGCACGAAGATGCTTGCCACAATTTGCTAATTTCCAGAGCGTCAGGGTTCAAATCCCATTACAGACAGCATGGAATTTAAATATATATTTTTTAACTTAATTATGAAAAAGCATCCGTTAAGTGCAAAGCGCTTCATTTTAATATTGGCGTATTCCAATTGAATATTTCTATACTAAATACTAAAATTTGTATACTTAAGTTTATTACGAGTTGGGTTGGTGCTCTTTCATATGCGAATTTTTTTTTTTAATTTAGCACGTTTTGCACAAGCAATAGTTGATGATTAATATAAGTATGTACCTAAATACGTTAAAATGACATGCACAGAGTTTTACAATTATATTAAGCAATAGCCAGAAGTTTTGAAACAAGCTCACAGCAACGAAACAAATTACTGATCCTGACCTTGTATTTAATTTTTTTTCTTTCGTGAAACCTAGATTACTTATAATTATAATATAATTACAATTTCTAATCAGATCTTTTAGAAAAATTTTGAAAATGTAGCTTTTGAGCCAATTAGTAAAGTGCAAGTCTGAAGTTACCAGAAAATTTCGTTGATTTTTTGCTGACAGTGTCTTCCCCATACAAAAAAATGTCGAACATAGTTTGTATGGAAGAAACTCTCAGTAAAAACAATACCAAAAGTCAACTAAATTTTTATGGGCTGCAAAACTTCATTTTCAAAATTTTTATAAAAAAGTCTGAATAGAAAGTTGCGAATTTGTATGCAAAATTATTGCATTTTCCCGAGTTTTGCACAAAGTTTAGAAATTTTATTTTTATGTTTTCTGATGTATTTAGTATAAACTGTATTTTTATAAGGAACAAAAAAGGTACATGCATTGTGGAAAATTCTCTGTACTTTAGTTGTGATAAATTGTTTTGTTTTGCTGGTGTACATTGTAATGATCTCATGTTTTTATGTTTTTTTTGTCAAAATAAAATTTTACTACATCCTTTCGTACGTAATTTTTGTCGAAACGAAGTGGAAGGCAGCGAGAGGCCTCTGCCCCCCCTTAAGTGTCCCGGTTTGGCAACAGAGATATCTGGCAGCCCTAGCTAAGTTGCCACGTTACATTTGTGACATTCCGATAAAACCAAATATGTTTGTGATTTTAGAAGTTTTGATTTTATTAAAAAAAAATCAATGTATTTTCCTGCAGAAATCGTAGACTTTTATTTAATGTTTATTAAAATTACACCTTAAAATACTAGTTAATGGTTGAAATATTGGAAGGGAACAGAGAAATTGAGTGTTTTGTCAAAAATTAACAAAAATTACCAAAATTCGAGATAACTTATTTTACTGGATATAGAGAAATAATTGCCACTTTTCACTTGGCTGGCCGAGATTTCTTCAATTTTACATTTTAGAATTTTTGTGTCGGATTGACAAAGTTGCGCTTGAGGGTGATGAATTTGCGGGGAGATGTGCTGCTGTAGTATTTAAGAATGGAATATCTTGACCTTGAGAAATATGCGAATGCGTTTATGATTGAAATAGTTATTGTTGTATTTGAGTATACGTGTAATTATGTGCATATGTATGTATGCTGCCGTGATTTGTACATATGTACATTTATATGCATGTTCGTAGTTTTTTTGGCAGTAATATGCACATACATATATATGCATGTAAAAACGTTATCAAGTAATGGAGCATGTATGTACATACATATATATGCGTGGGAAATGCATTTTCATTTGAATCCAAACCTATTGGGGCATATTCGTAGTTGAAATAAAGTTTGCAGCTTTTCACAGATATTCCATTGAAAATAATGTAAAAAAGCTATAACTAATTTTAATGCCGACTTTATTTTAA
Organism: Rhagoletis pomonella; assembly: GCF_013731165.1. NCBI lineage: Eukaryota > Metazoa > Arthropoda > Insecta > Diptera > Tephritidae > Rhagoletis > Rhagoletis pomonella. Next base: position 21,079,384 of record NW_023458561.1, read on the forward strand.
CTATGAATATGCCCCAGTTATTTATGTACATATATAAATACGAGCATTGCAGTGAAAAATGATCATGCAACACATTTTTTGTCAAAATAAATGTTCATAAAACTCAAAAATAACTTTTCGAGAAAAACAACTTTGAAGTTAGTTAACAAGCGCATTGCATTTGTACACTTTTTAGTCAATGTGTCCATATTTAAAATTAATTTGTGAAAAAACTAAGGCAGCTAGAAAGCTGTGGTTTGTTGCATTGAAAATAGTGTAGCATCTACCATGCGAATCGGTAAAAAAGTAAACTCGATTTTTTTTACCCAAAGCGCCTCTGAAATGCCTACGGCAAATCTGAATCGATCACAATCACCATTTTACGAAATGAGGATTGGGCACCAACGTACAATTCATAATGTTTTAAATAAGTAGAGCAATTACTGAAAAAAAAACACATTCAATGCATATCCAATAATTTATGACTGAATGACGATGGATACTGAGGTGACACTCAGATGGCGCCGTGTTCAATTCGGTGTACTGCGCTGTGCCGAGTTAGTTCGCTGACACCACAGGTGGCGCTGGCATTGTTGAGCTAGCGCCAAAAAATTGCGCTATTACCCATGGCTTGTATATTTCAAACGAATTCTGTCTATTCCGGATGTGAAATGAGATTATCCGGAATGTATTAAGAAACACAGCCCAAATGTTCGGAAAAGGGTGGCTACAAAAAGGAAATGCATGTACAGGGTTGCAATTTTGCAAGGACACTTGTTTTTTTTCGTTATTAACAAAAAAATTTCCAGTTTGCTTTTAAAATTTGTAATTTTTGAATTATATTGCTTGTTTTTTATTACGCAGTTTTAAATTGTAGTATGATTTAGTGAAAGTTTCAGAGTGCCTACAGAATATCATTGCCTACTTACATTTATACAGATATAGCGGAACAATTGCCCGAGCTGGGAATTGAAATTAATTGACTTATATTGCAGCAGTTACGAATTTTCTGCTGGTTTAACGTGAATTTTAGCAATACGATGCATGCACATGAGCGAATTTTTGGCAGGCAATAGTCAAATGCAAAAGTTAACTTAAGTTACTTTCAGGTAAGCGATTTTTGTCGAGCAATGTTGAATCGCCTAGAAAATCGCCTCATGCAGCTTTACTGAGAGACTGAGAGATTAGATTTTTACACATCAATAAAATACTCTTTATATGTTACGAATGATGTTAGTTGTCCTTAAAATACGTACTATCAATTCTTTTACGGTAAAAGTCAATTTTTGAACATTTTGAGTTTAACTTAACATATCGTCACCCGTATGGCAGAAACATGAATGTGTAAAAATTACGAAACTTTACATTTATGCAATTGGAATTGTAAAGTACATACATATGTGCTTTCCGTGCGCGCATAGTATTCTGGGTTTTGGTATATTATAAAACATCCAAAGGTTAATCAAGTCAACCCAATAACTCAAAACTGATAAATTTGCACATTCATGTTCTGACATAAGGGCGATTAATTTTATTTCTTATCAATGTAGTCTTTATAATAATTTATAAACACAATTCTATATTCATCAGATATTATGTCAAGTGCTTTAAGCATCGAATTTTTTTCCAACTGCGTACATTGGCATTTTTCGATTGCAATTAAATCCCACATATATGTCATAGTAGCCACATACTCAATGGACTGTAAACCACATTGATCGGCAGTGCCCTCCAGACAAAATTTTAAAATGCGTACAATTTCATTCAACTCTTCATCAATAAATTCACAACCAGCTAAAATTAAATCATAAATATTCAAATTGATAACTTCAGAATTTTTAGACTACAAATTACCTGTATATGAGATAATACATGCGTTTACCAACTCCGATGCCAACGTTAACTTTAAGGAATGAAACCCCAAAAGGAAATCATCAACAGTTTTGAAAATACGTAAAAGTTTGACCCGCTTTTTGACACTGTTTGTTTGTTTTAGTAATTCTTTAAATTCTCTAAACCATTCAATATCCGATTTCTTTTTGCATTTGGTGCAAGCTACTCCTTCCAAAGGGACTTGGTTTTCATATACCGTTAGCCACCAAATGAGGTTCGAGCTATTATCTACATCTGGTACGAATTCTTTTTGGCACTTTGGATTTTGGCATTTGTATAAATGATACTTCAACTAAAGCAAAGGTTAAAAAAGAGGTTTATATGTTGTGATATAAAAACAAATTCTTACGTAGGCCGAGTCAGGATTTTTTTTTTGGCATTGCGCACAGATACAGTCAAAGTGATAAGTATCTTTTAGGTAGCTCTGGCGGAAAGTTCTTAGCGACTTTCGGTGATTCAGAGTGTAGCAATTAAATATTTCTGCTCCGGTTTCTATGTCTTTTACAGCCAATGCGTAGAAATTCCTTCCAGAGAATTTCGGACACAAGGTAGGAGCACAAGCATGATTACATATGCTAAGATATGAGAGGTTGGCAGCAGAAACCTCTCGGAATTCGCTGAACATATGCAACAAGCCGCGACGCAGATGAAAAGGCTTTGCCCATACGTTAGGTACCAACAGAAGCCCAACAAGGTTACCTGCTGATGATACATCATAGCAAGATGGTGTAATCGAAACGCATGTATGTGCATTTACAATAAATTGACCGATGTGGCGAAGTATCAGAGCACCTAAAATATAAAATGATAAAATCTTAATTACAACGAAATATGGCAGTTAGAATCGGGAGGTTGACTTTAGCATAATACACCATTCGCAGTGTATATTGTAAATGTTGTACTACCATGTGTAGCAAATATAAAAGATATAATTTTGATGTCTGCAACCCTCTCCCAATATTCCTATAAAGCCGCATACAAATTAACTTTTAGTTTGGATAATCAGGTGCATTGTGATAAAGTCAATCTCCTGACTTTAGTAGTTATTCCTTATTGACACCAATGTGCATACATATTTACAGTGCCAGCTTAGAGTGAAAATTGGTACACGCACTTGTGAGAACTTACTTACATTTTGTTAGAGGTTAAGGGCCGGTTGTTCAATGTCCGATTAGCACAAATCGGAGGTAGAAGCTCCGGTTAAGTACAACGACTGCTTTATCGATCACATGCTACATGCATGATGTCGAAATCGTCGATAGCGTAGTGGTAGTGATAACCAGACATTGAACAACCTGCCCTAAGTCGAATTCTACTGATTCGTATTTGGTTAGATACATACCGCTCATTTACTCCAATAATGTCATAACTCAACAAAGCAAAACTCGAGAAAAACGGGTTTAAAGTTTTAAATTTACATATATGTAGTTACTTTAATTCCCAAAGGCCCTAACCGACACTTTTTTCGGAACTGCGTTTTTCACAGATTTTGGTAGGATGTATTAAAATACCCGTTCAATAAAAATTATGAAGGGTTGGTACCAAAAATAATGGAGTTACATGCCACTTTTTACAAAGCCCTCCCTCTTTTTGATACTCATGTTTTTTTCTTCTCCTGTAAAATAAAAAATATGTTGGTTAGGGCCTTTGAGAATTAAGGAGACGATATCTCCCACAGTAAAAATTAATACATATTTAGTTCTAGTGAAATATTGTTAATCGATACAGCTATGAAACTGTTGCATAACATAAAAGAAGATGTAGTAGTAGTAGTAGATTCTTTATTTAGCCGTAGCTATTTAAAACTTTCAGGTAGTTTAGAAATACAAAATGTATCTTAAGAATAGTTAATTGACTTATTGTGAGCTATAATGTGGTAGTTTTTGCATACTTAACTAAAAAATGTATTTTTTGAATTAAGCCACTATTGAAGCAAATGAGCGACATGTACCTATCTTTTGCTAAAAAAAAAAAATCGTATAGATTTTTGCAAAATGTTTGAAAAAAGCTAGGGGTCCCGGAGTTTTTCTTCCCTCCAGTAAACTTAAAAAAACTAGTCATAACAAATTTGTTCTCTAAGCCAGTGATATGCATCTTACTTGTGATTAACTCCCAGTCGGTTTGCTTGAGATTAGTGCTCTTCATACTTTTAAAAAAATGTGTATGGTCTTTGAGATACACAATTAACAGTTCAGCTACTAAAGCAAACCATATTATATCTGATAAAGACATTTTGGCCAAATGGGTAACCATGCATAGCGTTTGTGCATAATTTACACCCGGTCTAGTATGCAGCAGTCCTTTTGGTGATGTCAAATCAAGCCATAGTTCTGTGGGATCCTTTTTATGCTCTACAATCGGAACAATTGCTGGCAGCTCTTCCAGTACTACTCTTAGCGCCAGGTGTGAAATGCCGATTTGCGCAAACAAGCCTATTAAATGTCCAATGCATTCATTTTGATGCACTTTGAAATGTCCTTTTCGGCAGGCTAATGAGCAGTAAATAACTTTCCCATTACAGCCGTGGCAAGGAAAGGGAATCATTAACATAGCACCGCATTCTTGACACATTTGACAACCACCGACAGGCACAAAAGAGCTTGCTGTTTCACTGAAAATCACTTCCCCAGATTTTATCTCCCTCGTTGCAATCATGTAGCGTCCGCGGGTAGTGCTTTTTGTATCAATGCTGGAAGTTTATGAAATAAAAGATGTTATTGTTGCCAAAGCATAGAATGTACATATTGTCGATTGGCGTGCAATACCACGTATAAGATAGACCGGAAAGCTCACAAAAGAGCAAAGAAACTTATTATCCGACTTTAAAAAACGGTGGAAGTTATCGATTCGTCGCAATTTTTATTTTTTATTTTTGTTTTATGTACATATGTTACCGCATAACTTTGGACCACGTTAACCGATTTCTGTTAAGAAAAGGTGGCACCTCAGAGGTGGATTCCGTGAGTCATGACTAATTTGGTAATCATAAATTTGTATAAGGTATTCCGCCCCTGCCGACGGTATGTATGTCTTACTCACATCCTTGTTGCTTCTGTCATCGATACTTCTTTTCTATATTCCTTTCCAAACTCGGTTTGCTTTTGCCTTTCATTATTATTTAATATTTCCAGTCCTGCATGCAGCTCTTGTACTCTCATAGTGAAGCTCTCATTTAAATTCCAGTCTTTTAGTTCTTGCAAATGCGCCTCCAATTTCATTGCATCCTTTAAATACAATGCGCAAAACGCCTGACGTGCTATAATTTTGTGCAATAAACGCGGTGGATACATGTTTGTCTCAAGTACACAACAACAATCATCATATGCTTGCTGGTAGTATTTCAATTCTTGCAAGGCCATTGCCCGGTTAGCATAAGCTAGCGCCAAAGGTTCTGTATTGGCTACGGCAGCGAAAATAGCTTGTGTATACCGTTGTCCAGCGGTGATCATATCTCCCTTATTGTAATCAGTTTTTGAGCTATACAGGACATTCCCTTCTTCGCGCAGACGAGTTGCATTTCGAGCTGCATTCTCTTTATCGTTAGTACTTAATGCACATTTGGCTTTTAGTGCGCTAAGCCATGCTGCGGACATACGACGTCTTAGTGGGAAATTTTCATCATTTTTAATAGCTAACATAAATTGAAACTCATTTCCATAGGTCACAACTCTAGTGTTAGCAGCTTGATATGACAAAAGTTCTGGAAAACTGAATCCGTCCATGTTCAACCGTAGCGGCCACTTGGTAACGTTTACGGATACTTTCCTTCACCATCCATAATCATAATCAGCTGATTGCAATGTTTTTATTCCAGTGTAGTGTAGAAATGGGATACCATGAACCAAAAATACTGTCTTTCGTTCATGAGTTTCACTTTTAATTTTTTTGACATAAACTTTGCTTACTGACGTTTCTACTTTTCGTAAATTGTTGAAGTAGCACTGCCACCTAATCAAATACTTATTTGGGAAATTTTAATATTTTTTTAAGGAATTTTTATTTTATTAAAAAGTAAGTTGTAACACACGAGGTAAATATACTTACATGATTGTTCGTATTAAAAGAGCTGCGTATTGATTTAAATTGCTATAAATTAGTCTGTTCCTTTGAACTTCGGACTAAAACCTGTGGAACTGTCAAACTACAATTTTACGCTCTCAAATGAGAGTAAAAGGAGAACAGATGCAGAAGTGCATAGGAACGCAAAAAGCACCATTTCCTGTAAAAACGTCAGACGGTTTGTTTACATGTCATTGGTACTCCACTGATTTGGCTGAAATATCACTAAATAATTATTAAAATCTATACATATTTAAATATTTCGTTGTTTACTTCCATTTTTTAACAAATATAAGGTTCTTTGCTTTCACCGCTTTCTGTTTTTGTTTGCACATGTAAATCAGCTGATCGTTTGACACTTTTCATGAACTTACAGGAAAAAATACTCCGGACTAAATCCTGTAACTTCTGACTAGGAACAGTTGCTCAGTTACTCTCTCAAATGTGTTCCCACTTACAGGTTTTATGTCAATAGGAACGACTTCCTGTAAGTTCTGACTAAATCCTGTAAACCGGACTGCTATTGGAACAGACTAAATGTAATAATGCAGCGTTTTTGCTGCATTTAAAATGCAACATTTAGCACTTTCGAACATATGTTTTCGAAGAGCGTTCATGCTATAGCATTTAGCAAATGAACATTTACGCGAGTTTGAAATCGTATGCTTTTGACAAACAGCCGTGTTCCAGTCTCTTATTTAGATCCGTATATATTACGATCAATTCTCACGCAGAAGATAATGTGCAAAAACCCTACTGAAAAGGAAAAAATAAATTTTAAACCAAAAATTCAATACAAAAACTTGAATTGTTTTAAACATAACCGAACATTTGTTTGTGTATATATTCATTTGTTGTTGTTGTTGTAGCAGCAGTACTCAACCCCCCGGGGTTTCGTCAAGGGTCGTCTTCGTCGACTCGACAAGCCTGAGGCCGAGAAAGCGGGCAGCGTCTATAGGCGCGGTCCATAGTGCTTCTGGTGTCAGGGTCGTGGGGTTAGAGGCGCATGTGAAGAGGTGTTGGGTGTTGTGTGGACCTTGCCCGCATGCAAGGCATGTGTCTGCCCCTTCTGGGTTCAGCCGGGAGAGATAGCTGTTTAATCTGCGGCACCACCCAGAACGGAGTTGTGCTAGGGTGCACCTGGTCTCTCTTGGCAGTTCGGCTTCGTCGATGTTGATGGGTGGCGGTCGACCACCTAGAACGATGTGGTCGTTTCTGGTGCTATTAGACTGGGGAGGAGTAGTGCTTCCATTGTCTTTGCCACTGGGGATAGGAGGGAGATTAGCCGGTAATAGTCTCCTGCGTCCGCCTTCTTACCTGGCTTAAGGAGGGGGATGATCCTACCCATTTTCCACATCTCAGGGATGATCAGGGTGGTCAGTGACAAATTGAAAGCTGCTGTGATGTACTCGACTCTCGACTTTATTCGTTGTACCGTGGTTTCACAGCATGCTTTCGATAAACATCGACTTCACATCACTGCGGTTGTTCTGGCTATTTCACACAATTAACAAGAAAATTATACCTTATTCTTTTGCATAATCATGCAATGAAAATAAAAATGACATAAACGGATAATCAAACTTGACATTATTTTATAAAAATGTAATTTTTCCAAAATATCGTAAACAAAAATCGATACATTTTCACACTTATTTTGCTATATCGTAAACTAAGTCGAAACTACTTAGTAGAAGTCTGAAATGCGACTATGAATAGAGATAAATTTTAAGTTGGTACTTAAATTTAAGTTGCAACTTTGTTAGTTTCGACTTAGTTGCTGGACTATGAATACGCGCCATTGTTTTTACAAAAATACCAACTAAGGCTATCTGCACACTTGTCGTCCAATCATATTTGCGTTATCGTCTCGCCCTGAAATTTTGAGCCGAGCACATGCATGTCGTTATCGGCTAGTTATCGGCATATCGTAGAAGATGCAGAAACGGATAAGTACGGCTCTGTCCTTTGCTAATCGTTGTGCACGCATTGTTTGTTTACATTTTATGGGGAAAAATTAGTGAAAAAGTTAATATTTGCATTAAAATTGCATAAAAATTAGTATTTTTTTGCATAAAATCTGTGGAAATGATTAAAAAGTGGATAATTGCATTAAAATTCAATAAATGTGAGCGTTTTAACTATAAAGTATGACGAAATTGTAAAAATTCTCTGTGTGCATGCACAAAACACAATTCAGGAAAAGAAAAGAAGAGATATTACTGAAAACTTATGTCTAGAATTGTTGCAGCACAGTCTATATTTTAAAAAATTTCAGGTTTTTGTAAATATTTCGCGAACATATCCACCATAAAAAAAAAAAAGAAAATACCTGCTCCAAGGGAATTTTTAGACGCCAAATGAATTGAAATATCCCGACCGAGTGTGCGAAAGTGTAGTGGTCATGAAATCCTTGCATCATGATTGTTACGATGAAGCAACTATGACTGGACGACTGGAGTTCACATTGCAATAACCAATTTTTCGATTTTTGCCCACTGTGCGTCGATACTTTTCGGCATTCGCGATATGTTCTCAGTACATGTGAAAAAGTATCGAGTTCTCGATACTACGCAGTACTCATGAAACGTATCGATATTCTGTACTCGGTACACATATTGTTCTAACACTAGTTGGTTGCTGTTTTGTCAAAATTCCGTGTAGTTGATCTGGCTTTCATTAATTATACATTAATCGAGGTCCAATAATGAACTTGCAACAACTAGAAGAAGAGGCGCGACAGGCAGCCTTGAAAGACATAAAGAATATGCTCCAGCGGCCAGGTCAACTTGAAAAGGTGGATCAATTTCGACATCGAGTTGCAAGAAAGAAAGCTTCGGTGGAGGCACTACTGAAAACGGGAATGCAAAATCAATTGGATGGGGTACGAGTTGGTTTAAAACAGTTAGAAACATGTTTACAAGATGTTAAGGAAGTTCGCCAGCGCATGCTAGAAGTGGATCGATTGCTGCAGGGAGTACCGGAGATCTATGATGCATTAGAGGTGGTACGAGAAGAGAATACCAAACATTCCCAGTATGCTACTGCAATGGAGAATCTCAAACATATATTTAATGTTGAAGCAAGTGTTCAAAAAACGATGACACTTATTGATGAAGATAAACTTCTGAATGCACACCAGTGTCTCGCTGACTTGGAGAATTCTCGTGATGATTTGCTATACGAATTGCATAAACAACCTAAGCAGCATGCATCCGATAAAATTACTTTAAAGCGGCATTTTGAAAAAGTTGATACTGTTTCCCAAGCACTGGAAAAGAAACTACGTCTCATATTAAGCCGTACTTTAAATACTGTGCGCAAGGAACCTACTGTTATTGTGACAGCGTTGCGTATAATCGAACGGGAGGAAAAGAATGATCAATTCGCCTTGCAGCAGCAGAAAGTAACTGGATTCCTGCCACCTGGACGACCAAAACAATGGCGTTCGATGGCCTTAAAAATGTTAAAGGAAGCTGTTGTAACACGCATAGAAGGATCGAAATTGGAAGAGCGCGCAGATAATAAAATGTGGTTAGTGCGTGATTTGGAAATTTTGCGTCAAATCATTTTGGAAGATTTGAGAGTTGTAAAATCATTGTGCGTCCCATGTTTTCCCCCACATTATAACATCTTCAAGGAATACGTGAAAATTTACCATGAAGGACTTTCTTCATATGTAAGTAACGTAAACATATAAGGTTATTTAGCACAGCTTTGATATTTTTTCAGCTCGATAATATTGCAAAATCAGGTCTCGAAGGAAATGAATATGTATCACTGTTATCTTGGGTGATGAATACATATCCCGGCGCAGAGTTGATGTCCCATCCTGACCTAAAAGTCGATATCCAGCAAGTCGTTGGGCCATTGTTGCGACCGGAACACTTGAAGTCGCTTGAGGATGAATATTTGCGTAATATGCAACGAAACTACCAGGAATGGATGACTAAAACTGCAGAAACGGAAAGGCAAGAATGGTTCTCTGATCAGCCTCCTGAACATGAACAATATTATCATACTTCAGCCCCAGTTATCATCTTCCAAATGATCGATCAACATCTACAAGTGACTAACACCATACACTCTGACCTGACATTCAAGGCGTTGGTGATGAGTATTCAACAAGTAGAGGTTTTCGGACAATCTTACTTAAAGAATGTTATCGAACTAAAGGAACACCATTTTCGTAATCGCGATCAAATAAAATACTTTACTCACTACATAATTACTATAGTAAATAATAGTCAGCAAATGGTGGAGTTGGCTCACCAAATGAAGCAACTGTATTGGCCAAAATCGCGCACTGAACATTATGAAGATTTTGAAAAATTGCTTACCACATTCCAAAGGATTAGGGCACATGCTACCAGTTATTTGCTTGAAGAAGCCTTCCTGGACATGGAGGGTCATTTTAATGACTTATTCACAATGAAATGGCTGGGAACCACGATTTCTGTTGACACCATTTGTATTACCTTGTTAGACTACTTCCAGGTATTTTTTAATTGCTGCTTAGATATAAAATCATAACTTAATTATATTAATACTAACAGGATTATAAACACTTACGGCCTAATAACTTTGAGATGGTCATAAATGAGGCACAAAAACTACTTGCAAAACGGTACATACGCGCTTTGCTTTCCAAACGTTTATCAAAGTCAAGGAGCGAATGTGAAGCGATCACTACAAAAATCAATCAGGAAGCGAAACGGTTTAAGCAGTGCTTCGAGAAAATCGCACCGAATTTAACAATGAGTGACTCCCCGCTAGATTTGATACCGACACTCTCGGCTTTGCTGTCCGGGGATATAGAATTACTAGTACTAGACCTTCATACGTTACTGGGAAATTATCCATCCTTGAGTGAAGATCATATAGTACGATTATTCTATTTGCGTAATGACGTAAAGTCCAGTGAAGTTCGGGAAAAGGTGCAAGATGCTGCAAAATCTAAGAAGGCTATGGTTAGCATTGCAAAACAAGATTGCATATTCAAAGAAATTGTCTTCAATGACAAATTGTGGTAAAGGATATACATATACATACACACATATTTCTACTAGTATATATGTGTGTATGTTCTAAATCGGTCTAATTAAAATTTATTGTACTTGAAAATGCTACAAAATACAGTTGGTGGCTATTTCAAAATGGGGTAGTATCATTGATCCACAAAAATCCAATATCTATATATATACCTTGTCCATACTTACGCAAGCACCGCATTAACGGAAATCTGATTTGACTCCACACTTATTTCTTTAAAGCACTCGCTGAAACCGTATTACAAAGTAAAAACAAGTAAGAAAGTCTAAGTTCGGGCGGAGCCGAACATTAAATACCCGGCGCAATTATTAAATATATGTTTTTCCACCTTTCCGAAAACTACCGCTACACAATAAGCCGGGGTGTATAAATTTTAAGTAAATTAGCGTGCTTAAATTTCGAAATATTGCAGTTTCAAGCATTTCTGAAATATACCGTTATATGAAAAGCGGTCGTAATTTAGTCCGATTTCAATAATTTTCAACGGTTTGCTTTTATGTGGCAAGCACAATAACCATACCGAGCTTGGTACAAATTGCTAGAACGGTTAGCGAGATACATATATGTGATCATAAGTGGGCGGTGCCACGCCCATTTTCCAAAATTGTATCATAAGCGTATTTCTTGGTAAAAAATTGTTGCCACCATCTATTTTGAATAAATTAGCTTTAATATTTACTGATTTATCGAGGATTTCGTATTTTTCTAAATTACCGTTATATGGGATGTGGGCGTGGTTATTGTCCGATTTTAAAAATTTTCGGCCATTTGGTATGTTGTAGCAGGACCAACAACTGTGCCAAGTTTGGAAGAAATTGGTGCAGCGGTTACCAAGATATACACATGTAACCATAAGTAGGCGTGGCTACGCCCATTTGCCAAAATTTTTTAATATTCTTATTTTTCGTCTAGAACTCATTGCAAATATCAATTTTGAGTGAATTATCTTCAGTAGTTACTAAAATATCGCACTTTTCGTATTTCTGAAAATTACCGTTATATGGGAGGTAGGCGTGGTTATTGTCCGATTTCGCCCATTTTCAATACCATCCGTCCCATGCCCAAAAGAAGTCCGCGTACCAAGTTTCGTTAAGATATCTCAATTTTTACTCGAGTTATCGTGTGCACAGACGGACGGACGGACGGACGGACGGACGGACGGACGGACGGACGGACGGACAGACAGTCACCGCTTAATCGATTTCTCTTTTCATTCTGATCATTTATGTATACATTTGTCTATATCTATTTCGATTCGTTTTGCCTGTTACAAACAACCGTTATGTGAACAAAGTTATAATACCCTTGTGCACAAGTGCGCTCGGGTATAAAAATGTGTTATCTTTATCACAGCGAACGGCAGTGCGAGCGAGTGACGAAAGCAGCAATAGTAGCATGCTGAAATGACTCGAATAAATAAAAAAAGATTTTCCGTACTTCAAAGGCAGTTAAAAAATGCGTATGATTTTCGTCACGAATTCATATAATAAATAAATAATGTGTTTCTAGTTCAGCTTTCGTCACTCGAAACTTTTACCTCAAAGAGGTGTTTTATTTGATTCGATATTTCTTAAATAATTAATTTGCGCAGTGGACCGAAATAGAAGCGAACAAGTATTCAAATTTGTTATAATAATAATTCAAACTTAAAACGGGCTGTATAAAGAAAACCAGCCTTTTTTCACTTCAAATGAGTGATGTGTTTATACCTGTTTTCTAACCGATTCACAGTGGCCAATTTTTCTAAAAAGCTGGCCAAAAGTCGAAGCGTGGTACAATTGTAATCAAACCTTGTGTATTCGTCTTTATTTTGGTTGCTGGTTTTAAATTTCACCACATAATTTCCAAATTCAAAATGGCGTATCCATAATGGCTGCTGTGTACGCTTAAATAATCAGACTTTTAGCAAAACTAAGGTAGTTAAGTATAAAAGGTCATGTTTTTTTCTTTTTTGTTATATAATGTGATGTAGTGGTTAGCAATATACGCTATCATTCCGCAGCCACTCATAAAAATAAAATCCCCATTCGGATTCGGTGTAAAACTGTTGGTCCCTCCCCTTTGTGCGCCAACATCAAGGCGCACGCCACAAATCGGAAGAGAAGCTCGGACAAACACTAACGAGGTCTTAATGTTTGTTTCTAAAAATTTTGATGTTCAAATTTACACGGGAACTGCGGGATTTTGAATGAATCAATAAACAAGACATACATATTTGTTGGTACACGAATATATTTTTAAGCTCATATCTATATTTTCTGATGGCAATTTCGCATCCGCATTTACAACAGTTGTTAATAATTTAATGGCATCTGACGACAGTTTATGATCTTGTTTTGGTGGGTTTAAACGTAAACTTGAAATGACAGGGTCCAAGGATACAAGCAGCCGATATTTTTTAATATCCTTATTCCTTGACTCTTGGGCTTCTTCGGAAAGTTGCCCAATTGGCAGGGGTGCCCATTCAATAATGAGAGGCCCATGGATGAGCACTCTAATATAGTAGTACTTTCTGATATTTAAATTCTAAAAACATCCAATCTTTAAAACATCAAAATCTTGACAGAAATAATTTTTTACATAATTTAAATCTTTTAAACATAAAAATATTAAGGATGGCGTATAAAAACTGATGTCCAAACTACAGTGACGGCTTGTGGTAGGTGGTTTTAACCAAGGTGGATGGGAAAAACTTCAATACATATGAAAAAGAAAATTAGACCGCCACTCTCGTAACTATTTTCCTAATCCATCATAATGAGTAAACAAAAAAATCAACCCGTGAATATCTATGTCTTACGTCAGTTTTTCGATGGCGTAACAATGAAAAAACATGTTTTACATACTCTAGATTACAATGTCCATGAGCGGATGCTTGAAAACTCTTATTTTTTTAAAGATAATACCACGATTTTAACAACGACGAAAACTCTAATTTACGAAAAGTTTAGAGCGAATTGCTAGCAACAGTCACTTCGATCTCTTGTAACACTAAATGGCTTAAGAGAATCGACTTGTTGTCTCATAACGATACGCAGTAGAGCCCTCCTAACAATATAAGATGGTTATGCATACGAATGCACCAATTTTTTTTTTGGACTTTTGGCCAGGGTTTTCCAAAAATTGGCCACTGTGCCATGTGAGAAATTAAAGTGATTTGAAAAAAAAATTCGAGTCATTACGCTTGAATTTCTGAGCGTATTGAAAGTCGATTTATGGTTCCCGATTTCAAACGTTTTCGATAATATGCAGAGTTAGACTTAGCTATTATGAATTCGTACGATGCACGATAGACTCTTGCATTCTGTTATTCCCTATTACGAATCGATGTTGTCGTATGAAATCCGATAATTAGCTATTTGTAATGGTTCACAATAAAAAGTGAACAAAAACCACAGTTACAGGTCTATTCTGCGCTGGTAATAAAAAGTTTGTAACCGGTAAATAAAGTTCTTGTCAATTTTTAAACCCTTTTCGCATTCTGTGTACTCTTGTAACCGGTAAATTTTGTTGCCATCTCATAAGCTGGTAACTAATTATTGCCCCGTGAAATATGCAATGCCGGGATTTGCACAATTCTTCATAGCTGAATTGCTGAATATTTTAACCAAAACGTTGATTTTTATACCCGAGCGCACTTGTGCACAAGGGTATATTAATTTTGTTCACATAACGGTTGTTTGTAACAGCCAAAACGAATCGAGATAGATATAGACAAATGTATACATAAATGATCAGGATGAAAAAAGAAATCGATTAAGCCATGTCTGTCTGTCCGTCCGTCTGTCCGTCTGTCCGTCTGTCCGTCTGTCCGTGTACACGATAACTGGAGCAAAAATTGAGATATCTCAACGAAATTTGGTATGTAGGTTTCCCTTAACCGAAGGTAGGTTGGTATTGAAAATGGGCGAAATCGGACTTTAACCACGCCCACTTCCCATATAACGGTAATTTCCAGAAATACGAAAACTGCGATATTTTAGTAACTATTGAAGATAATTCACTCAAAATTGATATTTACAATAATTTTCAGACGAAAAATAAGAATATTATAAATTTTTGGAAAATGGGCGTAGCCACGCCCACTTATGGTTACATGTGTATATCTTGGTAACCGCTGCACCAATTTCATCCAAACTTGGCACAGTTGTTGGCCTTCGCACAACATACCAAATGGCCGAAAATTTCTAAAATCGCTCAATAACCACGCCTACTTCCCATATAACGGTAATTTTCAGAAAAACGAAAACTGCGATATTTTAGTAACTACTGGAGCTTATTCACTCAAAATTGATATTTACAATAACTTTTAGACGAAAAATAAGAATATTATAAATTTTTGGAAAATGGGCGTAGCCACGCCCACTTATGGTTACATGTGTTTATCTTGGTAACCGTTGCACCAATTTCTTCCAAACTTGGCACAGTTGTTGGCCTTGGTACAGGATAAAAAATCGCCGAAACTTTTTAAAATCGGACAATAACCACGCCCACATCCCATATAACGGTAATTCAGAGAAATACAAAATCTTCGATAAATCAGTAAATATTGAAGCTAATTTATTCAAAATTGATGCTTGCAACAATTCTTTACCAAGAAATACGTTTATGGTAAAATTTTGGAAAATGGGCGTGGCACCGCCCACTTATGATCATATATAAGTATATCGGTAACCGTTCTACCAATTTGTACCAAACTCGGTGTGGTTATTGTGCTTGCCACATATAAGCAAAACGTTGAAAATTATTGAAATCGGGCTAAAATAACGGCCGCTTCTCATATAACGGTAAATTTCAGAAATGCTTGAAACTTCAATATTTCGAAATTGAAGGACGCTAATTTACTCAAAATTGATACACCCCGGCTTACCATCTAGCGGAAGGTTTCGGAAAGGCAAAAAAACATATATTTAATACTTGCGCCGGGTATTTAAAGTTCGGCTCCGCCCGAACTTAGACTTTCTTACTTGTTTGTTTATAAAACGCTTGAAAGTAAGCGTAATATAATCGAAAAGGAACATTGGTTATAAGCGTAGAAATATAAACTTGTAATAAATGTTTAAAAGAAAGCTTTTTACAAGCGTAAAAGTGTAAACTTATAATAAAGGTTCAAAACAAGTTGTTTATAAGCGTATGAATATAAACTTACTAAAAAGTTTTAAAAGAAAGCTTTTATAAACATTTTTATAACCCTTTATTTAAAGATATTTCATTAAAAACTCATACATAGATTGCTTAACATCTAGAAACTAAAATAAATGGGAATTTTCGGCGGACTCATCTACAGTCGCGAAAATTTAAATAGGGAATAGACATTTTAGCTTACAAATTCACGATAACACACAAAAATTAAACATAAAAAAGTTAATTATTACATCTTGTTGCGTGCTTTCAATTACATGCGGTTATTGGAAAATTGAAAAAACGACATCGATGCAGCTATATATTCCGCTTCATCGCCGCCATTCTCATTGATGAACTTTTCTGAAAAAAATTTAATACATTTTTAATTGAATGTTAAACTAAGAAAGGATAAGGAGAACTCATCATTTGAAGACTCTAATGCTTCACCGATTAGTGCAGCGGGTCCTGGATTGGATTTTTTTTTACCGCATCGGTTTCATTTAGTTTTTTCTTTTAATAATATATTTGAAAAAACGTAAACACCTCACTTACGATTGGAAAAATGTTATATTTACTACTTCATGTCGTTGGCATTTGCATTTCATTTATAAGTTTAAGTTATTTATAAACATTCGCTCTCAAAACTTATTAAAGTTTTATTTGAAAAACCTTTGACAAGCTTAATATTAAAAATGCTTATTTAACGTTTATTATAGCAAACTTACTTAAAGTTATTTTTAAAAACATTTACTGAAATGCTTGTTGGGTTGGGAGCACAGCAATACACACATACATACATATGTACCCAAAAATTAATAATATACTAATTTTCTGCTAAGTGATTATTGCAATCAGCGGTTTTAAGTGAATAAGCTCCAGTAGTTACCGATGCATCGCAGTTTTCGTGTTTCTGTAAATTATCGTAAAATGGCAGGTGGGCGTGGTTATTGCCCGATTTCAAAGATTTTCAACAGGTTTCTTAGCTAGACCCTTAGCTTCTGCTGATTATAAAGGTGTTGTATTGAATACAATTTGCTAATAAACAGTAACAGTACTTACAGTAACGACATTTTAGCATTCTTTGGCTATTTCCCTTTCGTATATTTAATGTTTCTTATTTTTTTATGAAAGTGTAGCTCGTTATCTAACAAAAGCGATATTAGTAAAAATTTCAAACGTTTTCTTTCAACCTTCTGAGAACGCAGTTTTGTAGCCCATTCAATTTTATTTTAATGAAGTGCAAATTTTAAGTAACTAGGACTTACTATTGATTACTGGACATTTTTTTTGTGGAAGGTGTTGCGGATTTTCTCCATACAAAAAAATGTTCGAACATTCTTTGTTTGGAAGAAAATGCGTGAACAAAAAATTTTCAAAAATCAACACTTACGTAGCTCCTTCAAACACATTATTATACTAGAATTTAAAAAACTGCGTACTAAAAAAAAAATTCTAAAAAATCTGATTAAACAGTTTCAAATTTTTATGAACATTTGTTAAAATTGAGAAAAAAATAAAAAGAATCTGTTAAGAATCGGCCAAAAACGGCCGATGCTGATTCTTTTGGCCGATAATGGCCTATGCCGATGCCGATTAATCGGTCGGACTGTATTACATACATCGTTTTTAAGGAAGATTTTCTGAGTTTGTGGGGGATTTGGTTTATCGGGAGCGTCGGGAAAGGATTTTGGTCCCATCCCGCCCGCAAATTTTTACAGTCATTCCCGATACCGCTCATCCCGGCCAATTTGAAATCAGTACCTTGGGTCCCGCGGGTCCCGATATCCCACCCCCATCTCTAGTTGTACCTATGAATTCGACAAAAGTATATACAGTAAATAAATTAAGCAGTAGTAGGCAAATTTTTTTTTTAGTTTCCCTTTTATTTCAACATATTTTGATTAAAAGAAAAATACTGATAAAAATAAAATTTTTCATATAAACAGGGTTGAAATCTTGAAATTCCTGCCCGTAGTTTGTTTGTAAGTCAAATATGAGTGGCATTGTACTACTATGATAGCACGGCCGAGTAATCATAACCAACTTATGTACAGTAGTCGAAAAAATTATATCCGCACCAAATTTTGACAAGTTTTAAAATATTATTTTTGTTGTTTAATTTCGGTTAGTTTTTTATAGTTCGTTCTTTACCAACATCCGTATAAATACAAGTTTAAAGGCAGTGTCGAACAATTGGGTATTTGCTAAAATTTGGTGTAAATCGTATCCCAATTGTTTGAACACCCAAAATATTTTTCACTATCCCAATCACGAAAACTAATTTATTGAAATTTTTCAATAGAACATCTCCGTATTGCACCAATCTTTTGAATGCAAAAAAAAAAATGTCCCACTTTTCTTTACCAATAGCCCAATATAAAAATTTACAAATCTGTACAAATGTACCAATCGAGTGACAGTGCCTTAAAAATTTATGCAAAACATCTACAAATTTTCGTTAAAATTTCGAGTTTTTTAAAATTAAATTCTGAGTATGCAGTTTTGTAGCCCATTGAATTCTAGTAGAATAAAGTACACGTTTCAAATGGCTAAAAATGTCGATTGATTTTTTAGAATTTTTAAAAGTTCGAAATTTGTACGAAAGTTTGTTGATTTTTTTTTTAATATTGCACAAATGAGTAGTCCACTTGCAAACAGCGTTATGTGATTTTATAATAGTGATCCATAAATAAAAAAAAAAAACGTCTACAACAACAAGTAACATCCAAATTGTATAGTTCTCTTCATTATTTGAAAATTGGGATAAATAAGAGCCAAATAACATTAAAAACCAATATGACAATGTGGTAGTTTTTGCAAATTTTATATATAAAAATTGAATATAGCGAGTTTTGGAACAGTAACTTTTACATAGCGATCCAGCGTTGCCAGGTTGACGTTTTTAACGTCATTTGGACGTTTTTTGTATCCTGTTGACGTTTGGACGTTTTTTATGTTAAAAATGACGTTTTTTAACTTCCCAGTAATTCTCTGTTACTAAATCTTGCAAGTGGAACTGATTTTGAATTATTTTCTTAATAAATCTTTACAAGCTTTGTGTTTTACAGCAACTGCTTCAAAAGATATTTATTCTTTGGACACAGATGACTTAAATATGATGCATACCAAGCGTACGCGCATTTTTTTTGATTCTTGGACTAAGGATCCCGTGCTCAAAGGCTGGTTGTGTAAACACTTGAGGTTACGAGGCCTTTTGTAATGTTTGCAAATGTACATTAAAAGCCAAATCAGGAATAGCTGTTCTCTTGCAACACGCACGCTAGCAAAAGCATCAAAAAAGCTGCAGCAGCATAAAAATTCAGAAAAAGTAGGCGACTTTTTTAAGACTTCTTTGAAAATGTAATGAACCCAAAAAAGGCTGAAATATTGCTTTGCTCCTTCTTAACAGAACGTAATTTAGCATTTTCGACAACCGACCCCCTTACCAAATGTCTACAAGAAAAAACAAATATTAAAAATCAACGCGATTTTTTAGCCCCTTTAAAATTACACATTATTGCCCTGAAATCTAATGGGCTATCAAACTGCATACTCAAAAAACTTAATTTTTGCACAAAGTTTGAAATGTGGATTTATATTTTGTTTGTTATATGATGAGATTTTATGGCAAAATAATAAACATTAAATAAACAAACGAGGAACAGCCAAAATCGATCAAAATGGTGATGACTTCATCAGCTGAATGTATAAAATGATTCTTATATTAACGATCTCAAACCAGTTTACAATGAATTTTAAATGTGCAATGATAGGGTGCATTCTAAAACGTCAAAATACAAAGCATCAGTCTATTTTATTTCTAAACCTCAGTAGATTGTAATGCCAAATATGCGCATCCACGGTTAGATGCTGGTTTTCTGCTAGGTTGCGTACGTTAGGCTTTTTCTTCTAGTGCGGTTTAGAAAGAAAAGAGACTGATGCTTTGTATTTTGAAGTTTTGGAATGCACCCATATATTAATATACCTTACCACCTAATGCACCATAAAGGTTTGCTCATTAGTGACATTCGAGTTATGACACTCCCTACAAAATCTTTGCACACACACGCGAACTCACACAAAAAGCCTTGCTAAGGGAGCCGATTTTGTCAAGAGGGAGCGAGAAAACTGTTTTCCGAGCAAACCTTTTATTATGGAATCATGAGGTAAAACCGTTCTCTTAATTCGTCGGCCATGATTTTTTTTAAGGTTTCGAACATTTTAAAATCATATAAAATGTGAGTTTGTGTGTAAAACTTTAAAATTAAATTGCTTGCAAACGTCAAGAATTTGAAAAATTCCTCTCAGCGGTTTTACCTTCCTATTTGTTTTATCATGGCGTGAAGTGTTTGGTGAAATTTTGTATTTGCCTTCTGTCTGTTTCGCCGTGCTGCCGGATCTATTAAATTAGGCTGTTAATTGCGACATACTGGTTTCAGGCAAAAATTTACGTCTTCAATATTCGAATGTCGTTGGCAAGGCATATTTTACCTTTGTCGCTGGCGTTTAAAAAGCCATAAAGCACTGTGCAAGGCGGATTTATACATTAGCCGTCATCGATTCGCCAACAGTTAGCGAGTGGCGAAACGAACTTGCTCAATAAGAAGCTAACTCAATTTCCAATTTTTGTTCTGCGTGACATTTTGATTTGACGTGTCGCTCAATGAAATCAAATGCAAACGCATGCAAGTCAATTTCGGGTGACGCAAAAAAACAAATTCGACGGCATGCGTACCAAAACGCAAGCCGCGAATATTAGGTTAGCCTGTAAGGTACAACCAAACTCGCTATCGTCTATCCAAGGCGAATTTATACAAGGTGGTGTTAACAGAACAAAAACAAAAATTGCAACAACAAATTATACGCTCCTTGACAATCAGTACAAAGCCAAATTACAACAAACACATGATATTGACAAAAGGTACAAATTCGCCGTGAAATCAGCGGATCCTATAACACCACCCATGAACCAAAAATACAAGATCACGTAAGAACGCGACGTTGTATTTGTAACTGGTTTTGAGAAAAAAGTTTGCGAAAGCGGGTTCGTCAGCTGAGCGTTTGTTTACATCACAAGCACCACTATTTTACACTTTTATTCAAGTAAAGAAGAGTTAATTCAACATGAGAACACATTTTAAAGCATTTTGTTTCATCATTTTACCTAAATTGTGCGTTTAAAGTGGCTGACAATAATTTTGGCTAATTTTGGTTTTCGTTGTTTTCTTTGCTTTGTTTACTTTTCGCTCGTTTTCCAGTGAAACAAGATGGCGCAGAACCCGCTAAAAAAATCGACTTTTTTCACTCTCCTGTTCTTACGTGATCTTGTGTCTTTCGTTCATGAACACCACCTTGTATAGATCCGCCTTGCGTCTATCCGTGCTCATCGATTCGCCACTTCTCGCTCGCTATGTTTGAGTTCCGGTCGCTTAAAGAAGAATTTTGCATGTGAAAGCAACAACAAAAGCCGCCATCGATTCGCCACTTCTCGCTCGCTATGTTTGAGTTCCGGTCGCTTAAAGAAGGATTTTGCATGTGAAAGCAACAACAAAGTTAGCAAGCACGGATAGACGATAGCGAGTTTGGTTATACCTCATTGAGTTCGTTCGTTTCGCCACTCGCTAACTGTTGGCGAATCGATGACGGCTATTATGTTTTACAGGCGAATTTAGATTACAAAAGCAACCACATGTATCAAGGCCAATTTATACAAGGTGGTGTTACTGGCGAATTTAGATTACAACAACGACAACCACATGTATTTTGTATTGCGGGTGTTATGTCAAATTTCAATTCGCTCCAAAGTTTGCATGTATTTTGTTTTTGCTTTTGATGGGAGTGCTGTCGAATAAGTTAAAGCAAAAACAAAATACACGTAAGGCAAAGAAATCAAATCTCAATTCGCCCGAAAGTTTACATGTATTTTGTTTTTGCTTTTGATGGGTGTGCTGTCAAATCAGTAAAAGCAAAAACAAAATACATTTAAGGCGAAGAAATCAGATGATCTTACAACACCACCTTGCATAAATGCGCCTTGGTTAAATAAGTAAAAGCAAAAACACCGACAGCTGACGACAGCTGAGTTTTTCGCCGTGGAGAGCATTACGTCAAAATGATGTGTTTGTTGTAACTTATACCAATGACAGTATGGATATCTGCTTTTAATTTGTTAGTGTAACACCACCTTGTTAAATTCACATTGTGTATGGCGAAGAAACAAGCTGATCATACAACACCGCCAAAACACCACCTTGTATAAATTCGCCTTGTCCGGCATTGTCACCAAGGCGAATTTATACAAGGTGGTGTTGTAAAATCAGCTGGTTTCTTCGCCTTACAAGTATTTTGTTTTTGCTTTTACTGATTTGACAGCACACCCATCAAAAGCAAAAACAAAATACTTGTAAACTTTGGGGCGAATTGAGATTTGACATAACACCCGCAATACAAAATACATGTGGTTGTATTTGTTGCAATCTAAATTCGCCAGTAACACAAAATTCAAGGCGAATTTATACAAGGTGGTGTTGTAAAATCAGCTGATTTCTTCGCCTTATATGTATTTTGTTTTTGCTTTTACTGATTTGACAGCACACCCATCAAAAGCAAAAACAAAATACATGTAAACTTTGGAGCGAATTGAGACTTGACATAACACCCACAATACAAAATACATGTGGTTGTCGTTGTTGTAATCTAAATACGCCAGTAACAGCACCTTGTATATATTCGCCTGGACCAAATTGTATAAATCCGCCTTGCTTGTCCTGTGCGATTTATATTATTAAAGTAAAAAATTCCGAAAGAAAATTCGCCTTGGTGATACGAGTACTTTTTTTTCGATACCTACTCAATACTTGGTTCATAAGTATCGATTCCAAAATTACTTGGTTCGAACAAAACTTATCGAGTGTGTACTTGTATTTACTCATACTGTTTCATCCCTATTGCTGACAAGAAAATTGCCGTGAATGTGAAAAAGTAGACTATTATTGCAGAAAAAAAATTGATATCACTTTTAAAACGAATTATTTAAATACTTCTTATATAAAAAACGAAGCACAATTCTTCTTTTGGATGGAAATACTCTAAAATAGAAACTAGTCGCAGTGAGCGCGATTTAGTGAAATTATTACGTGTGTTGCCGAGGTGGTGTACGTGAAAAAATGTGCTGAGCGACGGAGACGGAACGAAGGCCTATGCTAAAGATTGCAATACATTGGCCCTTATGAATAATAACTAATCAACTGTTTTTAATTAAAAATTCAGACCTTTTACTTGAATTTCTTTGAATACATCGCTAAAAGGTCTTAAATTTTAAGAAAAGGCAATTGCTTTTTATTCAAAAGGTCCCTTGGTAATCATTTATTACTGATTTTATGGGGTTAAGATATTAATGCGCGGATTGAAATATATGTGGGTTTTCTTCGGCCCCTTAATTAAGGGGCCAAAATAAAAGGTGAAAGCAAAAAGAAATTTGACGCTCCTCAACGAACATATTCCCTAATCAGCAAATAAGGAAAAAATACGAGAAGACAGCAACGAAATAAAAAGGGCAAAACCGACTGGGAAGGTGAATAATCGGTGCCTGTTCAGTGCGAAACAATCTCAAATTGTCGAAAGTGCTGCCAGTGAGGCATATTTGTTATTTTTTTTTTATAATTTTCAACGAAAAAACCACAAATACTTGGGGGGGATATAAAACCAAAAGCTCGAAACGACGACCATTGTTGGCCAATTCCGCTGCGCAATTTCCAAATTACCAAATCGAGCAAAACATATACTAAACGCAATAACAAATATATCACCAATACGAAAACACGAAAAGAGAAAATAAGAAATTGTCAACGTCATTCTCCAATATCGCTTTCGATTTTCTATTCTCTTTGGACACAACTCGAACGAATTTTCGTTAATTCGTTGCAATTGTCACGATTCAATTGTGCGAATTATTATTTTTTCATTTTTAATTTGGTTTTGTACATTGGCCACTCGTGTGTGCGTGTGTGTGTGATCCTATTCTTCGGAACGCTTCATTCAGTGCTGTCACTGTCCTTGAAGCCCACTCCCGAGAACAGATCCCACATCGTGTGCCGTTGCCGTACAATCTTTGAATGGGACACCAGCTATGAACCAACTGAAATTCACGCTAGCGCAGATTGGTATTTTGGTCAAACAACTGAACAAGAAAAATTTTGCTGAAACCAGTGAGAGCATAAATCAGGTAATTTTGATTATAAACATAAAATTTTTCATAATAATTTCTTAATAATGATAACGATCCAAAGATCACCCATATGTACATATATGTTCATAAGTATAGGTACACCTACACACCATTATGCCCCGTTAAGTGCACTTTTACTGTAAGCTATTGTGTGTTCAACAATGACATTTATTGTCATGTTACAAGCGCGAACATTGGTAGGTTGAAGGCAGTGTTGATAATTATAGCGGAGGAGGTGCATCATCACCGTACCACTTGATCAAATAACGACACCTCGTAACTACTCGGCCATATCGGACCCTTCGCTTGTTGACTGCTATCGTTCATTCATTGAAAGAAGTCACGAATCGCCACTGAACAGCCCCATTTCTTTTGTTTGCTCTTGACTGTTCTGTTTTTCGTTGCTACTTTGCAGCTATTTTCTGAGTGGGTGCCGTATTTTCGTTATTGAGTTCGGCAGAAATTTCATTGTACATGCTTATACTATGTTCACGTTGAAATTTTAACTTGAGTTTACCGTTTTGAGTTATGAGCAACAGTCGGGGTGTTTAATAAAATGAGAATTTAAAGCCAAAATACAATAGCGCAGTGGCAGTGACAGTTCTTAAAATCAGCTGTTACTAGCTAATATTGGCAGTCACTGTCGTAGCGAACACTACGGCGTTGTGACTGACTGCTTTTGTGACATTCCCTTTTGTTTGTTTACATTTTTGTTGTTGCTTTTTAGGCTTCAGTGGCATCAACAGATGTTGTCTGCGTTTCATTTATGTCAAATTCAGCATGCGAAGTTTGCTGCGATGAAGGGTGCGGCAGTGAATTTATTTTTTATTTTTTTTTTGTGGGTTTAAAGTTACTCCCGTTCCCTGTATGGTAGAGGAGCGGCAGTGAATTTAGAATTTGGGCTAAACTCATGATTCAATAATACAAGGTTAGATAATTATTGACAGCTGCGGTTTGACACTTCCTTACAAAAGGTTGCATTTACGAAGGACAGAGAAAGGGCAAGGATGCAATCCCTTGTTGCGAAAATAGTAGTAGAAAAGTACGCAAAGTAGGCAATTAGTAGTGAAATTCCTTTTGTAAATTCTAATGTATTTGCAGGAAATGTGGCATTTTAAACGAAATGTTGAACGCAATATTGATATATCTACGTGAATTACGTAATTTATGTGCTATTTAACTGTATAAAAACTGCAAAATGACTCAAAATTAAAATAAGACTACTATGAGATTGATGTAAACGTCCAATGCTTATGTTTTCATCAGTTAAATATGCTTCATATGCATATACAAATAAACATATTGCACAAAAGCATATACTTTTATTTCACACCAAAGCTACACTGTTTCCATGTAAAATTGCAAAGAAGCAACACGGTGCCACTGCTAAGGGAGCGGTGCGAGAGAGACAACTGTCAGTTTATCGAACCTTGTATTATTTAATCATGGGCTAAACTGAGCAGTACTGCTAGCTGCAACTGCTGTACTGTGACTCGCTTCATTGGACACCACACTTTCTAAAAAACAGATGATTTCGAAAAACTGCCACTGCCACCTCGTTATTGTATTTTGGGCTTAATTTGACATTTGTTTGTTTACTTTTTCTATCCACATTTAAGCTGAAATTAGTCAAGAGCTCAAACGCACTGGTATGTAAACCCGAGTCAACTGACACGATCTATCTTACCAGAACGTCATGTAAATGAAAACTCAACAACGCAGAGTTTTTCTATAGTTGTAGCCCGTAGCGCAGAAATCTGGGAAATTTAGATTTTTCCGTGTCAGCTGATTACTTCCTTCTATAGATGGTTGCCAGTTCGTCAGTTTTGCAAATGGTGAAAAAATCATAAGTTCCTATTAAAAAAACGTTTAAAATATTTGAAATTTGCTATCGAATAAGGTTTTTTCTTGAAAAATAAGTACTTTATATTTAGCTACGATCTGTTATAGCACGAAAAATTGGAACTGAAAAGGTAAGTTTACGAAAAGGCATGGATGAGTGGCAACACTGTAGTAAACAACACTGAAGTAAACAGCTGGTTTCTGCGTATTCACTGCGGGCTCCGGTGATCGACAAAATTCTGCGTATACAGACAGCGTTTAAGTGTAAGTTCTGCCTTCTTGACTAATTTCACCTTTAGCCTGTTCCCGTACTCCAGGATTTAGACAGAAATAGTCGGCAGTAGCCCTGGTGTAGAATACCAATCGTTTAACCATAAAGAAATAAAAATTGTAGCTAAATAAAACTTCTCACGCTGGTTTCAACCATACCAAGATTTTTTGGCGCAAATAAAAACGAAAGCCAATAAAAGAGGTTCAAATTTAACTATTATATTTTTTATATATATAATATCTCGGAAACTATTTGACCGATCACAAACATATTGATGCTAACTTAAAGATAATTTAAATACCTTACGGCGTGTTTACATTGGACAATGATGTTAAGACAATAAAGTTCTACGTATTAGTTGTCAAAAACGCTGATAATTGTCTCCGTGGCGTAGACGCCCTGACAATATTGATGACAATACATTTTGAGCAACGTTGAGTTATAACTTGCAGAAATACGCATTTAGCGCGAGCTATTTATGCTAAAACCCAAAAAATAAAGAACAAAGTTACATACACATCAACGTTTTCTCAGTCATTATAGTTCTTTTGTTGTGAATTTCTCTTTCTTGCACAAGACGTCAAAATTATGGTCTGCATACGTCAAATCACTGTCCGATTTACTGTCTTTAAAATTATCAAGACAGGGATTGAGACAATTGGAGAAGTATGCATGTATTGCTATTCGCATGACAGTATTGTCCGGTGTAAACCCTAAGTTATACGCGACGTATACAATATAAACTTTTTGAAAACAAATTTTAAATAAACGCAATTTTAAATATATATATATATTTATATATATTTTGGTTATTACGTATTTCTGGCTTAAAAATAAAAAAAAATTTAAAAAATTATGTATACCTAGTGAAATACCCCCTAATTACCTCTATTTTGACGTCATTCGTTTTTAAAGGTTATATTGTTCAGAAGATACTATAATTAAAAAAATCAAAAACTTTTAAATAAAAAAAAAAATATTAAAAACAAAATTGGCGAGATGCATGGGGCTATTTTGATTCATTCCATTTTTATTAGAATAAACTTTTCACAAAACATTTCAAAATCCAGATGGCTGGAAATATCAAGCTTCCGCAAAATCCGCGCCAACACCAGCATATGGAAAGCGCCAGCTCCATTAACACCAAGCAACACATTAGGTATACACACAATTCGCCTCAACTCTTAATCTTAATTTACACGTTCTTTGTTTTTGCTTTGAGTGCTGAGAACGTATATTTAAAGCTCTTACTCAATAATGATGAGAATATCGTGGCAATTAAATTCGGTAGGCGGTACAAGCGTTGCTCATCGCCGAAAATTATAGAAATAATAGACATGACACCACTGTATGGTGTACTACACTTAGTGCGTTCCAGAACGTCTACGATTTGCAGGTTCTGCAGGATTTAGTCCAAAGACGTTCCCGTACGCCACGTTTACATAAAGTTTATTAAAGACGAAAACAGCTGTTCCTGTAAAACCTGCAAATGGTGAAGTACGGGAACAGGCTAACTGTATGACGACACACAGTACCCTGTGGTGACACTCAGATGGCGCCGTGTTCATTCAGTACACTGCGATATTGCGCTGAGTTAGGCTATCTGCACACTTGTCGTCCAATCATAGTTGCGTTATCGTCTCGCCCTGAAATTTTGAGCCGAGCACATGCATTTCAAAGGAGATCTGCCCACTTGTCGTTATCGGCTAGTTATCGGCAAATCGTAGAAGATGCAGAAACGGATAAGTACGGCACTGTCGTTTTGCTAATCGTTGTGCACGCATTGTTTGTTTACATTTTATGGGGGAAAATTAGTGAAAAAGTTAATATTTGCATTAAAATTGTATAAAAATTAGTATTTTTTTGCATAAAATCTGTGGAAATTATTAAAAAGTGGATAATTGCATTAAAATTTAATAAATATGAGCGTTTTAACTATAAAATATGACGAAATTGTATTAAGTCTCTGTGTGCATACACAAAACACATTCCAGGAAAAGAAAAGAAGAGATATTACTGGAAAATTACGTCTAGAAATGTTGCAGCATAGTCTATATTTAAAAAATTGCAGGTTTTTGTAAATATTTCGCGAAAATATCAACCAAAAAAAACAGAAAATACCTGCTCCAAGTGAATTTTTAGACGCCAAATGAATTGAAATATCACGACCAAGTGTGCAGAAGTGTAATCGTCATGTAATCGTTGCTTCATGACGATAACTATGACTCAACTATGATTGGACGACCAATGAGCAGAAAGCCTTAGTGTACTGCCATTTGTAATATCAATTTAGAAAAAAGTGTGTGACGCTCGTAATTTGAAGTTTGCTATTTCTGTTTTGCTTCTTTCTTTATATGTATTTTGTCGGGGGTTTATTTCGGTGATTTTTAAGCGATTTTCAATAAATTTTTGTGCAAATTTAATTAAAATGAAGTGTGCGGTGATTGGTTGCAAAAACTCGTACAAAAATAATAAATTGGTTAGCACAAACATGTGGTACAAAATTGCTTGCATTGTTTTCTTTATGCTTCATCTTCATATTCTTTGTTTACTTTTCAAAGAAAATAACGGCGCCGAAATTACAAACGTCAGCCAGAAAATTACTTTTTTCTTTTGCTTCATCTTGTCAGATCTTGTGTAGTTGGATTATGTACTGACACCACAGGTGGCGCTGGCGTTATTGAGCTAGCGCCAAAAAAATGCGCTATTACCCATGGCTAGTGGTGGCAAAAAATGAGCCTAGCGCACATAGGCATTTGGGAAAATCCGTTGCCTAACACCACAAACCTCGATAAATTTTTGCGTACATACGGTAATTGCGGGAACTTAAAGAACTTTACACTGCTTTGTTTGCAGAGAAAAACGGTATTAGTGCAGCCGCTGATAAAAATCCTTCTATAAATTTTTAAGTTCTTCCCACATTTGAATAAATAAATTTTCAAATTATAAATTTTCATTTGTTTATTTTTTCCCATTCCCCTTTTGACTGTGAGTGATGGTGGACGCGTTTGGCGCATAGTAGTGACTATAAATCTTTTCTATTGGCGCAATAGCACATGTGTATGTGCGATATACATAGGTATATCAAGTGAACAGCAAATCTGTAAAAGTACAGCAAACTGTGGAGCTCAGGGCTCGAATCGTAACATCCGTTCACTGATCGAAAACGATACGAAAGAAAATTACGTGATACGTCAGGCAGTATAAGCTGAATGAGACACAGAGTACGTTCACGTATGCCATAATCCGAAAAATGGGTTTTTACGTGACGAGTAGTACGATATCGTATGTGACGATTCGAGCCCTGGGCTTCACGTGTGGCGGTTCCGCTTCTTAATAATTTTAATCTTTGTGAGAAATTTACTTGGACACCATATTGTGTGATAGCAGCAAGAGGTCAGGTGAGTGATTATAACTTTAGTTAGGGTTGCGAAATCTTTCGGGCTTTTGCGCTAGTGTTTTTCTTACTTAAAAGTTTTAGTTAGTCTGGGGCGCCTTCGGCTGACGACTTCGAGACATTGTCGAACATAAATTCTGCAAAAGGCAAACGCCTTAAAAAAGTTTGTGAAACTAAAATAACAAAAATATAAAAAACGCAAGATTTTGCGCAGTTCAAACTTGACATGAGTGGAGGAACAAAGTGAGAACGAAACGAGCAGTGACATACAAACAGATAACGGGACGCTGACGACTACCGATAGCCCGCTATTGGCACCGGACAACGAACAACAAGCAGGTACAGTGACGACAAAAAATCTTCACACAAGTGCAAAGACTGGCATCACTTCGTATCCCGCCAATTTTACAGGCGTATACCTAGTATTAGTAGGCTCATCACAATGAAGTGACATTATTAATGACAGAGTCACAAACGGCTTAACATTATTCAACAAAAACAAAAACTAGAATAAAAGACATATACCTTATTTTTGCCATCGGCAAAAGCTTATACAAAAACGTGTGTGAAGTTAGCACTACACTTTTCGAAATTGGAAAAGTTAACTACGACATTAATTGTAGTGTTTTTGTTGTAAATTTGTTGTGG
Organism: Rhagoletis pomonella; assembly: GCF_013731165.1. NCBI lineage: Eukaryota > Metazoa > Arthropoda > Insecta > Diptera > Tephritidae > Rhagoletis > Rhagoletis pomonella. The sequence goes on from NW_023458561.1 coordinate 21,109,876, forward strand.
AAAGAAAAAATTTGTAGCTCTCGTTTTTTAAGAAAAAATGGTATGTAGTGCTAACTTGACACCA
>NW_023458561.1:21109949-21136311 GCF_013731165.1 Rhagoletis pomonella
GACCCTTTTTCGAACAAAATTTAGTAACTTGACACCATACACCATTGACGACAGAATTGAGATATTGAAAAGGTTACAACGGCATTAATTGTAGCTTTTTTGTTGTAAATTTGTTGTGGAAAGAAAAAATTTGTAGCTCTCGTTTTTTAAGAAAAAAATGGTATTTAGTGCTAACTTGACACCATACACCTAGTCGATAGAATTGAGATATTGAAAATGTTAAAACGACATAATTGTAGCTTTTTTGTTGCAAATTTGTTGTGGAAATAAAAAATTTGTAGCTCTCGTTTTTTAAGAAAAAAGTGGTATGTAGTGCTAACTTGTCACCATACACCTAGTCCATAGAACTGAGATATGCAATATGTTACTATGCCATTAATTGTAGCGTTTAACTTTAAAATTTTTTTGTGAAAAGACAAGATCACGCATGACAAGATCACGCGGGCAGGAGAGTAGCCCGTTAGAATCGCATTTAGGAAAAAAGTTGAACGATTTTGACATTAGCCGTTTGTTTACATTTCGTCGTTGTTTACAATTTGGTGGTGGCTTTTTACTGCAATTTTCTTCATTCTCGCTTGTGCCAATGTGTGTACACATAAGATAAAGAATAATTTAACATAACGGCATGATTTATAGAAGAATTTGCATAATAAAAATGATTTTTCATGCGTTCAACAATTTCGCGGTTTTCTCCGTTCTCTTCGTTGTTTACTTCTTACAACAAAGATGGCGTCGAGTTTTCGGCAGCTAGAAAATAACTTTTTTCGTTCTTTCCTTCCCGCGTGATCTTGTGTCTTTCGTTCATGAGTGAGTTGTGCAGTTTATTTTCCTCCAAGAGTTCTTATCAAAGATTTTAAAAGCAAACTTATCAGGCTTCTATCATTCCTTGAACATCATGAGAATGTCCTAATATTTGGCGACCTCAATGCAAGACGACAGAGTGGGGTGACCAGACTCAATCTTGCAGAGGCAATAACCTTTACAAAATCATATCGGAACACAAATTTTGGCACTTGAGTAGTGAGACTACTGGAAAACTTGCAAAAAAAAACCACTTTCGATCCAAATGTTGACGATATTCATTTCCAATTTCATACAGATATTGAAGCGGCCACCCATACACTCCGCACAAAAAGAAGTCCAAAACCATGGTGGACGGATGAACTGGATAAAACTTTCCGCTCTCTGAAAGCATCCTATAAGAAATGCAAATCCACACCTTCACCTCAAAACTTTCTAGATTTAACTGAAATAAAAAGAGACTGGAAAAAAAAACAAGTAAAGGAAACAAAAAGAAGAATTTTTAGAATAAAATATCAGAACTAAATGATGCCCCTACCACAAAAATACGTGAAGATTTGTAAAAGCTCTTCGGGGCGATTACAAAAACTCCAACAACTTCCGTGGTCTAACGACAACAATAAAGACTTTCTGAATTTATTAAAAAATCAAGTTCCGAGTGGTAATAACTTCTTACCAATCAATAAAGAATTAATCCCACTAAACAACCTTGCAATTTCTTTTGACGAACTACATAAAGTCATACACTCCAAAAACAGGAGCTCAGCTGGTGGTGTAGATCTTGTAACCTACAAAATGCTTAAAGCCCTACCTGATGAAATGCTCAAAATGCACGTCCATAAACCTAGCTGACCCAATTCGCCAAAAATCAACAAAAATTAGCTAGGAATTAGGTGTTAATTAGGGCCTCCAAAATTAATTTAGGTGTTCCTTTGGTTTCCGAGAAATTCACAAAAATGTGTGGGTCAGCTAGGTTCACGTAAACATATACATATATGCAGGAATTAGGTGTCCTTTGGGGGTTCTTCAACGCCACTAAAACTAATTTAGTAGCTCCATTGGTTTCCGAAATGTGTTTTACGTAAACCTAGCTGACTCATAGTTAAATTTAGGTTTTAAATTTTCCAAATATATGCTGGAATTAGGTGTCTTTTAGGTGTTCTTCAACGCCAATAAACGTAAACCCACACATTTTTGCGAATTACTCGGAAACCAATGGAGCTACTAAATTAGTTTTAGTGGCGTTGAAGAACACCTAAAAGACACCTAATTCCAGCATATATTTGGAAAATTTAAAACCTAAATTTTAAGAATTAATTTAACCCACACATTTTTGCGAATATCTCGGAAACCAATGGAGCTACTAAATTAGTTTCAGTGGCATTGAAGAACACCTAAAAGACACCTAATTCCTGCATATATGTATTTCGAAAATGAAAAAGAAAAAAGTTAAAGATTGTTCAGCTAGGTTAACAGCGCTAAGCTAGCTGAAAAACACATTTTTGCGAATTCCTAGGAAAGCTATAGAGCTACTAAATTGGTTTCAGTAGCGTTGAAGAACACCTAAAAAACACCTAATTCCAGCATATATTTGGAAAATTTAAAACGTAAATTTACACATTTTTGCGAATTTCTCGGAAACCAAAGGAACACCTAAATTAATTTTGGAGGCCCTAATTAACACCTAAAATACACCTAATTCCTAGCTAATTTTTATTGATTTTTGGCGACTTGGGTCAGCTAGGTTTATGGACGTTCAAACTGCCAAAAAATGGCGCACGATCAAAATAGTACCAATTCCAAAAAAAGATAAAGTCTCAAGTATTTATTCTAACTTAAGACCTAATGCCTTAATTTCTGTATTTTTAAAATGTATAAACCTTTGTATTAAAGACAGAATCTCTAACTTTTTTGAGGAAAACGATATAATACCTAAACAGTCGTTTGCTTACAGAAAGCACAGATCAGCCACAAATTGTATAAACTATTTTTTGCACGAAGCGGCAATACTTAAAAAACAAGGCCGTAAAGTCATCGTATGCGCCTCAGATATCAGCAACGCCTATAACTGCGTCAGTATTAGCCAACGCAAGGGAGTCATGACCCAGGTTGGCATTCACAGAGTCTACACAGAATGGATTAGCAACTTTTTCGCATACAGAAAACTACAACTTGGCAAAGCCTCCATCGAAATACATGATGGTCTACCTCAAGGCCTCTCGCAATGTCTTTTCAACTTGTACACCAGGGAACTACATTCCATTCAGGATGCGAACACTAAGCTATACCAGTTCGCTGACGACTTCCTCATCATGTCACATCACGAAAACATTGACCGCGCAACTGCAAATCTGAGGCGCCCAACCCAATAGAACCTCTGCTTAATCTTCTCCAGGGTTTTCGTGACTCCCAAGTGCCCTCCACTAGGACCATTGTGGAACTCCTTGAGTACATCCGAAATTCTTACCCTTGGAACTACTATCAGGTTGCGGGAGTACTGGCCATCTTCGCTTTCCCATACCATATGCAAACAGCCAGATATTAATTTTAAGCTGTTCCATTGTGCACAGTACGCCTTTGCGATGGGGCTTTCCGCTGCCATTTGCTCCTTAGTTGGCCTTCTGTCCACCTCCAGTCCATGCATCAAAAGCTCCAGATCTGGATCTTCCTGCTGACACTTTCGTAGCTGTTCTTCCTTCCACTCTTCCGCTGGTGTTACTGTCGTTAGACGGACGTCTATAATGTCCTCTTTGCCCTTAGCTTTTGAGCAGTGTTTACATTCCAGGCTACATGGTCGGCGGAACATGGCATCAGCATTACCGTGGACACTTCCCTTGCGGTGCTCAATAGCGAAGTCATAACTTTGCAGTCTCTCAATCCACCGAGCTAGCTGTCCTTCTGGATTTTTAAACTGTAGTAGCGTTAGTGACCAAATCAGATCGAATGATGGAATGTGATGCGCCCGTATCCACAGTTAGTACTCGCTCATGTCCGTCCACATATCCACCAACAGTAACGTTGCTCGTTTTTCTGCCGATTCGCGAGACGGAGATTATGGGGCATGAAATTGCGAGAGCCAGCGCGCGTCCCTTACAGCTGGCTCGTTTTAGTTTAACGACTGATCGGAGTTGGGCTCGTCATCCTCAGTTCTGCGTTTATGTACTACTGAACTGTTTGACCTGTTGGAACCCGTCTTACATTCGCGTGCGAAGTGGCTTGGTTTTCCTAGCACCATACTTTCTCTCGGTTGTACCAGGAGTATTCTTCCCTGCCATCGACTTGAGTGTTTTCAGGATCTCGTTCATCACGTCAGATGTCTCCACTTATACGCGATGGGCTTTGTAGGCTAGTCTACTTAGGAGCGCCGCCGTTTCACGTGCCTGAGCATACGAGACCGTTTCAGCAAATGTTGGCTTCGGATTTGCATTCGAGGTGTTCACCAGATGCGTCTCCAATAGCTAAGTGAGCCAACCTCTCGATCTCTGAAGCGAATTCTTGTAGAGTCTCATTGGCTTTTTGGCAGCGATTCTCCAGCTCCATCTGGTAAATCTGTCTCCTGTGCTCCCTACGTCTCTTCACGGCACTCATAAACGCATCGTAACTGTTCCTTTCACAGCAAGGAATAGTTCAGCGGACTTATCCTCCATGTTCCAATGATTTGCTGTCGCAGTCTTCTCGAACTGGAGCTTAAAGACCTGGAAAGGAATCGTGATGGAGTTTTTACCTTAGGAGCGCTCTTTGAAGTAGCTGGAAGAATCATCGGCAAATCTCGGAGGCGGCCTTCCAGCTCACCCACCTTTTCCTCGACTTTACCCTGTCTTTCTTCGATCTTATCCTGCTTCTCTTCGATTTTATCCTGTCTTTCCCTGAGTAGCGCGTTGTCTCTGATTAAATTCTCCTGCAGCTGTGTGATCTTTTCATCCAGCTGCGATGACACCAATGGTGCGACCTCTGTGCTTCAAGCTGTGTTTCCAGCTGCGATGAAATGTGTGTTGACATCTTTTACATGCGTGTTTCCTGTGCTTGCATCATCTGTGACATGGCAGCCAATAACGTGTTCATGTCCATAGCTGTTGATGGCGAAGGAGCCTTTTGTTGTTCTTCAACCTTCCCGGATGTCTGATGCACATCCTTTGACGAACATGCAGCCTCATCCTTCTGTTCGTCCTTTGCGGATGTATCGTCGGGTTTACCCTGGAAGTCGTATTTGTCCACGTCGATGCCTTCTTCTGCTTCCATAGCCTCTCGCAGCTGTGATAGTAACTCCACTTTTCTTCCGGAGGTTGCTAAATTTCGCTTCTCCAACTACTGCTTGAGTTCCTCAATCTTTAGATCCTGAATTTATGGCATTTTCAAAAGCTTATCCTTGGGGATTTATTTAACAATCCCACTTCTGACACCAATTGTCACGATTGTCCTCGAACCTTGAGGGATTTCCCAAATATCCTACGGATCGTATCGCTGGATTGTTAAATAAATGCTCACGATGACCAAATTGTACAATTAACATTATTATACAACAAACAATTAACAATACTCGCTAATACCGTAAAAACACTGTACAGTACTCGTTAAAGCAATTACAACGCTTTACAAAACTTGTAACACAATTAAACTTATAGCTTGCTTATTCGCAACTCACTTGTAGCTTGCTGACTTGTAACTAACTTACTCCGCTGTATACCTGCACTCGCACTCATGGCATCTCTAGAATGTTCTGAAGTTCATCGCTCATTCTTTCTCCCGCTGTTCGCATTGTTCTTCCAACATGACGTTTCTCTCTGTGGAACATTCTACTTCATCCCTCGAACATTCTACCTATTTCTCGTTGGTCGCTTCGCGTTGCCGCAGTATTCGCCACAATATATTGGTGTTGGCGCGGTAACTCCGGCTACGGTGTTAACGCAATTGCGCCTGCAGCGCATTGTTACCCATGCCTACACCGGTGATCGGACGCCTGCCACATTGTGGTAGATCTGTCACTTTTTTGAGCATCTACCACTGAGGGTCTGAAATCTACCACATATTAGCATTTTTAAGTACAGTATATTTTGCTTTGCTGCCTCTATGCTTAAGTGCACATTTAAGATACCTACCCCAAAATGCGCATCAAAAGCATTATTTTTAACATTTATAAGGAAACTGCTCCGATAGATGCATTCAACATACCTGTACATTGGCGATACCTGCCTTAAAAGTTGTGCGACTAGTATCAATTATCAATGAAAGTATTACGTTTACCTGCACTGGCCCTACCATTACCTAATTTTACCTTTTATTTATTTTGCTCATCTCGCAGAACAACGAAAATGGCTATCAATTTATGTAGTTATATAGATAATTAGATAACATTCGGTAAAAATTTCGCTTGCATTAATTTCTACATGGTAAGTGCTCCGCCAATATTTGGTTTCATAGGGATTCGGATACCTTCCTCATTGAAGTAGTAAAGAAAATTCGCTTAAGTGCCTTTTTCGGTTACGTGCACAAGTTTTTCGTGCAAAGAAGGATGTGCAGCTAAGCAAAATATACTGTATTTGTATTTTTGCTTGACATAATTTTCTTAATTTTAAGAGCAAAAATTGTCCAACACTAAACACTATTTTTATTTATTTATTTTCTACAGTCTGTTAGACTTATATTACAAAAAGAGTTATCATTCTTATAATTAGGTTTAGATACAAAATTTAAATATTAAATACAATATGCTCTATGGAAATTTTTAAATAATATTATTTCTTAATCACTGCAATATAATTCAATTGGTGTAATAATAACAAGATGTCAGTAACTTAACCTGACTTTCGGGACGCATATTCCGGCAACTCATTTTAAAGTAGTAGAAAATGTACTAATTCGTTCTACTTCTACTCCATTTGTGCATCAGGTGGAGTTCTGAGGATATGGCAGCTTTATTTATTACAATTTTTACGAACGCATCAGCAGCTGTCAGTGAACGTCAACAAGCTCGCTACAATTGAACTGGATTGAAGAGAGAATCTTGCTTCGTCAAGTTTTTGCTTCTATTTGTTTCTCATCGCCAGTTTCGCCGACGCCATTACAGTTTGCGAAGAAAATTTCTTGTGGGTAGTATTGTGACTGTGATCTAATTGTATTTTGTAATATAAAGGCTTGGGAAAAATGCTTAAAAATGAGAACAAATTAAAGCCCTAACATAGGGCTTTCAAAGTTATTATTGAATTGTTAGTGAAATCGTGGAAATATGCGTTAAAAACATTCGTAAAAGTTTACGTACTTTGCTTTCTGATTTTTTCTTATTTTAATTGGTCATTGGTCGCTTTCATCGTCGTGTTCGCTGCGTTGTCGCCTTGTAAGCTTGCTTTATTTCGTCATATACGCACAAAAATTGCAGAAGTTCGGGTGTATGTGAAAAAGCGAAACGAACGATTTACGTCAATATAAAAACTGTTCATAACTGAAGAGAAGGAAGGAAATAAATATTTTTTTTTAAACTTCGCCATCACTTGATTTGATGTATAAGTGTAATATAAAATAAAAAGCTGTCTTTGGTATAGCGATAATACGGGAGGTTCAAGCTACCATACATTTTGTTGCAAAAGCAGTCGAGTAAAGGCCCTGAAAAAAAGGTAATATGAAATGAAGTGCAATTTGTATATTTTTGATATACGGGTATTCGATGGCAAAAATGTATAATTTTCCAATGGCAGTGCGTTGGTTCGTGGAAGGAAATAACTCTGCTGGAGGCTGGAAAGAGAAAGATGTTGTCTATTTCTGTGCGGAGAAGGTGGGCCAACATAAGCTTGTATAGTTGTCTCATTCTTATTTCGTTAAGTATTTGTTTCTCCTCGATAAATGCACTTCCCATTAAAGGAGGCAGAGGTGCAGTGCTCCCATCCGTGCTCCACTATTTGCAAACGGTCCAAATAGGTAGGAAAGTGCTTCCTGTGCTTCATACATGTGGTGCATGCACAAATGGCCAATTTTTAATGAAAAAGATGAGCTTTGGATTTTTTTGTGTGGTATTTTTCAAATTTTGTATTTAAACGCAGTTTACATATACATATGTACATTTATTTTGTTATTTATAATTTTATTTTTTATATGAACTTTAACTAGGCCATTTTGCCCCGCCAATGGTCTTTTCCTCATATAGCTTTGCTACAGTCGAGTGTGGTTTTTAGGTCAGTTTGGCTTCCCGACAGATTGCATCTCTTTATAGTTTGTTCAATGTTGTTTGTGTTCCTCCGTGGAAATAGTGGTGTGGTGAATTTTGATACAGTTTACATATTTTCCATTTAATAATGCAACAAACTGGCAGTCACACGTTCCAACTTTTATTTCTGAAATTAATTAAATATCGGGGAAACTTTCCCTTATGCCCGATCGTTTTGAGCGTGGTTGAAGGAGGTGGAGGGCATGAACCGCCCTTTACAAAAATGTAACTCCCGACTGCCTAGGCCCTTTAAAATCTCTAGGGAGCCCTTACAAAAATTGGCAAAAATCACAATTTAATGGTATTTCAACAGTATTATTATTATTTTTTTTTGAAATTACTCAATTTTAAATGATAAAAATACCGTTACACTATTGTGTGCACGTTTTAAACAATCAAGTGTTGCTTGATATACTCAAATAATACGAGATCTGCGCTAGTCGTTTAATTTTTTTTAATTTCCATTTGAGATAATTTTTTTTTTAATCTCCCATTTCTTCCTCTTCATCTTCCTCCCTTGGAAACAAACCATTATTTTTAAATTTTTGTGTTCAAAGAGAAATGCAATTGAGGTTAATAAAAACTAATTTTGTTTTTGTTATTATTTGTAAATATTTCTTTAGTTCGACAAATAAAAGAACTCAAAAAAAAAAAAAAAAAAAATTATTGTGCCAAATTTTCTTCAGCAGTACGTAGTTCTTACGAACTTTGCTCCGCTTCCTATTATGGATTGCTAAAGTTTGTTTGTGAAGAGTACAAGGCACGATTGTTTTGAACAGAAATATATGCGCGTACCATTAGCTCTGATCCAGTACTCCATGAACTTACAAGGTTGTACGCGAACTTGCAGGAAGGTAAGGAAAAATGTTCGCGTACTTCAAAATCCAGTAAATGAGACTATTTTTGGAAAGCTGTGTAGGGAATGAAGTTGCAAGATTTTACCCGAACTTTTTCTTCTGGTAAAATCATGAAACGTGTCAAGAGATCGGCTGTTTGCAGTTTTTACAGGAAAAATGTTTTTTTTTCCGTACTTTTCGGGTTTTACTCACAAAATCCCCTCCACCAAAAAATTTAAATGGGTACCGCCGCTTAAAATTTTTCACAATTGAGTAATTATCAAAAATCTGCCTTTTAATCAAAAAGTTGTTTATGGAAAATACCTTATTTTTTGTATCATGGACACAACTTTTCACACACCTTTTGTTTTGAAGAAAACCAGGTGGAATTAACAAATGAAACTGTATGCTGATGTTGAAACATTTGGGGCCTGTGGGAGTAGCATACCTCACGGAGGTCCTCAATTTGTCTATGACCACTCTCATCATTCCTGATGTGTTGAAATCAGGGAGAGTGGTTCCACTGCTGAAACCGGGGAAGCCCGCCAACAGAGGAACCTCTTATCGCCCGATAACGCTTCTTTCCCCGGTCGCGAAGACACTTGAGGCCCTGCTGCTCCCATACTTCACCTGCCACCTAACCCCAGCGAAACATCAGCATGGCTTCCGTAAAGTGCACAGCACAACAACAGCACTTAACGCCATAAACACCCAGATAACTCGTGGCCTAAATCGCAACCGCCCCTGTGAGAGAACTGTCCTAGTAGCGTTGGACTTGTCAAAGGCGTTTGACACCGTCTGCCATTCTACGCTGCTAGAAGACATTGAGGCCTCCTCTCTCCCACAGGGACTGAAGCGATGGTCGGCGAATTATATGAGTGGTCGACAATCATCAGTAATCTTCAGAGATCAAACCTCGAAACCAAGAAGAATAAAACATGGGGTTCCACAAGGTGGTGTTCTCGCCCCCTTACTTTTTAACTTCTACATCTCGAAACTCCCCCAGCCTCCTGAAGGAGTTTCCCTGATCTCGTACGCTGATGATTGTTCGATTTTGGCGTCCGGGAATGGAATTGATGACCTCTGCTCAAAAGTAAACGGTTATCTCTCCAGCCTTTCTCGCTTCTTCACTGCAAGGAGCCTAACCCTCTCCCCAACGAAATCAACGGCGACCCTCTTCACCACCTGGACGAAGGAGGTCAGGCTAGAATTAGGCATTCACGTCGACGGCACACCTATACCGACGGTGAACAACCCAAAAATTTTAGGGGTTACCTTTGATAGCCTGCTCTCCTTCTCCGCGCACACAACCGCAGTTGTCAACAAAGTACAGAGCCGCAACAAGGTCCTCAAGTCGCTCGCCGGCAGCACTTGGGGCAAAGACAAAGAAACGTTGCTGGCAACATACAAGGCAATTGGCCGGCCGGTTCTAAATTATGCAGCGCCTGATTGGTCACCGGGGACTAGTTGGACGCAGTGGACGAAGCTACAGACTTGTCAGAACGCCGCACTCCGGACAGCGACTGGGTGCCTTCTGATGACGCCTGAGCACCACCTACACATCGAGGCCCAAGTGCTCCCCGTACGGGAACACAACAAAATGCTCAGTAAGCAGTTTCTGGTGGGGTGTCACAGAAGCGAACACCCTAACAGACCACTGCTGGAGGAGGAGCCTCCGCCCAGGCACGTCAGGGGGCACCTATTCGTGTACAAGGACGCAGTCCAGACCTACACAGACCAACCACTGGACCCAATGACGTACAGACATTCATAGGGAGTCAGTCTCCACCTACCTCGACCCCAGGCCTAAGAATGTCGTTATCGGAGCCCAATCACCACCTGTGCAAGAGACGGAGCTTCAATTACCTAGAGAGACCCGCGTTACTCTGGCTCAGTTACGGTCTGGATATTGTAGCCGCCTAAACAGCTACCTGTCCAGACTCGACCCAAACATCCCAAATGAGTGCCCGGCATGTGGAGACTCCCCCACGACACCAACCACCTCTTCACATGCCAGCTCAATCCGACTCAACTAACACCCCTCTCCCTTTGGTCCGACCCCATCGAAACAGCTCGTTTCCTGGGTCTACCGTTAGTTGAGCTCGACGATAATGATTAAAAGTTGACCCGAAACAGGCGGGGCTTAGTAGTGCCGCTACAACAACAACAACAACAACAAATGAAACTTGGTTAAGGGACTCTAAAACATGTATGCCTAAAAAATATAAACAATATAATTGTTTATACTTTATTTGTTGTTAAAATTTCTTAAGTCGTTCCACTTGATTTCCTTATCAAAGAGTGCATTTGTCACATACTTTCATATATATAAATGCACATTACACTTTCTAATAGTTTACACACCTTTATTTTATTTTATCTTGTATATAAATCACTTTAATCCAACTTTTATTAACTTGTAATTACATTACATTGCACCCATATTTACAATAACACATGGTTGCAAACTGACACATATGATGTGTTGCCATACTGTACAAAACAATACAATTGAAAGAATTCTACGTAGTGAGGGTTATAATCCCTAAGTGCGACCGAAGGCCGCCTACGCAGAAAGGTGTTCTCTGCAAATGGTGTTCAGCCCCCTTCTTTGGCAACACAGAAAGGAGAATTCTACTTAGTGAGTGTTATAATCCCTAAGTGTGGCCGAAGGCCGCTTACGCAGAAAGGAGTTCTCTGCAAAAGGTGTTCAGCACCTCATCTTCGGCAACACAGAAAGGAGAATTCTACTAAGTGCAAATTCCGAATTTAAAATCTGCTTTTATTATTTAAAATTGCAGTCTGGCAGCACCAAGTTTGATGTTTTGCTATCTTATTCATCGTTTATACGAAAACTTTAAGGACAAATTATATAAAAACTATAGGGTTGCTAGAAAAAAGGGGGGTATTTTTGAAATCACGGAGTCCTATTCTACCCCCCCTTCATCCACACTTTTTCTAGAATTTGCCGTCCGCATACTAAAATCTTCCCAAAGTAAGCATGAAATTAAGCTTGGAAACCCTGAATAAGCAAAATAAGTAATTCCAAGCTAAAGCTTATGTGGTCATCACATGCTGCTTACCAAGCCTACTCCCAATGACCACATGGAACATAATAGGCCACCTCTTCAACATTCACCACTTTCCCATATTCACAAAGATAAAAATAGCCCAGGAAAATGTAAAACACCACCGTGAAAAAAGTTTCTACTCGACCTGGCCAATTGGTAAAAAATTCAACAAAAATTTCGATGAACTATCAGAAAGACCGTATTGTGAAAACGCCAACAAAGAAGCCAACAACATAGCAAAATCAATCCGTCTAGCAGCCAACGTTTCCATTCCACAATCGTTCAACAAAATCAAAAAACACGTTCCTTGGTGGAATAAAACATTATCGGATTTCCGCAACCAAAAAATGACGGCCTGGCATGTCTTCCAAAAAGCGACTACACAACAAAATCTTCTAGAATACAAAAAGCGTAATGCCATCTTTCGAAGGGAAATGAAACGCAAAAAGACTGGTTTTGAAGATTTTGCCAATTCAATTAACATAAAATCAACTACAAGAACTATGGAGCAAAGTCCGGAGGCTAAAAACTGTAATAAGCAAACATCGATATACGCAATAAAAACAGCACAAGGTACAACAACCGAATCCAAGCCTATAGCCAACCTTCTTGCTCATAACTGGTCTCAATATTCCAATGACTCAAATTTGGCAGATGAACTTAAGCAAGGTAAAAACTCTTATATAACACCAAATCAACCAACTAACCCAACTGCAAGAAAAAGGGAAAATCCAGGTTTCGATCGAATCTCATATGCAATGATTAAGCAATTGAACGCATCTGCAAAGACAAGACTTCTAGCTTTGTATAACAACATTTTTCAATCGTACAATGCCGCAAAACTGGAAAAGTGCCACCGTCGTCCCCATCGCAAACCCCAAAAAAAGTCAAATCAGCTTGAATCTTATCGACCAATCTCGCTAATTTCGGGCCTGTCGGATAGTCGCGACGCGTCTACTGTGGTTTATAGAAACACGAAGTCTCATTTCATCCTGGCAGGTCGGATTCCGACATATAACCATATTTCCATACTATCATTAGACTTCAAAAAAGCGTTCGACAGAGTAGGAACAAATGTAATCTTAGAGAAACTTCAGCAGTGGGGAGTTGGACCCAAAATCTTTAATTTTATAAAATCATTTTTCTTAAACTGTAGAATTCGTGTCAAGGTAAACGGTGTTTACTCTAATTTATATCCACTATCAAATGGTATACCCCAAAGGTCGCTACTTTCGGTTTTACTATTTTCAATTGCATTCAACGAAATTAGCCATATAATACAAAAACACAAACTTGTCAACCATTGCGCCTATGTCGACGAAAATTTATGTACTATGCAATGCTAAGGATTATAAAGAATACACGAGGCCCTTGAAAATGTGTTGAGAGAAATTGCGACTGGACATTGACCTCGGGGCAAGAGTATCGCCTGGAAAAACCAAACAGCTGCACATTTGCAAGAAGATTAAATACTCTTCTCATAACTACTCAATCAGGCGATGAGCTGCAGATACTGGGACTCATATTCACAAAAACCTACACATGGAAGCGGTACCTATTAAAATTAAAAAACGATCTGGTCCCCAGAATCAATCTATAGCATTTTCAGTTTAAATGAAACCATTTTCAAATTAAACGAAACCTTTTTCAAATTAAATGAAACATATTTCATGTTAAGCGATACCTTTTTCAAATTAAATGAAACCTTTTTCAGATTTAGTGAAACTTTATTCAAAATAAATGAAACTTTTTTCAAATTAAATGAAACTTTATTCAAATGAAATGAAACTTCTTTTTTGGGCATATATGTAATACTCCTATAAATTTTCTTGAGTCAAATTTCCTTAAGGCAGTACGCAGTTCTTAAGAAATTTACTACGCTTTCTACTACGGTTTTCTAAAGTTTTTTTGTGAAAAAAGAGCACAAGGCAACCCAGGCTTGCAACAGAAATATATGCCCGTTCCATTATTTCTTGAGGAAAGAGTGAGGCAACAGGCTGTGAGGTATCAAAAATGTCAAAATTCCTTGATTCGTTGAATTCGTTTTCTTGAGAGCTGCATACAGGGCTTATTTCGCGTGTGTGTCCAAGGAATTTTGACATTTTTGATACTTCACAGCCTGTTGCCTCACTCTTTCCTCAAGAAATAATGGAACGGGCATATATTTCTGTTCCAAAAGCACTCTTAACATCATAAAACCCATATACTACAAAGCCATTAGAACTAGTATCTCCGCTTTTCGCACCACATCAATAAAAAATCTTCTTATTGAATCGGGTTTACCCGCACTAGAGGAACGGATATAAGAGATTAATTCCAAATTAATACCAAAAATTGTTTTCCCAAACACATCCGTAATAAAAGAAGACTTACAAAAACTTCTACCATCCAAGTGTAAATTCATTGTCACTCCTGCTCTGCTGAAAATACGTCAACTTAGAAGTAAAACCAGGAATTCCCCGCAACTACAGTCCGGCTTGGAATTAAAACACTCATGCGACATCACTTTCCACATTTATAAAAAAGACAAATCTCTAAACCTAAAATTTAAACAAATTTTCCTTGAGAGGGTCAATACCTCTAAAAATATCGGCTGGTCCATCGTATTTACCGACGGATCAAAAACGGAAGACAACGTTGCTTTCAGCATAACATCCGAAACTGGTGTATATATTAGCTTAAAATCCATGGTCTCATACTCACCAGTATTCTCTACCGAAGCAGCAGCAATACACGAAGCCTTAGTATTTGCTCTCCAAAAAAGAACAAAAACCATAATATGCTCAGAAAGCCTATCGGTTATCCAAGCAGTTAAAAATCCAACTTGCAACACTTGTGAGACAATTAACCATATAAGAGAACTACTAATAAGAAATCACAAGTCACTAATGTTACTATGGTACCCAGGGCACGCAGGAATCGAGGAGGATGCTGACGATGCGTTCCCACGACAGTCGGGTCTACGTAACCGGAACGACCCAGATTTATATTTGGCCAAGGACTGTCACTCCAGCAACTTGTATGCTGCTACAACAACAACAACATGCCGCGAAATTTGCCTGCAACTCTCCACAAATAGCCAGCCCGAAAATTAAAAAACTCGACATTAAACGACATATAAATTTATGCATATCAAAGGAGAGACGAGAATCGCTAAAAACTTATAAACATACGTACTACACCAACAAGGAATATACCCCTCCACATTACCCAACAAATGTACATGGTTTCAAAGCAAGCATTTTTCTCACCTTCGTCTTGGGCATACTACTGAAACACACCAGTACATTTTAAAGAAAGAAAATCACCATATCTGCACCGTCTGTAACACCAACCAAACATTACACCACATCCTAAACGACAATGAAATATAGCGAAATGACAATATAGCGATAAGAGATGAAACCGAAAGATGACAATCAACATAGAGCTGATGGTCTCGGAAGCCAGTGCTCATAACCATATTTAGTATATTCATACCAGTGTCTAAATAATAATAATAATTTTATAATAAATATATATTGTATTTTGAAGTGAATTGTTTTCGTTATTTTCTTGTTAAAATGTATGATTTGTTTATTTTTACTGGCAACAAAATATTAGGAAAATATTTTTAATCGCATATTTTACTTGTTTATAGCGCATATTTTTAAATTTTTTCGATTTTTTTAGTGCATGAGATTCCGAGCCTACATATAACGTATGAACAAAAACTTTTTTGCGTAGTAAGGGTTATAACCCCTAGCGTGACCGAAGGCCGCCTACGCAGAAAGACGTTCCGCCCCTTTTCTCCGGCAAAACAGAAAAGAGAATTCTATCCCGCGCCAAGAAATGGTCATTTTTCCATCGGTTCCAATTTACCACACAAATCAAAGTTGGCTAAAAAAAATAGATAATCTCGGATTCACGGTAAAAAAGACAGTTATTCGCGCACTTCGAATATCACCGCCCGTGATTACGGCAAATAAACACTTTTTCAGAAATTACCGTCAACGGTAAAAGTTACCGTGGCGCGTGGGAATAGACACTTTCTATTGATAATCAGCCTCAATCGAGTATCGTGTCGAATCCACGCTAGTAGATATCTATGTAGTGTATAAAAACATTTGAGAGCACTTATTTCACTTCGATAGTATGTATTACCATTTTTTTCGAATCGTGCAATTTAGTACAATTTACTACTAACGAAATGAAGCTGGTTGATTAATATCTCTCCAAACTAATTAGGAGTAGAACCAGGCTGCTGTGCCTACTTATTCTTGTTTCCGATTCCATTAAGCTTACCGATGGTTTCCATTTCGCCTATGTTGTAGATTCGTCATTTAAGGTCTTATAACTTATTTCATGTTCTAATGATTAGTTGACCATAATGAAAATTATTCTTATTTAAGTTGCTGAAAACATAGCTGAAGAAGGATTGCAATTGACAACATACATATCCTTATCATCTTCCTTATTATTATTATCGCTTTCTTTCACATTAGGACAACTTTCTTTAAAATCACATGCTCACAGCTGCACTTGTTTCTTCTTCAGAGTTAGCTTCATCTTCATCTCCGACTTCGGTTCTACTGTTTACAACCTTAGCCAAACAATTTTCATAATAGGATACGCATAAGAGTTAAAGATATAATTTTTTAAACAAAACACTAATTTATTTATAAGTTCACCAAAGCTTCTTTTATTACATATATTTCTATGATTTTTTTTCAATTCAAGTACATTAAAGATACTGGCTTGGAAGCGGACCGTCATTGTTTGCGCTGCCTATTCTCGGTCATCAATTTTGATGGTACGCTGTCAACAAGTCCGAATTCGAACTACAATTTCATAGTACAAGCACAAGCAAAGTTACTTGGCTCTCAGTTGGAAATTCAATTGACTAGAGTGTCTGCTATATCGAATATTTGCTTTGCTGTGGACAATTGCTTTCCTCAACAAAAGGTTTGTTAAAGGGATACACTATTAAGAGTATATATGAATAAAATGTTAACTTACAAATATTATATAAATATTTTTTAGACTCTTAAACCGACACCACAACTTATAGCGCAAATAGCTAAAATAACTGGAATAAGTAAACTCTGTGAAGTGGTATTGTCCTTAGCACTAACACACTCAACCCAGCCTGACTTACGTCGGTACTCTCAGGAACACCTGAAACTTTCATTTTCCGAACTAATTGAATCATTCTTGGGTAAAAACGAAACCAGCTCTGCTGCCAGAAGCACCTTACCGGAGGTGTCGATTGATATCTTGCAACTACTCCTAATTTGTCTAGATGAGTTCGTAAGCAAAGAACTGAAGAATAAGTTCTTGGGTTTATTACGAGAACAATTTCCGCTTGAGCGCGTACCGCTCATATTAGCGCCACATTTATATCGTCAACCTCATTGTGATTTCGAAGAGGTAGTTAGTGAGCAAACTGCACCATTGTCCGTAGCGGATGCAGAATTTGATGAAAAAGACAACACTACCCTGGCTGCTGATGGAGTCATCGCTTGTCAGCATTTAACGGAAATTGGCATTGAAGATATCTATGACAATTTATGCCAGACAATATTGACAACACAGGTAGCTACTAAGATATTTGTAAAAATTCCAACGATCAAAGAAATGAATGCTCCTTATGATTTTCAGGTGAATAATAATATTATGGACACATCCTGGATTAATTTAATCCTAGAGATTGGTTACGAATTCACTTCGAGCGTTGAAGAATGTAAGAATCATCTACGTTGTGGTTCGCGCGAACTTCAATCACAGGATGTGGCCAAGATCATTGGTCTTATGTGCCGTAGGCACTCATCACTACTTGACTGCAATGTGAATTTGGGTACTCCGGCCAATTTTTGGCCTGGCCAGGCGGGCACTGTGCCCGGCACACAACAACAACAAAATGTGGCCAATAATAATGATGGTAGTAACGTAACGGGCAGTGGTGTTGATAAAACATCCAATGTGAATGATAAAAAAGACAAAGTCGGCGGAAGCGCAGCCGGAACAACCAGCACAGAAACCACACAGGCATGGAAACCAGATGTGTTTGTACATGCACTGAAGGAGGTAGTGTCACAGTTGAACTGGAAGGAGGTGTGCTTGGGTAAGTAATTTTTAAACCAAAAGGTCCCGTTGTATTAACTTACAAAAACATTTTTATAGAACTGGATCATCCTGAATTCATATTGAAGGATAGAATCGGCCTCGACCTTCTGCTCACTATTTTCCGCTTGGGCACACAATCTGCTCTATTTCCCCATCCAGAATGCATATACCGTCACTGGCAGAATGTAAACGGACAGCTATCGCTAATAGCGGTTATGCTAAAGAATCCAGATTTGTGCTCCTTTTCCGATTATATCTTTACTGCAGCACCAGTGGAAATGCTAAAGACACCCCCAGACACTGACAACAAAGAGGTTTGCGCCTGGAAATCTCTGCACTTAGTGGAAGTTTTACTTTATATTGCCGATCAAGGCTACTACCCACAAGTGATAGAATTGTTTAAGTTCCCAGCGCAACATTGCCCGGATATACTATTTCTATCATTATTACACATTAATCCACCAATAACTGCACTACGACAGGAACTCTTCAGTCAACTCATACCGACTTTCCTAACAAATCATCCGAATTCCGGTGTAATACTGCTCAATGCATGGAATTCCGCAAATTTTGGGGTTATTCTGCGTCCCATCATTATGCAAGCCATGTCAGAATGGTATCAGCGCGGCACCGAATACGATCAAGTCAAACTGTCGCGGATTCTCGATGTAGCGCAAGATTTAAAAGCTCTATCTACGCTGCTCAATGAACGTTCTTTTCTGTTCGTGATTGATTTGGCATGTCTGGCCTCGCGTCGAGAATATCTAAAGTTGGAAAAGTGGCTGAGTGATAAGATACGCGAGCATGGTGAACCTTTCATACAGGCTATTTTGAAATGTTTACAGCGACGTTGTCCCCAAATTACCAATGCTAAGATACCAGAGAGTCAGTTGCCATCCAAACAAGCTCAGCTACCACCCGAAACTGTAACAACTATGTTGCAATGTTTACAAGCTTGTATTGGCAATGTTCCACCAGAAATAGCTGATCTCATAATGCAAATGACAGCTAACTGTTCCATTATGGCAAATAAGGCAAGAGCTGCCGTACCACCGTTAGTGCCACAGCTTCCGGGTGTTATGCGTGGACATCGCGGTATGGATATGGGCGGTGGTGTGCCGGGAGTGCCACCCCCACCTTTCTCTGCCAATTTGAATGCACAACAAATGTTTGGCCCCACAATGGACACCCTATCTAATTTAACAACAAACATAGCCAATTTGAATCTTGGTGGACCCAATGGAGCCTTCAATTTCGGTAATGTTCTAGGTAAGTTAAAAATAGAGTGATTTCTTCTAAATGAATCGGAATCTATATAAGTTCTTAAGAATTCAAAATAACTTGCTGATAATTCGTAAACAAGTACCTATTTTTACGTACATATTTTTACATGTACATATCATATCGTCACCAGAAATGCAAAAAGACGTAACAACATCGTAACTGAAATGGAAAAAGTCGTGACTAATATTTTTTTTTCATAAAGTGATGTGGGAGTTGTAATTCGATGAAATCCACCATATCAATCAAAAACTCAATTTTGATTTTTTTTATTAGTTTCGACTTTTTGTATTTAAGCGAGGATGTTTGTTACGTCTTTTTGCATTTCAGGTGACGATATGTAACTTACTTAAAAATAAAAATGCGGCATTCCAAAACGTCAAAATACAAAGCACCAGTCTCGTTTACTTCTAAACCTCAGTAGATTGTAATGCCAAATGTGTGCAACCACGGTTAGATCCTAGTTTTCCACTAGGTTTCGCCAATTTGACTTCTTTTTCTAGTGTGGTTTCGAAATGGAAGAGACTGATGCTTTGTATTTTGACGTTTTGGAATGCACCCAAACTTTACGTATATGTGCTATACATTTATGTGCATACGTAAATCTACATTCATTTACGTTGGCGTAATTGAAAAAAACTAATTCATAGGTAATTTGGCGTCTACACCAGCTTCTCCATCTCGTCTTATGAATCCAGCTGCCAGTCCATACCCATTGAATGCAATGCAAATGCCCCCTCCTAATGTTGGCAATTTGGCACGTATGCCACCAACAGCACCACAACCCACACCCACGCCACCAAATCCCATCAATCCGGGCATGGCCGATCTGCAGGGTCCCGTCTCCAAGGAGGTCGAAGATGAGGCCAATTCATACTTCCAACGGATCTACAATCATCCGCCACATCCCACACTCTCGATTGACGAAGTACTCGACATACTGCAACGTTTCAAGGATTCCAACATACGTCGTGAACAGGAAGTCTACCAATGCATGTTGCGTAACCTCTTCGAAGAGTATCGCTTCTTTCCCCATTATCCCGAAAAGGAGCTTCAAATTACCGCACAATTATTTGGTGGCATTATTGAGCGAAACTTGGTACCAACATGTGTGGCATTAGGTTTAGCTTTACGTTGTGTTTTGGATGCTTTACGCAAACAGGACTCGAAGATGTATAACTTTGGCATAACGGCATTGGATCGCTTCAAAAATCGTTTACACTCATACAACAAATACTGCGAATATATTCGTTCCATTGCACATTTTCACGAATTTCCACCGCATTTGATACAGTATGTGGAATGTGGCTATTTGCAACAGGAACCACCACCAGCTAAGATACAAATGCTGATGTCTGGCACTGGACAACAGGCGCCGCCCGATTCGATTTATCGCAGCAATTCAGTGACTGGTAAGTTATTTTTCAAATTAATTTTTTATTTAGTTTCCCTTGAATCAAAAATAAACTATCTTAAAATTTTGAAGTATATACATATATAGCCGACTTTTATGAAAGCAACTGCAACTGGTTTTTTTAATATTTACCGAGCAAATTAGCTTTACTAGTACTCTTGGCGAAGTCCTCTTTATTCATAAATATGCTTAGCAACTAACTTCTTCAAAGTAAAAAATTTCGACGGTCTAATTTCGTACTAAATTTATTAAAGCTTTTGGAATCTATCTACGGAATTAAGAAATTAAACTTTATTTCTTATGTTTTGTCGTTGACGTTGCGAAGATTTGTATCTAAATATGAATAAGCAGGTGTCCACTGATTTAAAAGATCTTCGAAAGGCAGATTGTGCGGCAAATCGGGGAAATTAAAAAAAGCCACATTCCACAGTCAATATATCGAGCCCTAACCGCCAAAATAACGCAAGCGAAATTTTTTTCAAAATTTTATTTTTGATGCAGAAATATTCCTCGGGCATCTAGATGTATTTCTGCATCGAAAAGAAAATTTTGAAAATAATGGCGCTTACGTTATTTTGGCGGTTAGGGCTCGATATTGAATAATTACAAAGAGCCTCGATGTTTCCAAAGAGTAGGCAGCACTGGAAAAGCTTTCAAAATTACGCCAGTAGATACTGACAGGTAATTTCTAAACAAAGAACAAATCCGACTTCAATTCTCATATAAAAATTTAAGATTATTGTTAATTCTTCAAGATCTAATGATTGCATCTAAGCCAATTAAAAAAAAAGAACCATAAAAATCGGTTAACGTGGTCCAAAGTTATGTGGTAACATACATAAAAAAAAAATATTCCGACGAATTAATAACCTCCTTTTTTGAAGTCGGTTAAAAAGAAAAGATCTTATTGATAGTTCAAAATTCAGTTTATGCAACTTTAATAGAGGGTGACTTTAAAGCTAGAAGGGCTCATTTTGGAAAACATTGCAATGATTGCTAATTTTAAAATCACTTATAGCAAACTCATTCCTGTTGTTATAAAATTTGGCATAAATAAGCTGATAATTCGTAGAAATATAGTTAAGCATCAATCAAATTTTCACAAGAGTACACAATTTAAATTAAGCGGCACAATTGAAGGCATAACAGTCGTTCCCACGACAGTCGGGTCTACGTAACCGGAACGACCAAGATTTATATCTGGCCAAGGACTGTCACTCCAGCAACACTCCCCAAAAAGTCTTTGGGGAATTTGTATGCTGCTACAACAAAAAGGCATAACAGTTTCCTTTAATAATATTGTTCGTAAAAATACAATAATTTGCAGTGGTAGAAATAAACAAATATTCCCAAGCAATGGTGGAATTCAGGCGTCAAACGTTAAGTTAAGTTATTATAAATTAGGCATACGGCGATTGTGCTATACCATAGTTATGGGCCTTGCCCTTAAGGTATAACCGCCCCTGACACCATCTTGTAAATAGTGGAATAAAGTCGCATTTGATATTTGATAGCGAGAACGCCGGATGTATTTTAATAACCACTTAGCCTTCTGAATTATTATCAGAAGTTGTCTTTTGACCCATTCACTGGTGCACAGCCGTGGGACTCAGTGCGAGCGGCGCAAAGGCATCGCTTGCCACAAGACTGGGCCAGTTATCGACCCAGGGACTTGAGCTGTGCCCAGAAGGAAGTACAACGGACCAAGGCGACGGAGCAAACGTTTGCGATGCCACAGACATAGATATGGATCCAGAAAACGACGAAGGTGCGTATATTCTGGAAAACGAAAACGTGGATAACGGCACAAACAACGGTGCGAACGGTGGCAAAAAAAACGGCGCGAGCATTGGTGCGCACTAGGAATGCAGAAGCAGCTACCATCCGCGGATGCGGATGCAAATGTGGATTTTAAGTATTTTTAAGAAGAAAATAAGAAAATGGAAAGGTAGGTTAGCAGTTTTTAACAAGGATGCATTGTAACGTTAATTTGAGCGTTTACTAAAAAAATTGAATCGGTTCTGTTGAAACGATTCAGTTTTTTATCGCTTAGGTAATTATCAAAATAATTCTATTTTGGTTTTTAACGAAAAGAATTTCAATCGTTAATGCTGGAGTTGTAGCATGCATTTAGGTGCTAGGTGTCAATAATGAGCTGGCAATGGCATACAACAACAACTTTTCGTTGATTTATTTTGTTTTAATGTTAACGATTGTTGATTTATTTCGTTTCAACGTTAACGATTGAGTTCTGTTTCGTTAATTCAGCTCTGAAACAAAACGAAATTATTTTGATAAGTTATTTTTGCGCATCAACAAAACGAAATCGATTCATATAGTTTGTTGAGCATCTCTGATTTTTAATAATGTTTATTTTACTTAGTACTTGAATTTAAAAATTGGAACATTCGGGCAGGTTCTGCAATTCACTCCCGAGAGAATCTCAACCCCTGCCAATTTGAATTCAAAGCGAACCTGACTCAAATTCACTCGGAAGTGGATTGCAGAAACTGCCGGAATATATTTAATAAAAAGTAATGAGAATTGCATCGGGGCTGTTGTTGTTGTTGTATCAGCATACAAATTCCCCAAAGACTTTTTGGGGAGTGTTGCTGGAGTGACAGTCCTTGGCCAGATATAAATCTGCGTCGTTCCGGTTACGTAGACCCCCGACTGTCGTGGGAACGAATTGCATCGGGGCTGAAAGTGGCCGCTGTATCCTCCTGACTTTCATCTTTACTCGAGGAATCTTGCATAATGGCGTGATCGTTGTTTAAACAGCGCTTACAAGCCAAACCAGATGTGTCATGTTTTTCTAAAGGTTTTTAAAAATAATTCTTTATGATCATTCCTTTGGATGTTTCAGAAATTGGGGAACTTGTAACGTCATCAGCGTTTTTCGATTTTAGTCTTTGTAATTCATTTTTAATACTTTCTTCTGTGACTGGTTTGAAAAATGTGTGCTTATAGCGAGCTAAATAGGTGAATATGGGAATTAATTATTTTTTTCCCAGGAATGAAACTTTTGAACAAATTCCGTTTTTCAATTTCGTGGCTGCCAGTGGAATCGGATCACAATATTGTTATTTCTGTCTCAGATAGTTACGTAATTATTACCTAATTAAAGGTCAGACATAGCTTTTTAATTATTTGAGCATCGATTTTCTTTATAGTCAGACGTTGACCATTTCTATTGCCCGACAAGTAAACAAAACTAATTTTGCTTAGAATAAATTCCCCAAAGAGCCCCATTTGAAACGATTGAAACGAATATATGTAACATCAAAAGCAATTCACGAAAATTTGGTGCACACTTTTATGTCTAGTAGTTTTTTTAAGATTGGTCCAAAAAAATCATAATAAAAAAAAAAACAATGCAGGTTTTGAAAGCACAGACAACAAACAAAAAAATATTATTAAAAGGACTATGTTTCCTTGACGTACGTCAAAGGTCAAGTAGAAGTGGGAACTTGTATGACTGCCCATTGATAGCTCGGTTATATAGCTTAAGAAATAATATGCTTATAGACATTTCTGTCAAAGTTGATAAATATGACACTTGACCAGTTTTGTTACACAAATACTCCCACGACCGCAGGCACAAAATATTGGCTACAATTTGTCATTTTGTTTGCCAGATATACGTTTTATCAGTGCACTTGCACAAGATTCGCAATCGCAAAAGCTCCGCATTGATTATTGCGAATGCGAAAGCGCATGCGAATGTTAAAATTAACGCGGAAGCGAAAGCAAATATTCGCAACAACCCTGGTGCGCACGACGACGAGGCTATCAATGGTGCGGACAACGGAACGAGCAATGACAACATCGAGATTGTTTACACGGCGATCCTACAAACGGGAGTGCGTCGAGAAGTAATATTACATTTACATTGGACCAAAATGCGTGATTTGAAATCAGTCATTTGAAGGTGTTTACACTGCTTGATCCGCATTTGCTTTGACTTCTCATCAAATGAAAAGGGAAGACAAAAACAAAATGTATGTAAACAAACACTACATTTATTATATTGTTAACGCTTTTTGGACACAAAAAGGCAATTATTCTTTGATTAAACTAAAAATGTGTAAAGCTCTTGTATAAATTAACAATTTTTACACACAAATTTCTAAGATTTATTTATTTCGTTGTGTTTGTTTTGTGTTTGAAAAATTCCAAATGTCAAAGACAAACCAAAGCTTTTGTGGAACTTTTGTTTCTGAGTGCGTTCAATAAAATAGTACGGCAATTGGAACGCATTTGTTTCGTGATTTTGTGTGAATGCGTCGAAATGCGTCATTCTGGAAATGTGAATTTGTATGGAGAAATGCGTGATTTGGCCTCGCATTTGAGGTTTCTCGCCCAAATGACGCATTTGGGCTCAATGTAAATGTAATATAAGTGTGCTGCATGTAGAAAATGTCCGCTTTGGTAGACGTAGAATCAGGTGATTATATTTGTCAGGACGGCTGAGTTGTTAGAGTATATATTATACCTGCACTAAACGTTGAGTTATTGGAAGCTAAGCATAACGCGTTTGTGTCTATACCATAAGTGACAGAGTTATGAGTCTAGCTCTTAAGGCGTGACCGCCCAGGGCACCATCCTGTAAATAGTTAGTGGAATAAAGAGACATTCGATATTTGATAGCGAGAACGCCATAACCACTTAGCCTTCTGAATATTTAAAAATTGAGGAATAATGCGTGGAAGAGTTATGAAAATTACAGATCTTAAGAAAATATGCCAATGACCAACTCCCTTAGACCTTGCAGGTCCATTGTGATACCACTGTGAAACAGTGAAGCTCTCATGAATCGCAGAATTTATTGTATTCCTACACCGGATAGTTCCGTGAGAGAGACGAAAAAGTGCCTACCTAGAAAGCCCGCTCTGCTCTTAGCTAAAGCCGGGCAGCTGCAGCAGAAGTGCTCTACTGTTTCTTCTTCTTCCACATCTCTGCAACTTCTGCAATATTCATGGGGAAAGTATTCCTAATCTGAAAGCGATGCTACAAAATATCCAATGGCCGGTTAATTAAGTCATTACCTCCCTTGAGAGGCTGAGCAGTCTTTCGGGTTTTTCCTATCAATTTGCGGCCATAGTAGCCTAGTTGTTGTACAAGTACCCTGGAATAACCATGACCTATTGGTCTCCTGAGTGATGTTATTTCTAATCCTTGATTTGCAGGTTGTCATGGATATCATAATCTTACCTCTGCTTTCACACAGTTGAATATTGGTATCTTTCCTGGCTAGCTCATCAACTCGGCAGTTTTCTTCAATAACTCGGTATGTCCCAGGACCCATATGAGGCTGACCTTGAAGACGGTGCTAATATCATTTAGCGCTGCCAGGCATTCCTGTACAACCTGTGATCTTAGTTTTACCGCGTTCATTGATTTGATGGCCGCCTGGCTATACGAGAAGATATTAATCGTAGTCTTCGTTACGGCATGTGTATTAAGGTATGCAACCACGCTGCAATGGTCCGGAATTCGGGCGAATAATTCCAGTTCTAATTCTTTAGAAAAAACTCCGTAGCCAACCCTGTTTGAAAATTAGCGGATACTGTAGGGAGCTATGTTTCCTTGTGAAGAGAATTACTTTAGTTTTACCGGGGTTTATTCCGATTCCCTTACTCTCTGTCCAGTTTATAAG
>NW_023458561.1:21141311-21163593 GCF_013731165.1 Rhagoletis pomonella
GGCGACCCAAAAATCCCCTAGGTAAGAAGTGGTGTAAAGATCCATCAACGAGTATTTGTTTAAATAGTTTCGTCCAGCTAGATTTGCGATCCGAACCACTGTGCGCCGCCTTTTTGGTACCTGCCGGTTTGCCCAAGCTGGATACTACTCCCCTCGCCCATTCTATTGACCTGGCCTGCTCATCCGTTAACGTGGCGGGACCCAAACCCAGCGCACGCGAAGTTGTACGCCTTCTCACTTTAGCTCGCTCCCAAACGGGTGTTTGGTTGCTACCCAGAGGATACGTGGATATAAATATCCGGACGTTGTGAGTTGCGATTTGAACCGTACGCACAAGAATCGCTTCTGGCCACTTCCAGGTGAACGGCAGTCAAAAGTTTTCCACTTCTGCGCACGGAACCATCCTCCAATTGAATACCGTATTTGAATAAAACAAATAATTTATAGTGTTTTAAGCGTTAATTCGTTATTATTCACCCAAAGCCCTGTTAAAAATAAAGCAGAAGTATATGTAACAGAAGTCTAAGGCTTATAAAAATATAAAAACACCATGGTTTTTGATTTTTTACATAACAAATAAAGTATTCAATTGTATTACTAATTAGTAATTTTTTTGTTTAAAATATTTTTTATAAGAAAAGATTGGTATTTTTTCCTTTCCAGTTTTTTTCTCAAATTTTTGTATACGAAGTATACAAATATGCATATCGGAAGAAAGAGGGTTTAATCGCCTTTACAACGATACCAATTGTTTAAATCGATTGGTAATTTTTTTGTTTAAAATATTTTTTTTTATAAAGAAGTTATTTTTTCCTTTAAATGTGTTTTTTCTCAAATGTTTGTATACGAAGTATACAAATATGCATATCAGAAGAAAGGGGATTTAATCGTGTTTACAACGATCCCAATTTTTTAAAAACCTTTTCTGGATTCTGTTGAAAAGCATATGTAAGCGGCTTGTGGTCAGTATAAATGTGACAGTTACGACCTTCCAACATAAACTTCAAGTGGCGAACTGTTAAATAAACTGCTGTAAGTTCTCTATCATTCGTACTGTAACGTACCTGTGTTGTGTCAAATTTTTTTGAAAAATAGCCGAGAGGTTCTAACTTCCCGTCGAAGTAAGTGCAGTTGTATAAATCGTTGGTAGAAATTGATTGTGGCCAAAAAACGCTTGGGTTTACTAACCGTCTCTGGCCTTTTACAGCGTTGAATTGCCTCCACGCGTTGTGGCAGGGTTCGATGCCTTTTTCCGAGACAATGTTCCTAAGAAATATAATTTCGGACTTACCAAACACCGACTTCGATAGATTTATTCGTAAATTGTGCTGTTGTAGTCGTTCAAAAAGCTGACAAATGCTCACTTGAAGACAGAGAGACTACACAAATGTCCTCCATGTACGGAAAAACGAAATCCAAGCCTCGTAGAACCTCATGAATGAGCCTCTCGAAGGTTTGAGCCGCATTTCGTAGCCCGAAGGTAATGTACACAAACTCAAACAGGCCGAATGGTGTTGTGATAGCGGTCTTAAGTATGTCAGCCGGATTCACGGGAACCTGTGGGGTACCTATCCGGGATCGTTATCGCGTTAAATGCCCTATAGTCCCCACACGGGTCCATGAGAAGTCCGCCTTTTTCACCATGTGGAGCGGACCAGCCCAGTTACTGCTCGACAAACGACATACACCCAGTTTCAATAAACTGTCAAATTCTTCTGCCGGCTGCCAATTTCTCCGGCGGTAGGCGTCGGGGCCGCGCGAAGACTGGCGGACCACGAGTTTCAATGTGGTGCACCACTGCTGATTTAGGCACTCCGCACATTACGCGCCTAATCATAGTAGAGTAATCGTTTTCTCATGCCGAAACGAATGCATGACGACCCGACCTCTGCACACTTGCGCGCCCTGCATAAGCCCTGGTGGCACACACATTACACATTTTCTGGCCGTTTGTTCTGAATTATACACTTCCGCGAATATTTCTGCAAAAAATCATTAGTTTTCAATTATTTCTTATTGAAATGGCAAATAATTTTTATTTCCAATACAAAAAAGTAAACAAATGACGATTTCAAAACGGCAAGCGCCTTAAAATGTTGGGCACTTCGATTCATGAAGCCTTTATGATTAGACGAAAATATGATTATGAATCGTAATATACAGAGCTTCGGCATAAATGCTTCATACTTTACTATGCCGGAACGATTACACTACTATGACTAGGCGCTTAATGTGCCGAGTGCCTTAGCTGGATTTCCCAGTTGCGCCAGATGCGTTATAGGCGGCATACACCGTGCGTCTGACTCGCGAATCGGTTTGAATGTGTCTGTGAGAATAAATATGTGTTAGTTACACCGACATGACTCCTGGCATGACTTTGAATGATTCTACTGTGTGTAGTCGAAGGGGAGGGTACACAAATAACTCGCTAGTCAGACGTACTGTGTAAGTCGCCTATTAAACAGAGACATAACTATTATAAGAGAAAAAAATAAAAATCAATCAATTATAATCATTATATTAAGATATATATTTTTCGAGTCATCTTTAATTTTTATTCAAGGACTTATATTAGAAAAGTCCTTTCATAATAATTATCAGAGAGATAAATATTTTTAAGTCTTTAAAGACTTTTATTTCAAGACTTATATTATAAGAGTTTTTTCATAATAATTATCATTGAGATAAATATTTTTAAGTCTTCAAAGACTTTTATTTTAAGACTTATATTATAAAAGTCTTTTTATAATAATTATGAGCGCGACAAAATTTTTCAAGTTTTAAAAGACGGGACTTGTTCAGGAGCCTTTCAGGATTAGTTGGGGACCAGTTCGGGGCTAGGTGGGCACCAGAGACCGGCTTTGAGTACTAATAAAATTAGTGTACTTATTCATGATCCATAAAAATTAGTGCAAATGAGAACTAATTCTAAAAATGATTAAGAGTAATTTCCACCAAAACAAGATCACACTCAAAATATACTAACTCTTATTTGTGGCGGAAATTTTTGTCTCTATCGAGTATAGTCTACCCAGCCGAATTTTACTCATTTGGTCGAGTGAGAGGCTGAAAATAATTTCAATGGCGCATATTCATAGTCATATTTAGTAGTCAACTAAGTCGAAACTATTCTAACAGGTCTATTCTGCGCTGGTAATAAAAATTTTGTAACCGGTAAATAAAGTTCCTGTCAATTTTTAAACCCTTTTCGCATTCTGTGTACTCTTGTAACCGGTAAATTTTGTTACCATCTCATAAGCTGGTAACAAAGTATTGCCCCGTGAAATATGCAATGCAAGAATTTGCATAATTTTTCATAGCTGAATTGCTGAATATTTTAACTGCATTACCAACATTCCTAGAATCGCGGTGACAAGAACTGGTAAAATTTTTTGGTAATAAAATTTTCCGGTTACACAATCTTCGGTAACGTGCAGAATAGACCTCTAAGTCACAACTAAAGCTATTCATAGTCGCCTTAGTTTCGACTTTTCTGGCTAAGTACCAACTTAAACTTTAGTTTCGGCTGCAGCTGCAACTAAGTCGTAACTAGGAAGAAGTATTTTATCAAATTAAGGAAAAACAGACGAAATATGTAAAAACATGTCATACCTACCATATATACACAAAAAAATTCATAAAGATCGGTTGAGCCGTTTAGGAGGAGTTCGACCACAAACACCGTGACACGAAATTTTTATATATTAGACTAGCAGACCCGGCGAAGTTCGTCCCGCCCAAAATTATTTTTGTAACGATGAAACGAAAAACGTGACAACAACATCAACAACAATACGCATTTGTATGTTATTTGCCTTTAAGTCGATGTTCAGACACGGAAAACTTTTTTGTGGCAACTCGAAACTTGTAGGGGAGAGAGCGGCGAGGAAAGGGGACAGGTACCGAGCAATGATCGGACTTCTACCACATTGTGGTAGATCTGCCACTTTTTTGAGCATCTAGCACAAGGTCTGAAATCTACCACATATTCGCATTTTTGAGTAGTTTTGTTTTTGCTTGACATAATTTTCTTAAGTTCAAGAGCAAAAATTGTCCAACACTAAACACTAACAACAGGCAGAATGGGATTATAAAATAAACTGTAAAATATAAAGTTTTCTCAATATTCAATTTTTCGACAGGAAACGTGGTTTTATTGTGTTAAATTGCAAAATATATGATTTATAAAAATAATTAATAGCGAAAATATTAAAAAACCGCGATTTTTGTGAAAGTATTAGCAAATTTCAGTGCATCTAAAGTTTCTAAAGCGTTGTTTACTTTTACTTGAAAATTGTCAAAATCGGCAAATCCCAAGTAGCGGTTTCTGGAACGTGCCACATTTGTTCGCTACATCGTGATGTGATAAAAAGAAAAACTGGCGGCATTCCGCAAGGTTGCAGAAATCTTTCAAAATATTTTCGACGAATATCTTGATATGGAAGGAACTGCCCTGCCTTTCACGTTCAAGGAAAAAAATTGCCAAAACTCAACGTAAGTTTTAGCAACTTCAATCTTGCACTTTATTATAATAAAATAATTTTTTTTTTTCGATTCTAATTAAAATGTTTGCAATTTATGTGAAACCTTGCAGAGTTTTTTTAATTTTTGTACAAAGTTTGATCAAAAACCTGAGATCTACCACATTTTTTAGAAATCTACCACATTTTTTTTCCAGATTCTACCACACAAATTTTTTTGCAAGTCCGATCACTGGTACCGAGTTGCTCGTACTCGGGCAACACGCTTTGTCCTCTCATTTGTCTGAGTAATTCAAGTTGGCGGTTCACAGCTGACAACAACAATTGCGGACAAAATAGTGGCTGTGTGTGAATGCTAAGGGCAACACCAAATCGCCGATAATTAGGAACTCTAGTTTCCGTGTTTGAACGCAGACTAACGCTTTTACGTGTGTTAAGCTACAATGCAAAAGCGTGAATACTTTATGCACGCATGGAAAAAGTACCCCTAAGGGTCAAGGAGTACCCAAAATTAACCAAGCGCCTTCGTCTTGGTCTGCAGGCTGTAAATTTAAACGTACAATACGTGGTATGGTTAAGAGCACATCCAAGTCAAAAACGAAAGCACACACTAAAAAAAAATATCGATAACAAAAGCGATAATAATATCGATAGCAAAACCGATAACAAAATCGATAAAAACATCGGTAAACATATCGATAACAAAATCGATAATATCGATCGCAAAATCGATAACAAAATCGATGAAAAATCGCGCAGCTCGTACTCGTAGCAGCAATGAGGCGAGGCACGAGAAGTTTGGCTTGATCGATAAACGAGCGAGTGCTGCTTGTTTGCTCGCGCTCCTATTAAACGAGCGAGGCTGTTGTGTGTTGCCTCGCTCGCAGTGCGAGGCGAGTAGCTGTCTGCATACTCGCTCTGCTAGGCATAGTTGCCAACTTGGTGCTTTAAGCACTAGATTTAGTGCTTTTTGGAAATTAAAACGCCAAAAAAAAAATTATTTAGTGCCTAGTGCTTTTTTTCTCAACTAAAATTACTTCGAGATAGTTAAAACCTGAAATAATTTGAAATATTTAAGGCTGTGGTAGCACTGAATTTAAAAGAATCTACAAATTTAAATGGACTAAAATACAACCATGATTGATAAAAAGCTGAAGTTGCAAACCCACCTTGTTAAATTCTATTCGCGTTGAAAATGCTAGTACGCAAGTAAGTTAAGTACATATTTCCTTTTTCTTTTCTAATTATTTGTACAAATTTTTTATTTTTTTTTACCACCTGAGTAAAACACATCGTTTCTTGGTGCTGAATCCAAATCTGGCCTTACAATTGCTCTAGCACTAGAATTTTGAGATATCCTAACCTCAAAGTGCCAAAAACATGGTTTTTAGCGATATTTGAGGTTATATAATGAAAACATTCAATTATTTGCTCATTTCTAATTAGGGCATCATTTTCGTTTGATGCGATTCGATTTTTCTTTCTCGAGATATACCAGTTTCAATGTGCAGTATTTCGGTATTATGTTATGAAAAAAGCATCCCTTGATTCAAAATAATTTGGTGCTTTTAGTGTGGTAAAACGTTTTTTTTTACAAGTTTTTGGTGCTTTTTGAAAATCAAAAGATGGCAACACTGCTGCTAGGTAAGACGAGTGAGCGACGAGGCAGCGCTCCGAGTGTACTATACAACACATGCATTTTTGTGCATAAGATTATGTACACGGTCTAAATTTTGGGTTTAATTTTTAAACCGCGCTGGGTGGGTCTACTGCCTTTTTTAATCTTTTATAGTCTACTTTTTAAACCAGTCAATAGTTTTAAGCAATTTTTAATATATTCTGGTTTAAATTTTAATCTAAAAAGTTCGTGGTTTAAAAATCAAACCAATATGTTTTAATTCTAGTTTCTAGGTTTCATATATAGCAAATTTGATTTAAAATCTAAACCGAAATAGAAAATGTTTGCCCACAGCGAAATGTGGTGTTGATTCAAACTCAACATTTGAAAGCACATTTACATGCGTGGCTGTAGCTGAGTGTGCAAAGATGCTTGATACAATTGGTTGCTACCAAGGCTGTCCAGGTTCGATCCCCATCAGACGGAGCATGAAATTTTAGATTTTTTTTATTCTTAATTATAAAAATTGTTTGCGTTTAAAATTTAAACCGAACTGTCTAAATCCAACATATCGAGCCCTAACCGCCAAAATAACGTAAGCGCCATTTTTTTCAAAATTTTCTTTTTGATGCAGAAATGCATCTAGATGATCTAGGAATATTTCTGCATCAAAAAGAAAATTTTGAAAAAAATGTCGCTTACGTTATTTTGGCGGTTAGGGCTCTATATGTGCTCTCTTAAACTTGTCATATATGTAGTCCAAAAAGTTTAAAATTAAAAACGAAATTTTTAACCGTGTTCGAAATAATGTTAATAATTGTATGTACATATGCATATAAATGTGTGAATATTATATTAGGGCTGCATTTAAAACAACAAATAAAATTTATTACAGACATAAGCATAGATTATGGAATGAAATATAGAGTTATATACATACATATATACATAACATGCATATTTATAATATGTATGTATGTATGTATGTACATATGCATTTATTTTGTCTTTACAGAGAAAAGTAAGTAACGAAGATATTAGTTGTGTTTGTTTACAATTTATCCAGTAACTTGCCAGCAACTCTCTAGTAAATTTATTTCTAAGAATTCGCTTTCATAGAAAAAATTTGCTAAAAAGTACGCGATGCTATTCCAGTAATAATTTGCAAGTTTCATGAACAGCTGATAAATTGGTTGTTTACTCGCAGCAAATTCCTAATAAAACAATAAATTTTATATTTATGTGGAGCAGAAATTTTTTATTTATTTATTTATTTAATCAAATGGAATAAAATCCTTACTGACTATAAAACAAGAGAGCTTATACACTACCTAAAATAATTAAGTAGGACAAAACGAACTGTTCCAAATGAGAGAGACGGATCATATTCAGAGAGCTCATTTAGCTCAGAAAGGGTTCTGAGCAAAGGCGAGAATTTTACATAGTTAGTTTTTGGAAATCCCAGGTCGAATAACGAAACACGACGCAGATTATGAGTCGGAACGTTTAATGCAAACTTATCCAAAAGATTAGGAAAATCGACTGTGCCTTCCAATATTTTGGCCACAAAAGAGGCTGCGAGGAAAGAACGCCTAGTATTTAACGAACTTAAATTACGAAGTTGACAACGAGAAGTATACGGAGGTATAGGCTCAGAAAATTTTAGAGAACGCAAGGCAAATTTAATAAAAACTTTTTGAATCTTCTCAATCCGGTTTATATAGACGGCCTGATAGGGACGCCAAATGAAAGAAGCATACTCTAGCCTAGATCTCACTAACGTGACATAAAGAAGCTTCAGAGTATAGGGATCCTTAAACAACTGACCATTACGACGTACGAATGCAAGAATTGCATAAGCTTTGAAAATTACGTAATTAATATGGGTTGCGAGGGTTATTTTTGAGTCGAAGTAAACCCCTAAGTCTTTAACCTCTGCGACATAATCAAGATCATGGCCCCCAATATTGTAATTGGTTTGAACGGTAAGAAGCTTTCTGGTGAAAGTGGAATAGGAACATTTACTAACATTTAAAGATAAGGAATTAAGAGAGCACCAAGAATGCAGGTTATTAAGCTCAGCTTGCAGCAAAAAAGAGTCTTGTGAGGTTCTTATCACTGAGTAAACCCTTAGATCGTCAGCATATAATAAATACTTAGAAGACTGGAAGCATGATCAAATATCATTTATTAATAAGACAAATAAAAGAGGGCCCAAGATACTGCCTTGGGGAACACCCGACGTAGCTACAAAAGGAGTGTAGAGTATGTTATCAAAAGCAACTGTACAACGCCTATCGGACAGAAAGGAATTAATTCATTCCAGAAAAGTTGAGTGGAAACCCAATCGCGATAACTTATTAATTAAGACTTTGTGCGAAACTCTGTCGAACGCCTTCGAAAAGTCTGTGTACACAGCGTCCACTTGTAGAGCTGACTGCATCGCAGCAACGCAGTCCTCGATGAATGTAGCAAGGAGACAGTCGACCTCCCACTAACAAACCTGTGCTGGTAAGGGCAAATTAAACTTTTCACTGCGAAATTGAGCTTCTGTTTGACAACTGATTCCAAAACTTTTGGGACAGTGTCCAGTTTGGAAATAGGCCTATAATTCGAAACGTCGTTCTTGTTCCCACATTGATGTAATTAAAGCATTTTGCCAGTCGTCAATAAAGTAACCAGACGAAAGAGATTTATTGAACAATATTGTTAATGGCTGAACAAGCGATGGGCAACATCTGATGAACAAGCAAAAGCACTTTTCAGAGAGTTAACCTCGTCCACTAACATTTGTGGGAACGACGCATTGTTGTTGTCCATGACTTTGATTGCTTGCAATTCAGATTTTATCTCGGATTTTAAATTATCAAATTGCGCAAATAACTCCTTGAATTTATCATCAAAAGCACTTCTTATGGCCTCAACACAATGTCTTTGAGAGGCCAGAAGCGAATCATACATATGTTTCACTGAATCTTCTTGGTAAAACCACACAGTCAGGACACAAATTACCAATATTTAGATTTTTTTTTGAAAAGATTGACATCGTATTCAGACACAACACCCTCGCAGCAAGTGCGATGAAATCTTTTTCTGCAAAATCCACTGCATGGCACCTTCCAAGGCGAATTTATACAAGGTGGTGTTGATAGCGAATTTAGATTTTCGCCGCGGTACTTCCTAATGTCAAAATTATATGTTTGTTGTAAACAAGGCAAATTCATTTTACAACAAACACATCATTTTGACATTAAGAAGCACCGCGGCGAAAATCTAAATTCGCCATCAACACCACCTTGTGTAAATTCGCCTTGGCACCTTCTGAGCGTCAGTCCTAGCGAATGCTTTATTGCATTTGCCACAAAAATCGTCCGTAATGACAAATCAAACGAAAAATAACAGAGCAAGCAAAAACACGCCCGCTCAAAAACACGTCCGCTCATCAGCTTCAAATATGCC
Organism: Rhagoletis pomonella; assembly: GCF_013731165.1. Taxonomy (NCBI): domain Eukaryota; kingdom Metazoa; phylum Arthropoda; class Insecta; order Diptera; family Tephritidae; genus Rhagoletis; species Rhagoletis pomonella. The sequence continues at coordinate 21,150,870 of NW_023458561.1, forward strand.
AAAATAGGTCAAATAGGTTTATTTTGTGAACTTTATCAATAAAAACCCACAAAGAGTTTCCTTATTAGTTTAAATTTCATCCAGCAACATGCGATCAGCTGTTTTTCATACTGGCAAATTCTTACAAGTAAAAATTTATCCAGTAAAATCCAGTAAAAACTTCAACTGTCATTTTTCTCTCTCTTAATTTCCCCTACTTTGCAAGTTTTTGCGTACGAAAGCGCCAAAACATGAAAATTCGTAAAAACGTTTACTGGATTTTACTGGAAATGAGTGAACAAACGCAACTATTATAATCGTTTGTGCCGCAGAAACAAAAAACCAAGTAAGCACTTGTTAACACCCCAAAATAGTTTGCTATTTGTAGTAGTTATGCACACATAAATTCAGGCTTTTTTTTTGCTTAAATTGCTTAGCTTCGACAATTTTTATGCAATTGCGTTAGGTGAGGCACCAATTTATGCGAAAATAAATGACCTTTTAGGTAAATACTATACGTTTGGCAACCTTCATAGAAATTTTTGAAATCAACGATTGTAAAAGTTGGAAAATTTAAGAAAAATAGGAGCTTATTAAAATTTAACAGATGAAAAACTTCCAACAAGCTAAATCTAACAATATATTAGGGGTATTCTCGAAGTCTTGCACGATGCACGGATTGCACGAAATGCAAAAATACTATTCCAAATTTCGAAGAGTACGAGAACACCCCATTGCAAAGTGGTAGCATGCATGGGGAGCAAGCAGCGAAATTATGTATCAAATACAATAACAAGAGACAGCAAAAAAAAATTAAGTGAGCGAGATGAGAGGAATGAGAGAAATATGTAGCAATTCCAACAACAAAACAACTAGCACAGGGTCGCTATTATCTTGCTATGCTATTTTGCAAAATATATACATGGGTTTCGACGTTGCATATTTTGCAGCGATAGGAAATGTTGTTTCCCATGAATTTTCTTGTTGTGTGTTTGCAATTTATGCAATCCGTGCAATCCGTGCTACGTGCAATGGCTTTGCAAGATTTGGAGAATACCCCTATTGTTATACATCATTTTAAAGGTCTATAAATCGCCCAAATATGTTCGGCTTTAAAAATCGGATGAAAAATAGTCAAGCTGTTAATAGATATGCACATCAAGTACGAATATAACGGTTGTTTTGAAATAAAAATGTTAGTCTCCAGGAACTATACGGAACCTATTTTTATGTTGTACTCGACCAAAGCAACAACCTACACGAGGTTTTGTTTCGGGTGTATTTCATGACTTTGTAATTAATCTACAGCTACCCAACTGTTTCTGTTGTTTTCTGTTGTTTTCATGCAATTGTCCAAATATTTCTTTGCAAAATAAAATGTTTAATAAATATCTTGGGTTGGTTTTTTCTTTTGATATAGGTTTACTGATATGTATGTAAATAATGTGTTTTCTTTTATAGTAAATTTTTTATATATCTACTTCATAATTCGTGCAGTAGAGGGTTAAGCTAAACATTTGAACTTAATATTTACAATTTGTTTGAAAAATATGATATATGAAATATTGATCGCAATATCAATTGCCAAATAATTGCATTACACTGTGCTACCGACGGAGTTCATGCAGGACGTCCCAAATTGTTTATTGAACTTAAAAAATCAACATTCTTTATTAATATTCTTATTTGTGGGCCATCGAAAATTGCCACATTTGCATATATGTATGTATGTACATATCGATGGTCCTGTGCAGTAACGACACAATTCAAAATGCAAAAAACAAAAACTGTTACTACTGTTAAGTGACTCTTGTCTCTAATCCTTGCCTAATCCATTTCCATCCCATACTAAAGTAAGCAGTAAGGATTGCTAAAGTAAGTACAGAAGATTAGACATGAATTCGACAAGGATTAGAGACGTGGGCCACTTAACCGTAGTTACAGTTTTTGTTTTTTGAATTTCGAATTGTGTCGTTACTGCACAGGACCATCGATATGTACATATTTTCTGTGCTTAGACCAGGAAATCAAATTAATAATTAATGGAAGATCTGTAAACAAACTGCAGCTAACTTTATTTCGACTATATGAATATGCAACACCAGAATTTCTGCAAAACTCCATAGCTGAATTGCTGAATAAATTAAAACGTTACCAAGGTAAATAGAATTGCGGTTGCAAGGAGTGGGGACAATTGTTGGTAACAAAATAAGCTTGTTACAAAATGGTCGGTTACAAGCAGAATATGCCTGTTAATATGCTCATAAAGATTAGCAAAATACCGCATGTTTATTAAAATAAACTACAGTGCCGGACAAACGTATTGGCGCAGAGAATTTTTCGCTATGCATGTAAAGTTTTTTATTATAATTGCTTTTTGCGCATTTTTTATTAAAATATAGTTCTTACTACAACAAAGCTCCTGAATTGTGTGCAAAACTCAGGAATATTCAATAAATTTGCGTACTATTTATAAAAAATTCTGCCAATTTTAAACTTGCCTTTTGTTATACTAAAATTGAATGGGGTAAATAACTGCATAGTAAGAATTCTTCTGGATAATCTGAGTTGAAAGTTGCAAATTAGTACGCAAATTTCTTAAATTTTCCAGAGTTTTAACACAGTTTATAGATTTTATTATTATTATTTTTTTTTTGGTTTTTGGTCTAGAATAAACTCTAGTGGTATTCAACAAAGTGAGTAAGTGAAATCTGAATAAAAAAATTTGCTTATATTGCGAAAAGCTCCCTGTGCCATTACTTTTGTCCGGCACTGTATTTTCGAATCCAAATACGAACAGTTAACTATTCGTTGCGTTTATTTTTATTTTGAAATAAAAATAAGCGGAAACTTTTATTTTTGAGTGCGTTCAATAAAATGGTATTGATTTTGGAATGCATTGCTTCGTAGTTTTATTCAAACAACAGTTATTTTTTTAACAGTCAAACTTGGCCAAATATTTTTTAAGTCCGAAATAAAAGTCCTTTCCCGATAATAAACAAATCATCTATCCAAATTAAACAAGTTTGGTATCAAATGAAAGAAGAATAAAATAGCTTTAAAACTGAAATGGCTAAACGAGGAAAGCCATCCAGTGAAAAATATTTCAATATAAAATATTATTTAATTACCATAGAACAATCCTTGGGTCAGGTATTTGAATCTCATTTATATTAAATTATAAAAAAATATAGATACAGTTGGTAACCCTCGTTCGTTATTTCTGTTTAAGAGCTATTACAGTCCTCTTTCATTTGATACCAAATTTGTTAAATTTTGATAAGCGGTTTGTTTATTATCAGGAAATGACTTTTATTTCAAACTTGAATAATATTTGGCCAAGTTTGACCTAAACAAAAAATAACTGTTATTTTCGGTCCCTGATTTGTATGGAGAAATGCGCTATCTTTCACACTTTGGCCCAAATTACGCGTTTGGCTCCAGTGTATGTGTATTATAACTTGCCAATTTCAAATGGTCAATTTAATATTTTGGAAACTAAACTTGCATTAATTTTTATTGAGCGTAGGATCGGCATTACAAAAAAAAAAATATAGTTCTATTTGTATTTACATATATGTATGTACATATGTATGTACATATTTATTTGAAGTTTCTTCTTAAATCGAGTCTTGAGCTCAATAAAAATTAATACGGAACGCAAACGGAGGCCATAAATAAAAACAAATTTATTAGCCTTCAAAATGTTTAACGATTATGTTACTATTATGTACTCGATTAATCAACCCCCCGTTTATGATAACACTAAATATAGAGAAATACTTTACACAAATTAAAAATAAAAGTAAAAATATTAGGCAAATTCGATAACATATTCCATTCATATATTATCTTTGGTAATTTTTTTACTTTAAAGGCAACTTGGTCACAACGCCAACTCAACAAAAACCCATGGTTGTTGCTCAGTCTATACACGCTTCACGTATGAAATCTATTGCCACTGCAACTAATATCGATACATTATTGGTGGCCAATCAGGAGGAAAAAGTCACTATACCGCCCGAACCTGTGCAGGACAAAACCGCATTCATATTCAATAATTTGAGTCAACTGAATATTCCGCAGAAATGTGAAGAGATTAAAGAGATTATGAACAAGGATTATTGGCCCTGGCTAGCACAGTATCTGGTGTTGAAGCGCGCTTCATTGGAGTTCAACTTTCACTCGCTGTATTTCAATTTCTTGGAGGCATTGAAGAATCCCGACATCAATAAATATGTCACCAAGGAGACATTGCGCAACATCAAAGTCTTGTTGCGTTCCGACAAGGGTGTGGTGAATTTCTCCGATCGCAGTTTATTGAAAAATCTCGGTCATTGGTTGGGCATGATGACGCTGGGTCGCAATAAGCCCATACTGCAAATCGAATTAGACTTGAAGACATTACTAGCCGAGGCCTATCACAAGGGACAACAGGAATTACTTTTTGTTGTGCCATTTGTGGCCAAGATTTTGGAGTCGTCGAACAAGTCGAAAGTTTTTAAAACACCAAACCCCTGGACAATGGCTATCATGAATGTGCTAGGCGAATTGCATCAGGAGCCTGAATTGAAGCTTAATTTAAAGTTCGAAATTGAAGTGCTTTGCAAGACGTTAAATATTGAATTGCAGAAACTGAAGCCAATAGTGTATCTAAAAGATCCTTCGCGTTCGATGAATATAGAACACCAGATGTCGCAACCGAAGCCGAAGAGTATAGAGGCACCGCCACAACAACAGCAGCAACAACAACAGCAACAGCAGCAACAGCAACAACAGCAACAACAGCAACAACAACAACAGCAACCGCCACAACGCCAAACACCGGGTCCTGGACAAATGGGACCCAACGATCCAGACGCACAAGCCTTGATTATGGGCGGTGGAAGTGGTGTTGGCAGTGGCGCTGGTAGTAATGTACCAGGGGGTGTAGTGCCTTCGCCCAGCATCAGCAACGAATCAGTCGGGCAGGTCATTATGCAAGCGCCAGAGCCACGTTTCTCATTTGTGGACATAAATATAGCCAATTTCCACCTCATCGCTCAACACGTGGTGCTTTCCCCGAATATTACATTCTTGCACGCCAACCCCGGCTTGAAACATATTGTGCTGAATGCAATTGAACGCACAATCACCGAGTGGCTGCAACCGGTTGTAGATCGTAGTGTGCGCATAGCTGTGACCACAACAGAGCAGATTGTGCGTAAAGATTTTGGGCTCGATCCAGATGAGAACCGCATGCGCACAGCTGCACATCAAATGGTTCGCTACTTATCGGCTGGCATGGCTATGATTACTTGCAAGGACTCCTTATCTCAGACTCTTACTAATAATATACGTAAAGCTTTCCTATCCGCACTGACTGGTGGACCTAGTTATCAGGAAATCGAGGCCGCTGCAATACAGCTAAGCAATGACAATGTCGAGCTCGCCTGCGCCTTCATCCAAAAGACAGCTGCTGAGAAATCAACTCCAGAAATCGATCGACGCATGGCCACCGACTTCGACACGCGCAAAATGACCAGAGATGAAGGAGGGTTAGTTTGAGATTCGACTTTTTAGTTACAAGATGTAAATTAATTGTATTATTTATATTTTTCATTACAGTCGTTTCTATGACACGCAGACATTGGCCTATCAGACAGAGCGCATGCCAGAGCAAGTTCGGTTGAAAGTAGGCGGCATCCCACATACACAATTCGCAGTTTACGCGGAGTTCGCTCGCAACATACCTGGCTTCCAGCCGATGACTGAGCGCGATATAGCTCTATTCTTGCCCAAGCCGCAGGAGATAGCGCCTGCTTCCTTCGGCACCGACGAACTTGGTCTCATGTATGCCGATTTAGCAGGCAAAATGGAAGCATTCCTCAACAGCACCATAAATGTGTCCACATTGCAGCTACAGGCTAGCAAGATGCATGCGCTGCTCAACGCTCTTATGGTAACGAGGCGAATCCGTGATAATGAATCGGCTCTGAACCTCTTGACACGTGTTGTGGAGGGTCTTATTGAGGGCCTTGTAAACATACCCGACCACATTGAACAAATGAAACTGTACCGCGATATACACTTGCGCATATTTACTTTGCTGCAGAACACATTCGGCACAGGAGTGACGGAGCGTGCAATCACCAAGTGCATCTTCGACATACGCGATGAGGTGCGATATAATGTGGAAGCGATAAAATTGCTAATCACATCACATTTTATCAATGTGCCACAATTCGATTTGTTGTTGCGCGAAGCCATGGACAATGGCAATAATTACATGGCGGTCACATTTGCTATGACGTTGATGGAACGTCTGCTTGATGGACGCTCGAGCGCTACATTGGAAACAGAAATGACTGGAACATTCGAGATGCTTGGACGTTTGCCACAGAACCGTCATCGCTATCCAGAAGCGTTGACACATCAGATTGATATGATGGATGCCGGACCGTTTGGCGGCGCTGATCGTTACTTAGCAGGTGCCACACAATACATGCACTCGGGTATGCAACATGTGCGGGTAAGTTACAATTATAAATTTCACATTTAAGGGTACATTTTTTGATTGTTTTTATTTTTTCTCATACCACAGGCAAACGACTGTGACGATCCGCCAGGCTTGCAGGAGAAAACAGAATTCCTGCTCAAAGACTGGGTCTCCATTTATAATCAGTCCAACAATTTGTCGCGTGAAACCAAGATCTTTACCTCATTCGTCCAAAAAATGAATATGTATGGCATATTGAAAACCGACGATTTGATAACGCGATTCTTCCGACAAGCCACACAAATCTGCATCGATTTGGTATATCGCATACTCAACGATCCAAGTAATTCACCATTGCAAGCGCGCACCAAAATCTTCCACTGGATAGACGCTTTTGTGCATTTAATTGCCCTGCTGGTACGCCACTCCGGCGAAGCGGGCAATCCTACTACGAAAATTAACCTGCTGAACAAGGTGCTCGGAATCGTACTAGGCATATTGCTGCAGGATCAAGAACTGCATGGCACCGCATTCCAACAGCTCGGCTACCATCGCTTTTTCGTGATGCTATTCCTGGAGCTGAGCTCCCCCGATGCTGTGCTGGAGAGTCTGATGCACAGCATTATGACTGCTTTTTCGCACACGTATCACCTTCTAAACCCAGCGTTGGCACCCGGATTTTGTTACGCTTGGTTGGAGTTGATCTCACATCGCATTTTTATCGGACGTATACTCGCACAGATACCGCAACAGAAGGGATGGCCACTGTACTCGCAGCTGCTACTCGATCTGTTCCGCTATCTGGCACCATTCTTACGGAACGCCGAGCTAGCGAAGCCCGTACAGCTGCTGTACAAGGGAACGTTGCGCGTTCTGCTCGTGCTACTGCACGACTTCCCTGAGTTTTTATGTGACTACCACTTTGGCTTTTGTGATGCAATACCGCCTAATTGTATCCAAATGCGTAACATAATATTGGCTGCTTTTCCCCGCAACATGCGATTGCCCGATCCCTTCACACCCAATCTTAAGGTGGATATGTTGGCTGAGACTGCAACAGCGCCCAAAATTTGCTCAAACTATGTATTCAATATACAGCCGGCGAACTTTAAAAAGGATCTCGACTCGTATCTGAAAGCACGCGCACCAGTGACTTTCCTCTCTGAGCTACGCTCGCATTTGCAGATCTCAAATGAACCCGGTTCGCGTTACAACATTCCGCTCATGAATGCGCTTGTGTTGTATGTGGGCACGCAAGCTATTTCGCATATAAGGTAAGAGATGAGAAAATACATTCTGCTTGAACTGTAAGTTTTAAAATACATTTTTATTTTTGTTTACACAGAAGTAAAAATTTTGTGCCCAATACATCAAATATCGCTCACAGCGCACATATGGATATTTTCCAAAATTTGGCAGTGGACTTGGATACCGAAGGTCGCTATCTCTTCCTCAATGCTATCGCCAATCAGCTGCGTTATCCGAATAGTCATACTCACTATTTTAGCTGTGCGGTGCTACATCTCTTCGCCGAAGCCAATTCGGAGGCGATTCAAGAGCAAATTACACGCGTACTACTCGAACGCCTTATTGTAAATCGTCCGCATCCATGGGGTTTGCTGATAACTTTCATTGAGTTGATTAAGAATCCCATCTATAAGTTCTGGGATCATGACTTTGTTCATTGTGCGCCCGAGATTTCAAGGTAAGTGATAGAGTCAAACAATTTTCTCTTGTCCACTAAAATATTGAAAATGCAAAATTTTCTTTATTAATCATATATTTTTCTTCGTTCTCGCTTAGGTTATTTGAATCGGTGGCACGTTCATGTATGGTCAAATCGAATCATCCGCCGCAGATGAACAATATGGATGGTGAAATTCAGGAAATCAATTAAACCAGAACTACAATAAATAACAACAGCAGTAGTGTAACAACAGAGTTCTTACCCACGATATGGTGGTAGCGACCGCAGTGGTGGAAATGGGTGGTTGTAGTTATAAGGTTTTGTGTATTTCGTTGGGGTCTGTTGGTGGCGATGGCGGCGTAGCTGGCAGCCCGTAGCCAGTCATTCTTCACCATGCGTGAACTGCCGTCCTATTCAAACAGAAGTAGCAGAAGATTAAAAAGTTTTTTTAAGCTAAAGATACAAAAAATATAATTGATTTATGAATTAAGACATTGCAACTTTTTTAAAAAGAAAAAAACTAAAAAAATTGTAAAATGTAAAATGAAAAAGAAAACGAAAAAAGCAAAAAACAATTTACTTGTAAGTAGTTTAAAATACACGATAAAGAGGAAGCAACACTTGAAAGAAAATTTAAATTAAATTAAATTTATTGATAACTAATTGATGTATTATAAATATAAAATTATTTTGAACCAAACAATACAAATGCTAATTATTAAAAAGATGTTTGTGTAAAAATCTAAAGTTGGCAAGCGAAAGAAAACTTAAACGAAACATAGAAAAGAATAAAGATGAGCGAAAATTAAACACTAAAACTAAAAAAAAAAAAAACAGAAAAAACAGGATTGTACTACATGATCGATGATAGTATGGGTGCTCGAACTGCGAGAGTGGAGAAAATTATGTAAGGTTTGAAACGAAAATGCTGCATTGCTGACCTGAAACACTGCGGCAAATCAATTTAAAATTTTAAACAAATGATAATTAAAGAAGAAAGGAAAATGGTAAGCATTAAACAGAAATTCATTAAATAATACTATACATTCATAAAATGTATATTAAAAAATAATAAAACCTTAAAAAGAAAAACCCACAAAAAAAATTGTAAAAACTATCTAAAATACAAAAAAATCCGACAAACACACTGTACATATTTGTATGAATAAATTAGTGTTAAAGGACGAATCGAAGCCAAGGGAAAATTCGGTGTAGCGATGATATTTCGACGATTGCTGACGCTGAGTTGCTCAGCGCTGCGGCGAATGGAAACACATTTTTGGAGTTCGAAATGGGTTAAACGAGCGCCTCAGACAGAAATTAAGACAACAAAGAGTGCAATCTTACAAGCGCGAATGCCTAGCAAAATCGTGCAACGTTGCTGCAACAGCAGCCAAAGCAAACGCTCGAAATATTTATAAAAATAAAATAAAAATTAAAAATAATTTATGATGCTTTTAATATAGTATAATATAATGGCGATGATGTGATGAATAAGAAAAGATATAGAGAGCTGGGAGAGTGGAAAAGATGTGTAGGTTGAGCGCAAGCACAAATAAGAATTTCTTTATCAGAAATGAAAAAGCAAAGAAGATAGAAGTTGTTAAATACTGTCGACTGCTGGCGTGTTTGCGTTTCTCTTTTTTGCTTCGTTTATAAATGAAGGAATTTTTGTGCAAATTTTTTGTGTTATGTTGATATTTTGCTTATATTAATTTAAATTTCGAATATGTTTCGGTGAAAGCTGCCCGACTTATGTTTTTGCACACAAACACATGTTTACATAAATATTTTAGAAGCTCCGTACTTTCTTATTTCCGTTTTAAATTATGTACAGTTTTAAATAAAATAAAAATGAGTAAAATATCAAAAACCCAACGTAAGGAAACACATTTTAATTACATACATATATAAAATTGCTAAATAACTTTGTTCATTGTTGCCCTATTGAGAATATATTTTTATAATTTAAAAATTACACTTTCCAAACGCAAATATTTTATGCGTGTTTATTGAAATTGAACTTAATTATTAAACCAATGTTTTTTTTCAAAATGTCAAAATGATTTTATCAATGCGCTCATATTTTAAGATTATTAAAAAGTAATAATAATGAATAAAATCGAGAAAATAAAATAAAACAAAATACAACAAAACTCATCTGCTGAACGCCAGAGCTGTATGTCATTGGTCATTTTACTTGAGGTGTATGTAATTAATTATAAAATACTTATAATTTCTAATTAAATGTCTAATTGAAAACAAAGTTATAAGCTAATGCATACAGAGATATATAATTATAATTAATTATAAATTGTATAATTGACGCTAGTGAAAGAGAGCAGAAATTATATGCAGATGAAGCGAGATAAATTAAATGAAAAGAATGAACAATATATGAAGAATAAAACCAGGAAAATCTGAAAAAAAAACAAAGTAACAAAAACGAAAATATACATATATTACAGATGCATTAAAATAAAAAATAGTCATATTCATTAAAAAACGAGTAGTATTTTAATTCATAATTCCATCTTTTGAATAGACACATCTTCGTGTCCGCAACGTGTTTTGGGGATGCTGCTGAGTGACAGTCATTGGTTCTACTGCCGTCGGAATAGCCACATCTTCATTGTTATTTAGTGCATGTTCACATACAGAATAACGGTTCAGCCCACATGTTCTTGGACCAAACTTTAGACTAGTTACAGTCACTTGCAGTCTAGTTTGTGGTGTGCTCTAAGTCTTCCGAGGTTCTACAGGGTAGCTACCAATCTTTCCTTCAGGGTATGCTTAGTTGGAATACACGGCAAAAATATGCAAAGTAAATTTTTACATTATTGAACACTTCTTATGCACGCACATTTTCGCACTCTCATTCTCTCATCTCTCTCCCGCGCAAACATTTGTTGTTGTTTGCTGTAGTGCGTTCACATTATCACCCTATTCTAGAACCCGAATATTCGTAATTCGTAATTCGTAGCTACGTTACGAAAAACTTCATGCTGCAACCCTTGCGGAAAAATGTGCAGCATTGCCAACTATCAGTGGTTTTTCGAACTCAGCTGTATGAGGGAAAACAGTGAAAAGGAATTAAAAAAACACTCATCATGTGCTTGTTTATAGTAAAATTGGTTGATTTTACATATTTTGAGCAAAATTATGGATTCTGATGCATTTGCAATTATAGCAGCGGAGTAAGAGCGCGCTATGGCAATGGATGCACAAAGGTATGCGGAGCTGTCGGGTATAGTAACCATGGACACATCTATGTCAGCTTCTGTTTGAATTGTTGAGCCACAAGCTATAGCTGCTCCTATGCCTGAAGATCTGGTTCTCAATCCAGTTAATGCAATAACAGCTTCTTCTAAGCCATTGAAGACATGCTCTTTGTTAGGTCCACCACCTGTTGCACGTGCTTCTGCCTTCGGCCGCGCTTAGGGATTATAACTCTTACTAAGTAGAATTCTCCTTTCTGTGTTGCCGGAGAAGAGAGGCTTCCGCATGTCAAAGGTATACAACACTTCTTGTGCACATCACTCCGGCTACGTCATCCACAGTATTTTTGCGCAGAACGTCGAAATTTGCAAAAAAAGTGCATAGTGCAAACCGAATTTATTAATAAGATAGTGCTCGGTAATTTGAAAAATCTATTTTAAATAAAATTTTAATCCTTTGATTACACGTGATGTTAAAGTTTTTGGATTCAGATAACGCATTTGGACACAACAACCGAAAATCATTGTACAAATAATAAACCGGACCCAAGTTTCTCGATAAGGGGCAACAAAGATTCTTTTTTGCTCGTTTATATAAAGCAGTGGATAAAAATATACGTATATTCGAAATGCAAATTTATCTGTTTAAATAAATACCACTAATATTTCCTGCAAACACACATCGATTTACATCTTTTATCTCGCCTCCGACTCAGAATTGTTTTCGTACAAAGTTACGCAAAAAAGCTTACTCGTTCGTTTTTAGGCATGAAATTGTTACGAATTTCGAAAGTTCGAAGATACGATTCGGATTGCAGCATACTATTTCCATGAACCAAAAATACAAGATCACGCCTACTTCTTAGTTGCCCGTTATAATCGCATTTAGGAAAAAAGTTGGGCGACTTTGACCATTAGCCGTTTGTTTACATTTGTTCGTTGTTTACAAATTGGTGGCAATTTTCTTAATTTTCGCTTGTGACAACGTGTGCACACATAAGGTAAAGAATAATTTAACACAACGACATGATTTATAGAAGAATTTGCATAATAAAAATGATTATTCATGCGTTCAACAATTACGCGGTGTTTTTTTGTTCTCTTTGTTGTTTAAGTTCTGAACACATTGAAAACGACGAGCTACCGACCACAGCTTCCAATTTGTCATCTTTATAGCCCGAACACAATGAAAACGACGAGCTACAAACCACAGCTGTCAAATTATTTTAACACTTATAGCCCGAACACAATGAAAACGACGAGCTACAAACCACAGCTGTCAAATTATTTTAACACGTACTCTTATGTAGATAATTATTTTGGCGACGACCGGGCTACGCGACGGCTGTGGTTGTGGCCAGA
>NW_023458561.1:21163993-21204192 GCF_013731165.1 Rhagoletis pomonella
TCATAAACAGAAGTTCACAAAAGTTGATATAAAACTATTCGTCGATTTAAACTCGAAATCGAAAGCCTAACCCCGTCAGTGTGAGACTTTAACCCAAACTAAACTTCCTACCGTCATGTACCGTTCCCCTCCCGGTACCACCGTAAAGGATTTCGTTGGGATTATAACACTGTGTGACTGATAAGGTTATAGATCTATTCTCTTCTTCTTGTAAGTATATTACAGGGATGTTGCGAATGTGGAATTTTAGATATCCGCGGATGCGAAATCGGATGCGGATGTTTAAATGCTAACATCCGCGGATGCGGATGCGAATGCGGATGTCAAGTATTTTTATACCCGAGCGCACTTGTACGCAAGGGTATTATAACTTTGTTCACATAACGGCTGTTTGTAACAGGCAAAACGAATCGAGATAGATATAGACAAATGTATACATAAATGATCAGAATGAAAAGAGTAACCGTATGTGCACACGATAACTCGAGTACAAAATGAGATATCTTAACGAAACTTGGTATGTGTACTTATTTTGAGCGTAGGACGGATGGTGTTGAAAATGGGCGAAATCTTACGATAACCACCTACCTCCCATATAGGGTTGCCAGATTTTTTATACGCGAAATCAGTACATTAGAATTTTTCATGCTAAAAAAATCAGTAATAACTACTCGCTCGCTGCGAAAAACTTTAAAAACTTGAAACTTGACAAAATTGTAAATTCTTTTCGATTGACGCTGCACCAGTCGAGAGGACTTTCAGTTATATTTATTTATTTTTTATTGCGGTGCAATAATTCTTTTTTTGGGAATTGCATCGGTCTGCAAATGTCGTATGTATCCTCCTGACTTTCATCTTCACAATCTAGTGTCATGGCAAGATCTTTGTTTAAACACCGTTGTTTTCCAAAGAATTCTTCATTCTCATTCTTTTGGTTGTTTCTGAATGTGGAGAACTAGTAACGTCATCAGCGTTTTTCGATTTTAGTTCTTGTAATTCATTTTTGATCCTTTCTTCTGTGACTGGCCAGATATGCGTTTTATCATTGCACTTGTATAATACTCCAGGGACCGAAAATAACAGTTATTTTTTTACCAGTTAAACTTGGCCTAATATTTTTGATTCCGAAAGTTTTTCAGCTTATCAAAATTAAACAAATTTAATATCATGTGAAAGAGGATTGAAATAGCTTTTAAACAGAAATAACGAACGAAGGTTACCACCTCTATTTACATATTATTTACTACTAAAGAAATTCATATACCTGACCCAAGGTTTGTTCTATCGTAATTAATTAACATTTTTTATTGAAATATTTTTCAATAGGTGACTGCTTGTTTAGACATTTCGGTTTTAAAGCTATTTGAGTCCCCTTTCATTTGATACCAAACTTGTTTAAATTTGGATGAGCGGTTTGTTTATTGTCCGGAAAGGACTTTTAGTTGGGAATAAAAAATATTTGGCCGAGTTTAAGTCGTAAAGAAAATAACTGCTACTTTCGGTCCCTTCAATATTCGCATTCGCAAAAGATCCGCATTGATTTTTGCGAATGCGAAAGCGAATGCGAATGTTAAAATTAATACGGAAGCTCCGCAGTTGCGAATGCGAATGCGAATATTCGCAACAACCATGGAATATTATACAGATTCAAGGACTTACCTTCTAACTGGATCGTTGTTGTCGCCAGCGAATTAAGTATAAAAAATCCTTCGAATTAAAACAAATAAAAATTTTACTACTAGGGCCACTTTTTCAGTCCACGGTTGTGGTTTGGTTTAAATTCTCGACCTGGTTTAAACAAAAATTAGGCAATCAAATGTCAGCCGTTTGTTCAATATAAATGCAGCTTACGTGATCTTCGTTCAAATTGACACTGAAAAACTGGTCTTTAACTGGTATTTAAAAATGTTCTTAAGAACTCAACCAGTCACCTTCCTTAATACGTCGGTGGCTAGTTGAGCTCAAACACTATCATTAGTGCGATTCATGAAACGTCGCAAAGTGACATTTTTGGCAAAATGGCAACGTTGCGAACAAAATTGTATGAATGACCTATCGAAACTTCGGATTGTAAATGTCTAAATTTCCAAAATGCCGCGCATAAATGAAACAGAAAAGCTTTTCCATGATGTCATATCATGAGATGTCATGTCATATCATGCGATTTCATATCATGTGGTGTCATATCATGTGATTTCATATCATCTGATGCCATATCATATCATGTGATTGAATGTGATGTGACAACTTTGACTTAAAGTGTTTAAATTCACCTTGATCGTCATTTTTGCCTTTACCTTTACACATCTTTGTTTTTTTAACTTTGTTCACATAACGATTGTTTGTAACAGTCAAAACGAATCGAGATAAATATAGACAAATGTATACATAAATGATCAGAATGAAAAGAGAAATCGATTAAGCGGTGACTGTCTGTCGGTGCATACGATAACTCGAGTAAAAATTGAGATATCTTAACGAAATGGGCAAAATCGGACAATAACCACCCCTACCTCCAATATAACGGTAGTTTTCAGAAATACGAAAACTGCGATATTTTAGTAAGCCTTTTCACTCAAAATTAAAATTTATGATAAAATTTTGGAAAATTATCACACATACATATGTATCTCAGTAACCGTTCTTCCAATTTGTACCAAACTCGGTATGGTCATTGTTCTTGCCACATAAAAGCAAAACATTGAAAATGATTGAAACCGGACTAAAATTACGGCCACATTTTTAATATAACGGTAAAACTCAGATATGCTTGAAACTTGGATATTTCGAAATTTAAGGACGCTAATTTATTCAAAACTGATACTAACAACAATCCCTTGAAAAGAAGTAACATTATTTGCAATTTTGGAAAATGGGCGTAATACCGCCCACATATGACTATAGAAGTTAATCTGATTATATCTAACTGAACGTTCTATCAAAGCAGTCTCAAATAGGGGTAAAACTACCATGTAGCGGCAGTTTTCGGAAAGGTGGAAAACATATATGTATTTTATACTTGCGCCGGGTATTATCATTCTTGTATTGGTCTAAATCTAAGTCTTATCCTTAAACTACTTATTAGCACGCTTTTGTCAAATTAATACCATGTGCATACATTTCCGTCCCATTTCGCGCGCATCATTTCCGTTGAATTGCCAATTTATGAACTGCCAACCAACCAACCGCCGTTAAAGATTTTTACTTCAAAAAAAATTCTTTTATGTAAAGTGAGCATAAGCGAGCAAAAAATATTGAAAAGTCAATGGGCCTCATGCATAAAAAGTTAGCTTAAGCTTAGACTAAATTTTTGCACTGATGGATTAAGCTCAAGCTCAAGAAAATCGAGTCAGAGTTTAAGCTCACTTTTTATGCATGAGAACAAATGTCTACGAGTTATACAGAAAAAATCGAGTATGCGAGTATAGGCTTTGTACGCTTTGTACATCATTGGTTTAATGGGTTGTAAGATTGCTCGTCAGGGTATTCACGAGTTCTTGACATTTTCGTCAGCGGATTTCATATTGCTGCCTTGACTGCTGATGGTAGTTAAATTTAAAAGCTTATGTACATAATAATAGCCTATATGTACAATATACATACTTTTGTATGTAGATATATATATATTTATTTAAACATGCACATTGCTTGTAAGCCATTTGTATGAAAATTCTGGTTTTGTCAACTTGTCCAACACGAACGCTGCACGCGGGTTGATGGCTGAATGGCTTACGAGTGGTCATGCGGGCTACCATTGCATTTCTCTATCCAAATGACCCAGTTTCGTTGGGCGTACAACGCTGTACATGCATACATGTATGTATGTATGTGTTCATGACAAGTTGTTGTGCCCCCTTTTTTATGTGCCGCACATGTTGTCGTTCACACACGCAGCGCTACTAACCCACATCTACATATATGTATGTATATGTACTCGTAAATATTCACTTACCAAACATATTTTCCGGTTCTACTATGTGTATGAGCAACGGAACAACAACAGCAATAGCCAAACAATACAACAAACACATCAAACCATCAACTCATCAACGACATGACAACGGCATACAAATTACTGCTTCCATTGCAACCATTTCTGTGGTGACTACAACAGCTGCTGGCGTTATTACTGCCGCAGGCGGAAGTTTTTTTTGACTCGCCTCACCGTTGAAACACAATGCCCGCGACCGGCGAATTTTCCGCCGCCAATGTTCGCTGTACAAAATGAAAACACACCGACATATATGAGAACGAGCAAAACCAAAGCAAAGGCAAACTTTGCCCTTATTTCTATTGTCATCGTTGGCGGCAGCGGCAAAATACGATCCATTGTGGCCATATGCTAAATGTTCTCTTGTTTTTAAATCGAAATTGAAAAATACTGTATTCGATTTTGTTAAAAATTAACAATCTTGTTGTTTGTAAAAATTTTAATTGTACCTGATTTCGTTGTCGTCGTAGTTGTATTATACTGGCGAAAGTTGCTGAGGTCGCCGCTCTTCTGGCGTAAATTCGCCGTTCGCCGGTATTGTGTTTCAACGGTCACTTAAATTTCCCGCCACCGCGTATACTTTGCAAACTCTGCCAGCGTTGGGTAAAATCTAAAATTTATTCTGTTGGCTTAGATGTGGATACACATCTGTTGGACGACGCATTGCTACTGCATTAGCAGCAATGGGCCATATGTTCAGTGTGGCAGAAAAATTTTCGTTTGAAGCTAAAACGGTCGAAAGAGCTAAAAATAGTAGCTAAAACGAAGAACAATTTTTTTTTTTTCATTGAGCATTTATTGACGTAATGTTGCTTTTACATTATCCGAAATTTTAATAAGAACAACGAATTTTATAAATTTAACAGGCTAACCTAATATTCACGCACGCCGCCAATTTACTGTCAAAAATTTCTCATGCACATACAACTTGTATGGGACCAACCGAAATTGAACGGCGTGCGTATGAAGCTAACTCAATTTCCAATTTTTGTTCTGCGTGACATTTTGATTTGACGTTTCGCTCAATGAAATCAAATGCAAACGCACACAAGCCAATTTCGGGTGACGCAAAAAAACAAATTCGACGGCGTGCGTACCAAAACGCAAGCCGCGAATATTAGGTTAGCCTGTAAGTGCTGAAAAAAACTTTTAAAACCCAAATTAGGTGCATGTATTTCTAACTTGTTGCTATGGAACTTATACACTTACATAAATTTATGCACATTAGGGCGGGTTAATTTGTATGGTGGACTTTTTCGACTATAGAATCCTCCTATGCTATACACGCATAGTGAAAAAATGATCTAAAAATACTTTACAAACTGTTAATCCGCAATTTCAGATATTTGAACTGACCATAAAAGTTGTCTGAAAAGTTTTATTTTCTTCTCTCCATAAAGGTAAAATTAGTAGGGTAAAAACAAAATCCCCACGATTAGGAAAAGGATTTTCTTCTAACTAAAAAACACGGAAAAAGTTGTGGAACAAATATTGTTAACGAAGGGATATTCTGCCGAAATCAGCAATAAAATCTGCATTTTGCTAATTTTAGTCCTGCAGTTGCCACGCCCATTTCTAGGGGGTTTTCGCCTTAAAGAAAAATCTTGTCATACAAATATTATATCTGGATAGGTATTCTATCGGAATCCGTGATAAAATTTTACTTTTTTCAAAAACCCGATGTTTAACACCTTACCAAATATATCTTAACATAAGTTTTCGAAAAAAATTTCATGTTAGCACCTCTACCGCCCGCAGTACTCAATGAGAATTAAGATGATCGATCATCTATTCGTACACAACCCGCAGTGTCGTTTAGCTATTTGAGAACACCACACAACAGCTTTAAATTCATACAATTCCTTTTCAAGATATACATATGCTGACGCACGTCGAGAATCCAAATGTATATGTATCAGGGTTTTAATTAGTAAAATCCCAAATCCAAAAATTAAATTTATTTATGTTTTGATTCGTTAACCAAATATAAAATAAATTTTATGTGTGATCAATTTAATTCATGATTTTCCAACTAAAAACATTTTTTTTGTGTAACGCAAGCACGATTTTCGAGAAAATAAAATTTATTTTTAATTGGTTGATGAATCAAACGCCAAATAGATTTTGTTTTACATTTGGACGACGAAACAAATCACAAATAAATTTTATATATTACTTTCCCAACAAATCAAATCACAAATCAATTTTATTTCGTACTTGGCCGACGAATGAGATCACAAATCAAATAGATATCTTAATTAGTAGCGGATTTGAAATCAAAACAAAGATTTTAAATCACTCAACCTTGATATGTTCATATATCAGGCATCAAGGTAAGGAGATCCGCTGAACTTTCTGATCTGAGGTTTTGACTTGATTGGGGTGTCAGGAAACCCGCACCTTCCGATCCGGAGCTCGAATGAACACAAATTACGTGACTCCTCAATCGTTTCACCAAATTGAATTAAAAGCTTTATCAAATGCTAAATAATAAAAATTCATTATTTGTTTGGCGAATCAAATCATGAATAAGTTTGATTTGTGATTTGATTCCTCGACCAAATAAAAAGTAAATTTTATTTGGGATTTGATTTGTCGAGACACTGAAACATAACTTTTCTTCATGTAAGGCAAACAGGATTTTCGAATTCTTTCCAACGCAAATTAAATCAGAAATCAATTGCTACAAATTTTTCTAATATTTTTTTGGAATTCATACGCATAACTTTTTTGTGATTCAATAGTCGTTGTTACAAGTTCACCATTGTCATCACACCTAATTACGAGACGAGCAATACGTTCAGGGCTCGAATCGCAATGGTCATGAACGAGCAATTCGCCACGTAAAATTGAATATTTCGGATTATATCAGTCGTGAACGTACTGTTCGTTTTGTAGGTCGGTATATGAGACGAGCAGTACCTTCACGACAGTTATAATCCGAAATAGGCATTTTTACGTGACGAGTTGCTCATTCACGACTGTCACGATTCGAGCCCAAGTTTGTTAAAATCTCAAACATGAATTTTACGCGAGAGGTTACTCTTTCAAAACAATTTTGACGATGCAACTCGAGGGCTCGAGTCGTAACATCCGATCACGGATCGAAAACGATACGAAAGAAAATTGCGTGTTACGTCAGGCAGTATAAGCTGAATGGGACAAAGAGTACGTTCACATATGCCATGTATGCTGGCAAAGCTCAGACTGCCTCTCAGTGGCTTAGCCTTGTTGTGTTTTTATCGTGGTTGTTGCTATTTTGTTGACATCTAAATTGCCACACATTTTATGCCCTTGCCCATACATTTTTTCCGACGTTTCCTTTGTGAACTTTTTAACTACATTTATAAAAAATTAGAAATTTTTTTTTCTCATTATTTTCATCTTGGTCTGGTACATATGTAAAATTCATTTAAAAACATACCATCATCAGACATACCACAACTTTGAATTTGTCGATTTTGACAATTCTGATCTTAAAGTAAACGACGACTCAGTAACTTTAAATGCACTGGAATTCACTAATAAAAAAATCAATGTTTTTTATAAATCGTTATTGTAAATTATAAATTTTTAGAATTTAGCACAAATAAAACACGCTTCCTATCGAAAAATTTATTATTAAGACAAGTAAGAAAGTCTAAGTTCGGGCGGAGCCGTACATTAAATACCCCGCGCAAGTATTAAATATAGTTTTTCACCTTTCCGAAAACTACCGCTACATGGAAAGCAGGGTTGGTTTGATCCCAATTTTAAACATCTTCGATAGAACGTTCAGTCATATGTGGGCGGTATCACGCCCATTTTCCAAAATTCCAAATAATGTTACTTCTTTTGGAGGGATTGCTGTTAGTATAAATTTTGAGTAAATTGGCGTCCTTAAATTTCGAAATATCGAAGTTTCAAACATTTCTGGAATTTACCGTTATATGAAAAGTGGCCGTAATTTTAATCCGATTTCAATAATTTTCAACGTTTTGCTTTTATGTGGCATGCACAATAAACATACCGAGTGTGGTACATATTGGTATTACGGTTACCGAGATACGTATATGTGATCATAAGTGGGCGGTGCCACGCTCATTTTCCATTTTTTTTTATCGTACACGTATTTCTTGGTAAAGAATTATAGCAAGCATCAGTTATGAATAAATTAGCTTAGTATTTACTGATTTATCGAAGATTTCGTATTTCTCTAAATTACCGTTATATGGGATGTGGGCGTGTTTATTGCCCGATTTTAAAAATGTTCAGCCATTTGGTATAATTCACTAAGCCCAAAAGCTGTGGCAAGTTTGGGAGAAATTAGTGGAACGGTTACCGAGATATATGTATACATGTAATCATTCGTTAAATTTTAGTATAATAAAGTGCAATTTTAAGTCGGTAAGGCTTACCACTAATTTTTGGATTTTTTTTTTTGCTTACGGTGTAACGCATTTTTTCATACAATGTATGTACCGTGTGGGGAAAATCTCGCTGCATCCCTTTTTCGATAGTTCCGAACTAGTCCTAAATTCTATAGTTCCGAACCAGTTCTAAAATCGACAGACGAAAGAAAAAAGTATCATGATTTTTCAATCTTTTTGGTTCTTCCGTGTGTGCGATTTTAAGTTATTTTGGAAGAAATGTGTTTTCAATTTGAAATTAAATTTGTTTGAATGATTGTAAGAAATGTACGTTTACATAACTTTAGATGTAGCTGCCCTGCAGGGAAACCGCGGACTAGTGAATCAAATTTCAAGTTCCGCAATTGACACTTCCTAGGACATCGCCATGTTAAATTCGCCAGTTGCTTGCATGCAAAAGAGGTTTATCGTGAACCAGTACTGGATCTTAATGTACTAGGAGCACACCAGCTCAGAACTAGAGATTTTCCCCACAGGGTGAGTTTGCAGAGGTTCTCGCTGTTATTTCTTAGATTCCAGACTGTCCCAAGATGTTGAAATGTTAAAACAAATTTTAGTTTTGTATTACCAAGCTATGAAAAAGCATCTGCGAAGCACAGAATAGAAGCGTATTTGAACGAAAAAGCCACCGAACATATATCTATGTAAAGTAAACAAGCCCCCCGCTGCATCCCTTATTCGATAGTTCCGAACTAGTTCTAAATTCGACAAATAATATCTAGTTCGTTCTGGACCTCTTTTTCTATAGTTCCGAACCATTTCTAAATTCGTCACTTTAGATATAGATTTCTAACGAAAAAAACTGAAAATAATTATTAATTTGGCGATAAAGACCTAGTACGGAACTAGAAATTTGATTCACTGGTCCGCGGTTTCCCTATAGGGTATGTTCGACCATTTTTGTTGAAAGAGAAGCAAATAAGCAACACTTTCAACTCGCACTTTATTATACTCAATTTTAATAAGTTACAAAACTGCAAACCAAATTTTTTTCTAAAGATTCTAATTAAAAAGTTTGAAATTTTGGTGAAAAATTTCAGAATTATTTTATATAGTATTTTGCACAAAGTTGAAAATTTGTTAGGAAAAAGAGCTTTACTTTTATAAAAAAAATAATACAAATTAGAAAAACTAAGGAAAAATAGCCAAAACTTACTAAAATGTCGAGTCCTAATTTCTATTTTGGCCACTGTATGTATTTCTTGATTCGAATTACAGGCATTCAGATTAGAAAATAATAAATTACGATTATATAACAACATCGCTTAAAACTCGGTCATAGGCCATTTTAATGAGCTGTTAAGGCGTCGGAACACCGAATACGGGACAAATAAAGGACATCAAAAGAAATACAGAACATTTTGCGTCCCGTATAAAATAAGTAAATTACCAGGACAATGGGTCAAAAAAGAGGACTGTCCCGTATAATACAGGACGGATGGTCACCGTAGTTATATGGGAGGTAGGTGTGGTTATTTTTCGATTTGCTCTTTTTCAATACTGACCGTCCTACGCCCGAAAGAAGTACACGTACCAAATTTCGTTAAGATATCTCAATTTCTACACGGGTTATCGTGTGCACAGACGGAAGTCAATTTGTAATAAAAGTAGATTGCATACTTCTAGTCTAAATATATTTGTTAAAATTAACTAGCTTTATTAATTTTAAAATAAATCAGTTCCAAGCACCCCTGTTGATGTCATAATTCAAATATAAATTTTGATGCACACGTTTATGCAAACGATTTTCCGCGATATTCATCATACAAATTTATCATCTTGGAAAGAAAATATATCTATATTAATTTATATGTTTTCTTAAAAATAAATGCAAATACTTTCACTGGGAGGTACGAATGCGGTATGCAAAACAGAAACAATGACAACAAATTTCACACACATTATTGCATTTTAGCGCAAAACGATAAGATTCACAGATATTTTAAATGATTGCCTGGAACATACACATTTACTTAATATTTCTTATTTAATCAATTCACAAGAACGAATATACATTTTTCTATCCTTCTCGGTTTCAGTCCAGCAGCCATCAGGTCTTTGCAAGCATCCTGGTGCATTCTGGGCAGCACCTGAGAGTATCTTTCTGCGCCTGCCCCCTCTAAGGTAGACTCCACCCCATTGCAGAGGTCTTTCCATGTGGTTCTTTTCAACCTTCTTGTATTCCCGTAGCGTTGTCTTGTAGGTCTCGCAATGTCGCTCACTACCAGACGCAGTAGCCTAATTGAAGGGTTTCCTGCAGTTCTTGCGTCAAATCCTGATTTCTTCATTCCACCAGGGTTGCTTTTTCTTACCCCAATGCTTCTTTTTGGGGCATGCTATGTCTAAAGCCTTGCTACAGGCCCCCGTGAAATGATCAATCCAGCTCTACTAGGTTTGCTGGAGTAGCTGGATCGCTGTCTTCTGGCGAAAGCCTGTCGGGCTCTTCCCGATATTTATGCCAGTTAGCATTGCGCAGATTTCTAGTTGGAAGAGTCTTGGGCATTACCCCTACTACCTCGAATGGGATATAGCGGTGGTCGGAAGAGGAGTGCTCCTCAAGCATTCTCCACCTCCCGACCAGGCATTCAGCATTCTCAGAGATAAGGGTAACCTCCAGAACTTCGAAGTTTTGTAGTAAAAGTGGGAGCGTTTCCCCCTATTTGCAATAATAAGCTTAAACCTAAGTATGAAATCAAAAATTCATTATCATCCCTGCTGCCCCAAGTGTGATGGTGAATATTCGCATCACCTCCCAAGATAAGCGCCTCCCTCGTGCTGGTCACTACCTCTAAATGAGCCTCGCACCAGGGTAGACTTCTCCAATGCCTGCGACTATAACCCGGATGTTGTTCTGGTACCCCCGCTCCCTTGAATTTTGGCGAAGTTCCCGGATTCTCCAGCATTATGGTAATTGCAATGTCGCCCATCGCAACCTTAACCCACTTTCATTGTTGCATCAGGACGAGGCTATCCTCATGACTTTCATCAATGACGCCAAGCAGGATCTGCTCCTTGGCTACTTCAGCGAACGAAGGTCCTTGCGTTATGACCCTCTTTGCATTGTTGGGCGCAATTTCCCCTGACCTGTTGCGCTTACCAAAGGGCGCCTGCGGCTGCTTCTCCTCCGGCTTGCGGTGGCCGGGTAGGACTGTCTTTGCCCAGTCTATATCTGTGAGGATCTCCTCCACATGCTCCTCTTTCGCCTTACTGCAGAGGTCAGGCGTTGTGGTGAACCTTAGCAAGATTCGTGCAGCCAGCTTCTTCTGTCGATAGCCCGATGCAGCTGCTTCTGGCCTCTGGTCAGGCCTCGTGAAGGCAGTGGATGTCGCGGGAGACTGTTAAGACTAACAAAATCGGCAAAACACGTTTAGTGTTCCGAAATCATGTAAAAAGGCGTGCTCTTTTATTCCCTTCTTCGGAATATCTCACTTCAAGCTCTAGCGGCAGGCACCGCTGTCTACAATACACTGCTAAAGTGTAGATATTGTTATTAAAATTTTAGAAAATGGAGCAACAGTATATGTATGTATGTATATCATTAATTTTTCATGTTTGCCTGAGATTATGGCGTGAAAACCATAAAGATATGTGTATGGCACACTCGTACCAAAAATTAAAAATACATTGGTAATCCTTTCGGCGTAAAATCAAGTTTTCAGTTGCCATGCTGAATTCGCAATTAACTCAAGTAGTTCTGCAGTGAATCCATAGGCATTGCTATTATTTTCGTAGTACATTCTAGTTTTTCGAACACCATCCTGCATACGAGTACATTAAGTGGTTATGATGTCTGCATAGACATGTACATAAGGGTGGAGGAAAAAAGTAAAGCCGAAATTGTAATGCCCTTACCCCTAGGATTGTTGTATACCGAAAAAATATACCCCTACTTTTTTTAATAATTTTGAAACCCAATTGTTTAGACGCCGCTCAAAGCGCTCGAAGTTTTCCATGTGTTTTATTTAGGGGAAAAGAATTTTTCGTAGAAATGGTATAGAATCCTTGAAAATAAGTATTTGTTGAACGGAAACTTTATTTCTCTTCAGGAGATTTCCAGTACTAACACCCAATAGGTCCCCAAAAATATATAGACTATTGGGTATTAAAATTGAAAGTACCTTGAAAAATATTGAATTTCAAGAATTCTATGCCATTTTTTTTCCCATAAAAAAAAAAACACGGAAAACCTTGACTCGAACTTTTGATTAAAAAAAAAGGTATTTTTTTCGGTATAGAGCAATCCTAGGAGGTGAGCGCATTAAAATTCCAACTTTACTTGTTTTTGTACCAGCCTTACGTACATATATACATATACAGTTGCAAGTCAATATATGTTAGTAAGCATCAACCGCTGCTCTCAATTCGACTCAGCTCGTAACGTAGGTAAAGAATCCTTTCTGTGTTATCCGGTGAGTGGTGTTCTCGCTCGGGCGTTTTAAACCGTAACCTAGTTAGGTTCGCTGCATTTTATGGCGCATTACAACGGTGTGGATTTTATGTAATGGCGGCAACGGTGCGAGCTACAAGATGGACATGTGTATATAAATATGTACATACATATATATTTGGCATATAAATGTAGACATACTTTTTAACGAATGAATATGGATTTGGAAAATATGTAGCACAAATTTGAAATTTACTTGTTAAAATGTAGGTCGGCGGTTGCACACGTGTGCCCCTTAAATCATCGGCTGATAAGAAATTACTGCGATGAAGAGGGGAAAAGTACTTAAGTACATGTGTAAATATAAATGTTTCGTAAACGTAAGTTTATTAATAGATCAACTCTTCATAGCAGTCATTCAAGAGTCAAGAGCTTTTCAGAACATATATGGTTGAGCTTCCTTAAAGATAAACTTACTATCAATTTTAATGTGACCAGCATACAGAAAAGCTTTTACATATTTTAACGAGACATTCAAACATATTTCATACTCTAAAAAATTTTTGTTTAAATTTGCGCATATTAAGATAGGTAACCAGTTTCCTCTCTTAATGAATGCAAATTTACACACTGCTTGCTTACTTTTACTTATCATATGTGTGTCGTAGAACAAATTTCAAATTTGTTTTTTGAGTTTTAAACATTTACTGTTCACATTTTCACAGTTTACAGATAAAATGTTTAAAATTTCCTCTAAAAAATTTTCGTTTAAATTTACGCACATAAAGAGAGGTAACCAGTTTCCTCTCCTAGTGTGTGCAAAATTAAACACTGTCTGTTTACTTTTACATATCAAATTTGTCACGTAGCGCACACAAGGGGAGGATTATGGGGTTAAATTTATTATGATTTAAGAAATTTTGATAGAAAAAAATTCCTTTTCCATTTCTTGTGCGTCATTTTGTAAGAATTTTTCTTTTTTCTTGAGAGCTCTTTAAAGTTTAGCTGCGAATGAAAACATTGTCCTAAAAATAAAATAAAATAAAAAGTCACTTACTGTTGATAAAAATACAAGTTCAGTTAAATTTTCGGTATTCGAAATATTAAAAAAATTACACAACAGAAATCGACGAAAATGAACATGGAAGTGTAAAAACTTCATTGAATTATTTAATTTATTTATATTAAAATTATTTTGTAAAATTTTGTATTACTTTTGAAAGTTGAGTGCATCTTGTGTTTGTAGAACTTTTTAGTAAACAAGTAATTTTTATGCAAAAAGCAAAACCGAATTCAATTCTCATATACAAAAAATTAGGAGTACCGTTAATTTTTTCATGATTTAATGGTCGGAAGCACAGAAGAGAAACGACTGGCGCGCTGTTTTGGACTCGGCCAAAATCGCTTAGGCGGTTACAGCGCTAATAAAGAAGAAGAAGAAGAATGATCGGATCGGGCAAATCTTGCTTTGAAATAAGCGCACATCACTTTATATTATTTCACTATGTTTATAAGCTATGTGAAATAATTTTGGAAATTGCTGTTTAAAATCTGCCAAATTTCCAAAGAGTTTTAGAGTGTCAATATCATATCAATTAATGTCATTTTGTAGATGGTTGTTTGGCACTAAACGTTTCTACTAATAAATTAGCAATTTATTAGTGCAAATAACTCATACCTTTTGCATAATATTAATATAATGTATATTATAATAGTGCATAAATAGTGAAATTTCCACATTTAGAATAGTAATTAGAGAAAAGAGTTTAGAAGCATACAAAATAATTTTATTATGTACAGTGTAACTACATTGCACACAAAAGTCGATGCATCGAAAACAAAAACATCGATACATCGATATATCGATGTAAATCGGAAGGTCCAAAACATCGCTTTTATTCGATGCATCGAATATCAAACATCGATGCATCGATATTTTTTTCTGCATCCCTAATTTCGATTGGCAATCACCGTGTAATTGTTGTTGTGCACAGCACGGAGTGAGAGAATATTCGAACTCACACAGCCAGCACCACGCCAACCTTTCAGGATGGCAATCAGTGTTGCCGCGCCGTCCCAAGAAAATGTATCACCGACCAAGCCAAAAATGTATCCAAATGTATCCATTTTTCTTTTTTTACGTATCCATCTCATAATTTGTAAGAAAACCAAACATTTTCAAGAAAAAGACATAATTTAACCCATCCTAAGGACTTGGAATACGTGTATATATATTTTTATATTTCATAAAATCAAACATTTGTTATTTCAATTTAAAAATAATATTTTTTTATGCATAAGTATTTTGCAAAGTAAGTACAATAAATAGTAATTAATATGTTACATTTGTACCTGTACACTCTAAAAAGTGTGTGTAAAACTTCTACTGAAAAGTATCTATTTTTCAACAGGAATCTGTATAAATATACATATGTACGTATAAGATGTTCAGGATTTGATTTTGAAGTTGAGATCTTTAAAGTATACACATGAAATGTTTAAAGTTGCAAACATTTTTAAACTAAAAATACATTTCCTACAAATGGTAAACATTAGGGGCTTACATTTACTCAATTTTAAACATTCTATGTGTTATTTTGCTATCTGCGACAAATTTGGTATGTTAAAGTAAACAGGCAGTGTTTAATTTTATTACACGGTGTTCCAATTTGCACACATTAAAAGAGGAAAATAGTTACCTCTCTTAGGTTCGGTTTTTCAGTGCCAGTTTAAACTTAGATTAAGTAAACTGAGTTTAAATTGCAGTTTTGCTACACCAAACCAAAATGCTTTTCCCACATTTTCTTTTCATTAGCAACCTCTTACTTTCATTCTTATTTTAGTTTGGCCAGCCAATTAACAATAAATACGAAATAGCGTATTAAAGATGAAAAAATACGACTTCCACTTCGATAAATAATCGAAAAAACTAGTGAAGACACCGATTGGAATGAGTGGAACGTGAGTTTTCAAGTAGTTTTCAGCGAAAACTGGTTTTCATTTGACAGATTTTACATGGACGAAAACACATGTTTTAGGTCGAAAACCAGTTTTAGCAACGAAAACATGTTTTCGATGTCGGTCAGAACATGGTATTAGTTTAAACCAGCCAGATCGGGCGTTTAAACTTAGTGTAAACCACGGCCGTGCACTGAATAACTGGCCCTTAATATGCGCAAATAAACAAAAAAACAAAAAATTAAAGTGTATTTATAGTATTTTCAGTAAAATTCATAAAAATTTCCTTAAATAAATAAAATTTTGTTTTTTAAACAGTGTATTTAAACTACATTGAGATATAGTTACTTTATATATGTATATATTAAGATCTTGCTTAAAGCATCTTTTTTAGCTAACTAAACAATTGCGCCTTACACTGCTTTGGTCAGATCTCTTCATATGTTCATTGCTTCGTTCACAAAAAATAAAATGCTTTAATTTCACGCTTAAGTAGCGATTTTTAAAACATTTAAAAAACGTCATTAATGAAAATCGAGTTTTTAACGAAAAAAACTTTATAGAAAATATGAAATTTTGTCCTATTTAAAAAATAAGTATCCCGCAAAAATTCGTCTAAAAATGTATCCAATTGGATCTATTTAGATCCAAACGGCATCCCTGATGGCAATACGCTATTTTGCGAAAAAGTATTAGTAGCAAATATTAAAATATTACATTCCATTCCGCCAATCGGTATATTATAATGTTTAAATAGGCTAGAGCTCTACATGATGTACCCTTGTTAATCCAACAGCTCGCATTTATCTGCACCGTGGCGCAGTCGGGAAAGTACGCGAGTCGACCACGTTTGCCTCACAAACTAAACAGCAATACAGTTCACTAGCTGAACGATAAGGTGCATTGTAAGGGTTTACTTGTTATTTCTTCAAAATCTCAAGTAAGATTTTCTTAATGATGAAAAGTGAGTCGTAGGTGTCAAAATAGTCAATTGTACGTCACTATAAGATACATCCCAACGATTTTAAATGGCGATACAGGTGGCGCGTTTAATAAGGGAGAACACGAACCAATGTATAGGGACGAAGCAATAAGGCGGCTTAAGAACAACAAGGCCCCGGAGCCGAAGGTATACCGGCTGAGCAGTTCAAAGCCGGTGGCGATGAGTTGGTGGGGCGCATGTAGGAGCTTTTAACCAAAATTTGGTCTGATGAATACATGCCCCAAGACTGGAATCTCAATGTACTTTTCTCAATCCACAAGAAGGCAGATCCCGCCGTTTGCGCTAATTATCGCGAAGTAAGCCTTCTTAAGGCGCTGGCCCAATACAGGCTTGCTTTGCGTGCCTTGCTGACTTTAGTTTGCATTGGTTTAGTTTGAAAACTTGTTTGGCCGAATGGCGGCTTGAAACGCTGTCAAAGTAACCAGATGTCTGGTTGAAAAGTCAATGTCTGTTCCCGTAACATTAATTATTATTTTCCTAGAAAACTCTAGAAGATATATCAAAAACCTTTAGATTTATTTTTAAATTAAAGCGAATTAATGTTTGTATTTAAGAGAAATGGTAATAATGAAACATACATATGTATATCTACAGTTACAAAAAAAACTATAACTTAAGAAAGCGATTTACTTGATGAAAAGAGCTATAAGAAGTTTTTTCCTCTCGTGTAAAATTTGTAAGTGAGCTTTGCACTTTTTTACTATAATATAACGATTTGTTAAATTTGATTTGCTTCTTTTTTTAAATAAGTAAGCAAATTTTGGTTTGAATTTATGTATTTTGAACAGGAACATGCCTCTTGGTCAAAAGCCTACAAAACGCTTTCAAATAAAACATTTATCTATTTAAAACTTTGAGACGCTTAAAGCAATTGAAGAAAAGCTGCCATTTGGCCAGCCTTTATAAATTTTAGTATATTCCAAATAATTTTTGACACTTCTCGGAGCGAAGCAAGCAAAGCAAGCCTGCATTGGGCCAGTACCTTTAATATTGTTGATTTTTCCATTTTTCTTAATAAAATAATCGATGTACAAAGCTCAATAACAATATTAAAATAAAATGTTGTAAAGCCACAATAACATTGACGAATTTATTTTAGTTTTTTTATCAAACATTTTTAATTTTATATCATTTTTAAGAACCTGCTATTACAACACGCATTACCTATTTTAATTTTTCTTTCAAAAAGTTAGGTAAAACATATGTCCAAATATATTTAAAGCGCGTAAAATAATATAAATAAGCATTTATTGGAAAAAAATATATACGTTTTTTTTTTAATAAAACATTAGATCAACCAAATAGGTTGGACTACTATTGTAATTCACGCGACTACCGAGTGAGTAGAGTCCACGGGCCTAATGGCGGGTTAAAAGACTTCCCAGATAGGATAGAGTACCACGCATTGAAATACAAATATTCATACTAGGATCTACTAGTTCATCATACGCTTAACTGGTTTCTCCCCTCGGTCTTAGGTGAGACCTGTTTGGCCTAGACAGTTTTACTAATTTTAGTCTGAGAAATACGGGATTGGAATTAATATGTTAGAGTTTGGCCGAGCTTCTCTTCCGGTTTGTTGCGCGCGCCTTGATGTTGTCGCACACAGAAGAGGGGCCTACAGTTGTAGGCCAAAGAGCGATTGCTTTTTTTTATAAGAACCTGTTTTTCATGGTAGAAATACACTCGGAGGTTTACCATTTTGTGTCGAGGGGCGAACGCTATTAGAATGACCTTTTTCGTTTCTTTTGTTATTGATTTTAGTCGGACATTAGGCAAAACTAGTTTGTCAGAATATCGGTACATATGTACATGTTTGGACATGTAGTTCAGTTTATTTTGGCAACATGACCAACATTGTAGAAAACGTACACAGTTGATATAAGCTTATTTATGTGAGGATATACATACTTGTGTGCTCATAAACATACATACATATACTGTGTTTAAGCATAAATTTAAACGTATGAGCTTATGGAATATCAAGTACCAATTCATCTTAACAATTTTGTTAAAACGTTTAATTATGTTTGGATGGTCCTAAATTTGATTATGGGTTTTACCCCAAGCACTTTTGGTATGCAGTCGTGAGCATTAGTATGTGTCAAATGAAAATATTTTCCGTCAATCGAAACTATCATGAATCAAATGAAGTGGTTCATTTTTAAGTAAAAGGATTTGCAATAAATTGGGATTTAAAATGTAAACATATTCGGAGCAGGGCTCTAAACCTTCTTTACCTTCTGTTCTTAAATACTAGCAAAACTTATTCAACCTATAATGGATCAACAAATGTAAAGTTTTCCATCCGACAGTTTCTTTGCGCTTACATTTCACTTAAGTAAAGGCAAAACAGATATGTATTCGATAGAAAGCTGGGCTTATTGGTCAACAAATGCTACAAAGCCTGGTAAAAACTTAAGTGCAATACGTCCTTTCGTTGGCAAGCGAGCTGTAATTTTCTCTCTCGTCGATCAAAAGTCAGACTACATATGCATACAACACCAGGTTATCTGGTTAACAATTTTTTTCTGTAGTGTATTGTATTGTTGTAAGCTGAACAAAAAATATAACCAAGTGTGAACAACCTCATAGACTTTAAATACTTAGCATTGGAGTTATTTAAGGATCACGAATAGTGTCATCACTTACAATATGGGGCGCTTCCAGTTTGCCACATTAGAATTTATTGCAAAGTAATATTACGAGTTCTACCGATGACCTACGGGAGGGCTGAATCCCAACTCAACCAACCTTAATGTACAAGTACATACGTGGATTTGTACTAGAAAATTAAATTTTCAATTTTACTTTACTTCCCTCACCCGCACCAAAGGTTGACATTCTTTGAGCTCAACTGTAAACCTCGCATGACATGTGACACCGATTGCAATGCAGCATTCAGAGTGCATAAATTGCAATTTCATCCATATGTACATATGTACATATATACATAAGGGCATTCATCAAAACAGCGCACAACTCGCATGTACTCGTACATATGTACATATGCATAATAGGGCAGTCCTTAAAAAAATCAAATTAACGATTTTTTTCAGTATCACCCCTTCAATCGGTAATACCACGGTCACAGATATCACATATATTTTAATTTTTTGGTGCCGATTGGAGTCGGTTAAGACATTTTCATAAGGTAATCCGAACTTTAACCCCTATGCGACACGCCTCAACCGCCTCCAATCGGGGCTAAAATTTATATACGATACCTTCGACTATAGTAGCATCGATGCAGGGGTTGAGCCCTAGAAAATCGGATATACAAATTTGCTTCCTACATTTAAGGACCACCTTAATGCACATATGTAATATAAAATTGTTCTGGGATGTGTGCTGGAGTGAGCGACACTGAAGCTAACGATGTTTTCATAATCTGCTGAATTGACATTTAATTAGATTGAGTTGGCAATTTTGCAGCTACTGTCGCTCCTTGCTGGATACTATTGCGAGCATACGTTAGCGTATTTGTTGATTTTATGCTAGTTATTCGACCATGGCAGATGGATACTCAGAATATGTGGCTTGATAGCTGCATAGGAAGAATTTCATACATAATGGCGTAGAAGTCGTAACATAAACGAGAGTATTACGAGTAAAAGCTTGGGCAGTACTTAGCCATGAAATGCATCATGCAAAAGTAGTTAATAAATTTGAATATATCTTTGTATGCATGCGTGTATAATAGGGCGGGTAAAATTTTTTGCATCAAAGGCACATTACGCGATTATGGTTATTTGGGTAATTTCAAGCATTTTTGCCTAAGAAACCATAGGCCTAAAATGAATTTCGAGCCAGCGATTTTTTCTATCTAGCTTTTTTTCCTTAAAGTGGCTCACCTGTTGAAACAGCTGTATTTAAAACAAGCAAAATGTGTATCTGGAGGTTTTTGGGGTCGAGGAATCCATTTCTGGCATTATTTTTCTCTTTTGAGGGCCGCCAGAGGGCGCTTCCGTACTTTTTTTTGGATTTTAATGCCTTTTTTTTCCGAAAATCGACAACATTGTTGCGGAAATCCACGAAATTTGACTTTCTCATAATATAACTTCAATTACTAAATAGCCTAAAATCTTCAGCGTCCAAAATTTTTATTTTTTTAATTTTTTTTTTATTCTTTTCTTATTTTACATATTAAACACAGTATGAAAATGAAAAAGCACAGTATGAAAATGAAAAAGCATGCTGTCACACATGTTATTTGCCATACAATATGTCGATAAACAATATTACCAACATAATATTAAAAAAAAAATACGTTACACGTGTTTAAAAATTGAAACACTAGAAATTGTTTTTGTTTTTTTTCATTTACATTTCATATGTTTTTATCTATTAAGTTAAATTTTTGAATAAAAAAATAAATATATTAAAATAAAAAAAAAAATGTGTTTTGTAAAATTCAGAGAACAATGTTTTGCCCTAAATTGAATAAAATCGATATAAGTTGTGCTTCAATACACCTCCCTTCCCCCCAATTCTTAACGCTGAACATTTTAGGCTATTTAAAAATTGAAATTGCATTATGTGAAAGTCAAATTTGAATTTTCGCAACAATGTTGTCGATTTTCGGAAAAAAACCGTTAAAATCCAAAAAAGTACGGACGCGCCCTCTAGCGGCCTTAAAAAAAAATTAATGCCAGAAATGGATTCCTCGACCCCAAAAACCCCCAGATACACATTTTGGCTAGTTTTAAATACAGGTGTTTCAACAGGTGAGCCACTTTTTGAAAAAAAACTAGATAGAAAAAATCGCTGCCTCGAAATTCATTTTAGACCTATGGTGTCTTGGGCAAAAATGCTTGAAATGACCCAAATAATCATAATCGCGATGTGCCTCTGTTATTTTTTTTTTGGGCCCCTACAAATCGACCCGCCCTAGTGTATAAATATTACTATTCCCTACCGGAACAATTTGTCTGTAATAAGTCTTTGATAGGACAACACCTGTATGACATTGTCACCAGTATCATTGTCAGCTATATGTCGTTTAGGATTCACAGCAAGCGCGACGATGTCACTAAATCCTCTTAGTGACGATGTCACCGGTGACCATTTTCGCTACTGGGTTGGAATAGTTCAAAAACTCACACGCACTCAAAAATGTACTGTAGAATACGGTAAAATTTACACATTGTTGTTAAGAAATTCATAGTAACTTTAAGTAATATAACAGGTAAAGCTACCTGTAAAATGTGGAGTATTTACCCAGTCTGTTCTGGTAGGGTTCATACCCTGCATAAAAAATTAACAATTGATAAAAAATAACCTACTTGTAGTTAACTTTTTTGCGGAATTTCTATAAAGTATATAACTTGTAGTTAGCTACGAAAAGCTAACTTGAAACTTCTTGAAAAGTAATGCATGAGTAATGCTTGTGATTGTTTACTTTAAAAAAGTTTTATTTAAATATCATTAAACCAATTTTACTTTGAATGCACTTTCTTTCTGCACTTCGCAAATACTTTTCATGTAAGCAAATATGTAATGTAATAAAAATAAAGTAAATAATTAAAAAAGTAAAAAAAAAAAACAAAAAAAATAATATTTTTCTTATTGATATTTGATGTCCAAAAGTAGTAAGCTACAAGTTAGTTGACATCTAATGCAGAGGTAACCAACCTCGACTATTTTGCGGTCATCGCCATAGAAATATAGTTAGCTTTCCTCAAAGAAAGTATACAGATAGTAGTGACCTTTGTTCCTTCCTAATCAACCTCAAGTCCACTTATAATTATGTACATTTCCCGCAGGGTATATGTAAATACATACATACATGTAATACGCGGATACATATTTTTTTCAATGCCATCAGATCTGCACCGTTCGTTCGAGTGTTAAAAATGAGATGCCAAATTATAGGGCTTGACCTGTAGATGTGCTATAAGGTCTTATTTTTTGAAAAAGGTTGACACACTGTAAACAATTAAATTAAAATACATATTTAATAAGTGAAACGAGTTATTATAATATGGGTATCTAACTAAATGGTTTTAAATAGGGATGAAACGGTACGAGTAAATACAAGCACATTCTCGATACTTTATGTTCCATTCCAAGTAATTTTGTTATCTATACTTTTAAACCAGGTACTGAGTATGTATCGAACAAAATACTCGTATCGAAATTCCTCGACTTTTTCCTCCACTGTTATTCCTAATATGAATCACACTTTGGCCCAAAGTCGATTATCGCAAAGAATACACGATCCGACACTAAAGTCGATGTAATGCGGGCAGTACACTCGGAAGATCCTATTTATAACTACTTGGCTGCGGCGGGAGAGTTTAACTGCTGTCTCTCAAGAGTGCTGCTTAAAATGCCAAAATCTTAAATTTGTATGGGACATCCCTTCATTTCGTTACATGTACAAATAAAGACCTCCACGAAAATTTAAAAATAATTTTTGAGGGTCGCTGCCAGGTATTGAAAGTATTTAAATTCGACAAAGTTGACATTAGTGTTGGGAAGTATTGAGTACTTTTGAGGATCGAGTTCTTCGGTGTCGATACTTTTTAGGATCAGACATTTTTGAGAGTACCGACTACTTTATTTAAATAAACATACACATGTTGGTAACATTTTAATGATTAGTGTAGAAATGTCTCAAGCTGGCAACACTTTATTCAAATTCATATTATAAATCACAAATTATGCTAACTGTACTGGGTACAAGGTAAAAAGAACTCAGTACTTACAAGTTCCTATTCGACACCTAATACTCAGTACTTTGATTCGATCCTGAGTACATGTATCAAAGTGAGTATCGGAACAGGGTATTCTCGAGAACTGAGTACTTTCGAGTTCTTTTGTGAGTACTGAGTAGTTTAGAGCACTCAGTGGCGATACTTTTAAAAATCGGGTACAGTCGATGCTTTCGAGAACCGAGTTTTGAGTACTTTTGGTATTGAAACTGCTCAACACTGCAAAACATATTTTGTTACCATTGACTAAAGTTAAAAAAGGCTTTTGAGGTCAGGACTTATGATTATTACTATTATTATGGGCCATACGCACCGCGACCTCTGAAGTGATCTATTGTGCGTGACCCTCCGTCCTATGGGGAAAGGCTTTTAATGTAGTCTAGCACTTTCAAGGGCGTCAAGAGGTCAAGACTTCCTCACCCCTATTTAATAACAGATTGGCGCTTACACATATATTAGTGTTTGGCCGAGCTTTTCCTCCGATTTGTGGCGTGCGCCTTGATGCTGCCACAAAAAGGGCAAGGGCCTAAATTTTTACGCTGATTCCGAACGGCGATTTTATTTTAATGAGAAGCTGTTTTTCATGACAGAAATACACTCGTAGGTTTGCCATTGCCAGCCGAGGGGCGACTGCTATTAGAAGAATACTGTTTTTGTTTTTTTTTTTCGTTTTTAATGCTAAGTTAAACTGGGCTTGAGCCCACCCCTATATATATATATGATAATATAATTATTTGTAACCCAGTTTAATTTGGAACTCAGAAGAAAAAAATGCTGCATTTATTCCGAGAAAATTTAAACGAATGCCGGTGTTTGGAGGTTAATACGCAATAAATTTTTTCTATCGTAAAGAAATATGTAAAAATTTACAAATTTTAAAATTTTGAAGTTTTCGTGGATCTCTTTAATTTGTACGTAGAATGAAATGAAGGTGACTCCTATACAAAATTTAGATCTTGACTATTTTCGAACCACCCTAATTCATAGTCAAAATCGAGTCGACAGTAAAGCTAGCTCCAACTTTTTTACATAATTTTTAATAGAATATCTGTCAAAAAAGCTGCAACCTACCTTAAAGTCGACTATGAATATGACCGATTAACTTTAAAATGATGCGGCGAGTGCTTTTGGTCCAATCAGTACCTGTAGGGGCCTGCAAAGTTATACATGTGTACATATTTTGTATGATTTTTGAAATAAAACAAAGATTTGCAAATTTTTAATCATAAAATATCAGATTTTTGCAGATAATTCAAATATTAGCATATGGGCCAATATTGAGAGCTCGCGCCATCATTGCAGGTATATTTGATTGCTCGTAATTTCCGCTGAAATATTGTGCGAATGGCCCAGAAGCGAACACGCCCACGTCATCTCCACCATGAGTTTCAGAGTCCAAGGGCACTGTGGCGGGATATTCAAAACGTACGTTTTCTGTCTGTTCGGCGGTTATCTCGCTGCGGCCGGTTTGTTCATTATAGGTACTGCTGAAACCGGGTCCATTGGCGTAGGACAAAATGGTGAAAGGCAAACCATCAGCGCCTAGCGAATCGGACAAGCCAGTGATTGCTGAATCGCGATACTGTTGAAAGAAAGAAGGAAAGTATTTATTTCAAGTAGAAATAGTAACTTCGAAGCATATTACTCACCGGATAGCCGTTAATGGTCATGGTGTGCGAGTGATCTGACGTTACCACGATGAGCGTATCCTCTTCTGAGGTCATTTCGCGTGCACGCTCAATAGCGCGTGAGAACTCCACGGTATCCTCCAGTGATTTACGTGCACGGGTATCATGATGCGCCATGTCGATGCGTGCACCTTCCACAAAGAGGAAGTAGCCGTTTTTGTTCTTTTGCAATACCTTAATTGCGGCCTCCGTCATCTCGGTTAGCGATGGCTTCACTAGTTTGTAGTTGCTGCGTTCCAAATCGCCATTGTAGGGGCAATGCGAATTTGCGAATAATCCTAGCAAATACTCCGTTTTATCCAAATCCACCAAACTCAAGCCTTTCTTGCTCCAAACATATGCTGCCTGCTGGTTATTTGTCTCTTTATCCTTCAACCAATCCTGGATCAAATTTCGGCCATCCGTACGCTTGCCAGGCAGTCCTTCTTCATCGTTGACCGTAGTGTTAATAAAGTTGCGCCGACCGCCACCCATGACCACTTTCAAATTCTTACCCACATTCCACTCCACCAGCTGACGTGCGATATCTACATTGCTCTTAGCGCTACAGCCACTCTTCGAGAACACAGCGGCATCATTCTCCCAATCTCGATTGGCAGTATGCGCATACATGCCACCCGGTGAGGCGTGTGTCACACGCGCCGTTGTCACCAACCCAGTATCTTTTCCCGCATCTTGCGCCCACTTGGCAATACTATCCACAAAGTTATCCGGATTCTGGCCGGTGGTGCAATCATGACGCTTTACTTTGGCATTCACGCCTATTGTGCCGTAGTTGGCCTTCACGCCACCCAAATAGGCGGTGGCTGTGCAAGCTGAATCAGCCACTTGTCGGTCGACGCAGTATGTCTTCGACAAGCCAAAGTAGGGGAATTTTTCGAATGACACCTGATTAGCGCTGTCGCCCATTAGATTGCGTGTGGCTGTGACGGTGTGAATCGACATGCCATCGCCGAGGAAGAAGATGATGTTCTTAGCGTTACCATTTGCATTCAGTTTAGCTGATTGTTGGAGTTTTTCGCTGAGCGTATTCTGTGCCTTTGCAATCCAATAGCTAGCCTCACGTTCTGCTTCGTTCGTGAGATGTGACGCGGAGCCCAATCGCGTTGAGGCGCCAGTGCTGCGAGGATGTGCTGGAGGGACGAAAATAAATGCGTTTGTGAGATAAAGAAATTTGTATTAGTAAAAGCTCGGTAAAAATATAGTAGGTATTGTTTTATAAAGGGTAAAGTACAAGTGTTGCGAAATAATATTGCCATAATACTTGTTGATAAGGCGAAGTTTAAAGTATGTTACGGCAACGAGTAAACTAAATTTATTAGTGTATACACTCGTGCATGAAATATTGATGTCTATTTGTATATATCTCTCTCTAATTTTTTTTTTTAAATAAAAGTAACATATTACGTACTTGAATTTAGGGCTCTAAAACTAAGGACGGCATTTTTGGTAAATAAAATCTAAAAGGTTTATATATGTAGGTTGCCTTTAATTAGGTTTTTACCGACACGAGGCCACAGTGACATTGGCGAAAAACTGCGTAGCTTACGAGTTGGCAAGACTTGACTTCTGGCTCAGGTTGGATTTGTAAAAAGGGCTCCTTATACTTACACAAGTCTTGCTCTTGCTTTCGGGAAAGGCACTGCAAAGTGAATGTTCGGTTAACATAAAAAAATGACTGCCACAGCTGCATGAAGGATTCTACCAGGATATTACCCTTTCGCAAGCCTAGCATTGAAATACTTCATCATCAACCCTGATGATCGCTCTGAGATTGATATTAGCTGCCACCGTAAGTTCACTATTGGCTCGTTGTGTTTCATCGTCTGAGTAGTGGTTGCTGTCGAAAATCAGATAGTACCACTAAGCATAACTCCAACAATTTCCAAACTTGTTCTCAACTGGGGGCTACCATCACAACATAACCTTATCCTAACCATATTAAGGATCAAAATCAAAGGAAGCTAGAATGTCCTACAACAGGCGAAGTCCAGCTGTTAAGTATACGCTACAATCCTCACCTCGATCGCTTGCTGCCACAACGCCCATCAACAGACCTGTTAAGGCCAATGCGAAAAGGAATCGAATATTCATCATTAAAATGAAATTTTCTTGACTTCTGCGAGTATTCTGTGGATTGAGATCAACTCTTAAAATTGAACTAAATGGTAAAAATTGTTGAATAGCCAATAGAAGTATAGTAAAAACGCTTTATGTTAATCTTATCAAACACGTGAAATACACTTAATTATTAAATCAATATCAGCAATCATAAACTCAAAAAACGAGCATAAAATCGGGCGAGAATTTATTTATGATCCAATACATTCAATAAAAATTAAAGGGGTTATATTCGCTTTACGACTGCTGTCTTGGCTGTTGTTGGTTAGGCAGTATTACAAAAATTACACAGGTCCACAAAAAAAATCGATGAAAGGTTCCTTTGACCAAACCTAGTCTGTTATATGTTTTTGGGGTCGCTTATTTGCTCCATCATGTCTGGATTTTTTTCTAACCTCAAAAAGCATCTCGGATTTTACGTGACAGGTCGATTTCATCGATTTTTTTTTTTGTGGACCTGTGTTACTTTAAGCATTTGACCATTATTACTATGGTAAAATTTTCTGCTGAACCCGAATATAAAGTCAAAATTTGAGAAAGTAGATCAGTTTATGAGATATAACAAATTGTATTTTTTTTGAGATCTGAAAAAATGCACTCACTTAATGCAGTTTGTTTAATGAAATTGGTCAATCGCAAATTTGTTTTTACTTAGGTGAAGCTTATTAAATTTACCATCATCCATGTCAGCAACTAATTGCAATCCGATAAGCGTTTCCAGGAGCTTTTTATCGATTTACCGGCTATGTCGCGTAATTTTTAATAAAATTTCCCAAACAATTTTATTTTCGGTATGAACGTAAATGTGAAAAAATTGGTTTACCGCTTTATTTCTTAGACGTCAAAGTATGATTTTTTACAAATACAATAAGACCCTACTTATCCAAATTTAATAATAAATATAGAAATCATGATCTCTTAAATAAAAATACGCAAAAATAGTTTACATACAAATGTATGATTTCATAAATTATGTTAACTTTTAATAAATTTCAAGCTTTCGTGTTCTTTTCTCAGCATCTTCACATGCGTATTGCGTGCTCTGTCTTAAAAATGTTGCACTCTGATAATGTTGCCATATAAGAAGGTGAAATTTTTTTCGAGAAAAGAAAACGCCATTAATAAGCTTCACTAATGTGAGAAGAAATTTTCGATTGACCAACTATAACCAAAAAAATTGATATGAATGGGAACAATTTTTTCAGATCTCAAGTGTAGCTATACCTCAAAACTTGTTCTACTTTTTTGTGTTCTGGAGGGAGATTCTGTAACCAGTTAGCGACAATTTTCGGATCGCTATCGCACTTTTCGACACATGATATAAATGCATTTGCGTCGAAAAGTGCGATATCGATTCGAAAATTGTCGCTAACTGGTTACCGAATAATTCCCTCCGCCCCTGACTTCATATTTGGATTAAGTATATAATTTTACATAAGTATTGCTTTGAAGTGTTTATGATGAAATATTATAGAAACTACAACTATAGTAAAACGCTACTATGAATTTTTGGCTTTTGCACATATAATCAGGTTAATAATAATACATACATACTTTGCTTAAACTTTTGCCAAGTGTAAAACACAAATGAAGGGCCTCTTCTCTAGGACGGCAAATGGTTTTAATGACAGATTTTTCAAGGCGGAGATTTGCCATTGCCTGCCACAATCGGATTTCTTGTTGACTAGTGTTGTTATTCTATATATATAAATGTGAAGGTCTGTTTGTTTATTACCTTATAACTTTTGAACCACTGCACGGAATCGCAGGAAACTTTGCGCACTTATTTGTTTTTACCCCGGGAAGGTTATACTTAGGTATGGTTTTGTTTGCAAATATGGTGTAAATTTTGCCAGGGGCGTGGAATTTTTAATCAGCTATAACTTCGGAACCATAAGTCACATGAACTTGAAATTTGGTATGCATACATATCAATGGTAGGTTTATAATATAAGCGTGGAATTTTTTATCAGCCATAACTTCGGAACCACAAGTCATATGACTCCTTTAATTCCTTTTGATATTCCTTTCGAATTTAAAATACCTCAGTTTCCAGTTCTCTTAGCTTTTGCAATGACAATAAAACAGGAATGCTTTAAAGTAAAACCCGAAACTTTATTGAAAATAAAATGTATGATAATTGTATTGGATAATGCGTTTATGTTAATAGATACTTTGAAGTACTAAAAAAATGCTGTGAAATTATATTAGAGTTATTATTCGTAGGAAATTAGATAGTATTTCTTCTATTATATAATTTATTGGAGATATTTTAACCTAACCTATAGAAACACCTGCAGTGCCAAAAAATTATTATTACATTTCATTCCATATCACCCAAGCTGCTATCACGGCTATAGTAAAATTAGAGCAGAAAGAGAGTATAATATCTTTACATAAAGTATTTTTCATATTTGTATAATAACGTGGGGTGAAACCCGCAGGTAAAAGATAGTTGCTTATATAGGCAGCTCTTTTGGCAAAAGCTTGAATTTTTGCAAAGTATGTAGACATTTTCTATCCACCTGGACCTATAAAACCGTTTGAACGCACAGCATGTATTGAGCTGAAGGAGACATGTATGGTCGATAAAGATAAATAAATCGCCGAATCATAAACCATACTACAAAAAGTGCGTTTTATAATTATAGTTATAGCAATCGCACTCTCGGCCATCGAAACCACCGTTAGAAACTGGGTGTATATAATACACACATATTTCGCTCAGCAATGACTGGGAAGCTTCGAAGGACCGCATGTGGGCACAACTTTGCATAGATTTGGTATGAGGCTTTTGGCAGCATTGTGTTCAGAGACCCAACAGACTGCTTTGATGTATTGTTTATCGTATAGCCATCAAAACCGTATTAAGCACCTTTTAAATTCACTGTCGTACTCTTTATTAACCGTCTGAAGACGTAGAAATTTATTCATACATACATATGTACATTTAGTCGGGGCATAATGAACACTATGACCTAAAATACCGTATGTGGGCTTCTATAATAAAAGCTAAAAAGAATCTTGGTACAAGTATTCATAATTGTTTGGCGTCTGCTGTGGGGAAATTTAAATGTTTTAGATTAGAGACGAGCGAGAGACGTTCACGACTGTTATAATCCGAAATAGGCATTTCTACGTGACGAGTTGCTCGTTCACGACTGTTACGATTCGAGCCCAGGCCTGACGTCTTATGGTTCTGAAGGTTTCCTTACTTTATTAACCGACTTCAAAAAAAGGAGGAGGTTATGTGTTCGTCGGTTTTTTTTTTATAACTTTGGGCCACGTTACCGATTTCGATAATTCATCGGAAAGGTGGTACCTCAAGGGTGGTCCCATACTAATTTTGTTTAGATCCGATAGTTGGATCGTGAAGGAATTAACGATAATCTTAAATCTTTATATGAGAATAGAAGTCGGTTTTGGTTTTTCTTAAAAATGACTTTTTTTATTTTGAACTTTTTAGTTTACCTTTGCTGAAATTTAGTAATTGCGCTCCCTAATATCTGCGAATAAATTAAGAAAGTTTGACCCACCTTTATATAAAGACCCCTGAACTATCTAAGGAATCAATTTACATTCGAAATTGCATTGCACTCGCCATCGGAACTATGCCGAAAGTTTCAAGTCTCTAGCTTGTCCGGAAGTTAGTTTAAAATCGATTGGGAATTTCCGCGGGATGGGCAAATCAAATAAATGCTAGTAAAAAAGCTTGTAAAAATATTTTTCTCCTCATGTGACTTTAGCTATAGGTATACGCTATGCAAAAAAAATCTGTAGCAATAACCATTGTACATACAGTAGTAATTTAAATGTAGCATTATTGCATGCACTTTAGGGCACTTTTCGGCATCACACGTACGATTCTCCCGCAGCGAATTTGCCACTAAAAACGGCGTTCATGCGGAAATATTGCACACATCCTCTGCTGCGTAATGCTTCTGACCTGCTTCTGCCATTTTCCGGCAGTCCTTTTTAAAATGGTGCTTAAAATGTATGTATGGAAATGGCATACGTATGTATGTAAATGGCATACGTACATATGTATGTATGCAGTACTTATGTGTATCGCAGCTGTCAAAAAGAAGAAAAGTTCAAAGTAACACGCGGCTAGTAAAAAGAGTCATTTATATATTTGCAGGTAAGTATGTATCTATGTATGTACACACCTTACTATTTACAAGCGAAAAAATGAAGATATTATATTTACCTACCTACATGCAGTGAGCATTTTTCTAAATTTTTATTTGAGTTACCAGGCGAAATTGGAGATTTCGCTTCTACTGAAATTTATGTTTTTTTTCGAGGATTAAGACACTAATCAAAGCTCTCAAAAGCTTACAGCCCAGGAATAGAGCATATATCTATTCATACTTATATCATACCGTC
The DNA here is from genome assembly GCF_013731165.1 of Rhagoletis pomonella. Classification (NCBI taxonomy): domain Eukaryota; kingdom Metazoa; phylum Arthropoda; class Insecta; order Diptera; family Tephritidae; genus Rhagoletis; species Rhagoletis pomonella. The sequence continues at coordinate 21,195,656 of NW_023458561.1, forward strand.
ACCAGAAATGCAAAAAGACGTAACTAATAAAAAATTCAAAATTCACTTTTTGATTGATATGCCCATCATATTTCATAGAATTCAACTCCCCAATTTCAGTTATGATGTCGTTTGGTCTTTTTGCATTGTGACGATATACATGTGATCATAATCAGCTAAATACCAGTGGCGGGCATACATAAATAAGATTGCATCTAGAGTACTGGCTTGGATACTAAATAAATACCAATTTTTTCTTCTTCTTGGGCTTTGTAACCGTTTAAGCGATTTTGGCTGAGCTCATCAAAGCACGCCAGTCGGTTCTCTTCTGTGCCAACTGACGCCAATTTGAAAATTCAAGCCCTTCTCCAATGGGTTTTTCGATCGCAGTGGGGGCCTCCCTGTTCCTCTGCTATCAACAGCGGGTTCCGAGCTGAATGTTTTCGGAGTCCATTCGAACGACTCGGCCGAGCCAGCGAACCTGCTGTATTTTAATTCGCTGCACTATGCCCATGTCGTTGTAAAGCTCATACAACTAATCATTTAATCGTCTGCGGTACTCGCTATCGCCAACGAATAAAGGTCCGCAAATCTTCCTCTCGAATACTCGAAGAGCCGCCTCATCGGATGTTGTAATTTTCCATGCTTCTGCGGCATACACCAGCACACTCAGGCATGATGAGTGACTTATAGAGTGTAGTTTTCGTATGTCGAGAGAGAACTTTACTCCTTAATTGCCTGCTTAGTCCAAAGTAGCACTTGTTGGCAATAGTGATGCTGCGCTGAATTTCGATGCTGACATTATGACGAATAAATGAAATTCTCCACATTATTATAATTATAAGTGTCAACAGTGATGTTTTTTTCTGGGATGACACCCATGAAGAGGGAACTCTCATGGTATTACTATACCGGCAGAGTAGTATGCGCGATTTGTAGCCTCAAGGTACACCTGCGTATTTAAACCTCTCCACTAACCACTCTACCCGCGGCACTGCCATTTAAGGTATTACCTCACGGGGCTGGTTGGCTAACAGGCTCGCTACCTTATTTAACCGGTTCTAGCTTCGTCAGATCGTCTTAGATCTTTTAGAATTCTGGAGATATGTCGCACATTTTATGCCAGTTCTTTGCTGATTTTAACATGTAGTCGACAATGTTGATACCCTGCAGTATATTTCGGATTTCAGGGGCATAGCGAGGACAAAAGAATACTATGTGTTGCGCGTTTTCAGTAAGGCCTCTGCAAGTCAGACAGTGCGTGAAATCTCCATGCCCAAATATTTTTTGATACTCTCGGTAGGGGCCATGTCCGGAAAGAAACTCTGTTAAATAGTAGTTTGAATTTCCGTGGGCTCCTTCCAGCCAGTTTTTAATGCATGCAATAAGCTTATGAGTCCACCTACCCTTTTCCGATTCATCCCAACGCTTTTGCCAGATCTCCATAGAGCGGCATCTTTCCTGCTCTGTACTTCTTTTCGGTTTAAGCTGGTATTTCCCACAGATACGCGCTTATACACTCTTTGCATCTCGTTTGCCAGGATATCTACGGGAATCAGTCCGGCAATCACGAAGGGTGCTTTGTCAGATATTGTCCTTAGTGCGCTTAGGCGATACACAGATGTGAGTATTTTCGCAGATTGGAGCACAGTAGAGTAAGACTGAGCTGACCACTCTATTAAGCAATACCCTTCTACTATGTTTGGGACCGCCGATATTTGGCATCATTCTAGATAAGCATGCTGTGAATTCGATGCTTTCTTTGCTGCATACTCCAGGTGGGCCTTAAAGTTTAAATGGCCATCAATCATTACCCCCAAATATTTTATTGCGGTCTTTTATATTATAGTTTTTAACCAACACTGAATCTTATTATGTCTACGGCCTTTCTGCAACTTATCAATACTGCCTCTGTTTTGTTATCAGCGAGTTCTAGATATCTCGATGATAGCCATGCCTTCAATCTTTTTATAGCTTCGCTGGCTTTCCTTTCAATATCCTGTATTTTGCCCGAATCCTATTATTTTTGCCCGAGGAGGCATATCGATGCATATAACCTCGTAGCGCATTAAGTTCCACAGGAGAGGCCTGAGAACGGATCCTTGGGGTACCCCCCGAGGAAACAGTGACGTTGGTGCTATGGCACGAATGCGCTGACTGTTTGTTTGATGACAGGAGATAGTACGTCTTGTCCTCGAAGACAACCAGACCCAATCGCTTTGCTTCCTTATCCAACCTAGAAAAGGTAGAAAAGACTTCGCGGTTCTTGTCGATGTCGCAATGATGTTCGATGTCATCGGCGTACGACAGCAATTGTACGCTCTTGTACAAAATTCTTCCTGAGCGGTTCAGTTCTGTAGCTCTTATTATCTTCTCCAATATCAGATTAAAGAAATCGCATGAAAGGCAGTCCCCCTGTCTGAAACCCCGTTTGGTAGCAAACGCCTCGGAGAGGTTTTTCCCAATCCTGACGGAGCTGGTTGTATTGCTCAACGTCATTTTACATAGCCATATCAGTTTCAGGGGATGCAAAATTCAGACATCGCGGCATATAGGCAACTCCTTTTCGTGCTGTCGAAAGCGGCTTTGAAGTGGACAAATACCAATTTACTTACATACATATATAAACTAATATCTGCAACCGTGAACGAAAAAATTACACAATATCTATGACTGCTTAGTACAATTGTAACGGCTTCGTATATTTCCGCGACCGCGTAGGACAATAGGAGCAGGGATCGGAAACTCGGCCTTTCCGACCTCGCCCAACAGTTCGTCTATAGCGTGGAGCGGAAACTAGGACTTTCCGCCTGCCTCACTTACAAAGTAACGACTACGGGAACATGGATCGGAAGCTCGGCCTTTCCGACCATGATCAACGGCCTGTAAACAGGGCGGAGCGGAAACTAGGTCTTTCCGCCCGCCGCACACAAAAGTAGACTGGAGACAAGGCCTCGCCAGCTACCCAAATTGCTATTGAATATCATTGTTATCTTTACAAGTTAATATTTATAATTATTTCACTTTGTATTGTATCACACATACTTAAATATTCTAAATCTTTTTATCTCAACTGTCTGTAAGAAAACATTTTTCTGTAGACTAAATAAATAAATAAATAAATAAATAAGCTCTGCTACATACGCTTCCCGGGCTGGGCCCGGTAATTAGAGAGCAAGAAAAATCATTCTCTCATATATGCAAAAATTTGCTAAAAGTGCTCAGAGAGTGAGCAACGCAAAACCCACATTTCGTGCAAAAAATCGTCAAATCAGCGGATTCAAGTTTGTTCTTGGTACTTAAAATGTTAGACATTTTTGCGGACTTTTATTCAACGGCGAAATCAATATTGGTTAATTAAAGTTGATTTTATCAGCAGAAGGAACGAAAATACATCAATTATAAATTACACACCAACCTAATTTTTCCAACATCATAAAATGTATCCACGCAACACTGATACCGGACAAAAGTCCGGCCTATTCGGTTCACGGGGAAGAAGACATTTACAATCCAAAAGTGAAACGTATTTGCTCTCTATATTATCCATGTTTCTAGCGTGAGGAACGCCTTCTGGGCTATCTTGGTCAGCCGCGGGATCCCGCGTGCTAGTGTGGAACAAAGAGTAGACATCTCTTACTAGGTGAAAAACACTGGTATTTAGAAATTGCTAAAGACATATTTAAGTAAATAGCATTTTAAAAATATTAAAAACTGAAGTACTTATGTATTTTAGAGTGCTTATTACTTAAGTTATAAGATATTTAGTAGATTGACAATATAATAAAGTATGTACTTCGTGCTGTTCGATATTTTTTGAAACTTTGTAAAATTTTCTTGGATTTGTTGGGGGCTTTTTGAAATTTTCTTTATTATATATTTCGGGATCTTTCAGGACCATTACGGCACTTCTCGGGATTAATTTTGTATACCGTATTTAATAAAACCAAATATACTAAGTAATATTTTATTCAGTATCCCGCGAAACCTGAAATACTAAACATTTGTGTAAAGATTATTCTTTGATTAATTAATTAATCAGGTTTCGATTATTCAGCTGGTTCGAATAAACGCATATCTACCTGCCAGTTTCACGAAAACAATTTAAGTGAAACAATTTTTTTATGTACGCTCAATTCCATAAAAAAAATCGTTTCACTTAAATTATCTTCGTAACTACTAAAGTATGTAAATCTTATTATAACTCGGTATTTATTGACATTCAAAATATTTAAGGACATAAGTAGTACATACTTGTAATTTACTACATCATAAATATCTAAATACTTTTGTTCTTAGTGCTTAGTAAATACAATTTTGCCCCTCATTGCTGCATACATATGTATATACATATGTATGTATGTGTGTACATATATGGACGATACGCACGATATTTGTTTAAATATATTATATTGCAGAGAAATTAACCCAAATTCTATTTGCATGTCGTTATCCATCATCAAAATTGAATGTAAGAAAAAGCAAGCAATCACAAAATTCACGAGAAAATGTAAACATCATCAAATTCATTTGGCAGTCACATTTAACACTAACATACATACATGCATACAGTGACTTAGACAACTGTTCACATGATAACTTTTTTATATTCACAACTCTTTTCAACTTGGAAGTTTTTTAAAATTTTTTTTATGAAAATATTGTTTATGCTATAACCAAAATCGTATTAATCAAAGTTTTAAGCTTAATACAAAAGTTAAAAAATCCCAAAAATGTCGAACCATTTAATCGGAATTTTTAGAACATTCCGGATAAGGCTATAAATAAAGTCCACAAAATTATAGTATAATAAAGTGCAAGCTTTAGACGATTTAATATTCGCGTTGATTTTTAATATTTTTTTGCGGACGGTGTTTTGCAATTTTATCCATAACATAAAGAGTTTGTTAAAGAATAAATGCCCAAAAAGTTATCATCTTTTTTTTATTAAAAAAAAATGTTAAAAGTCAACGCGAATTCTTAGCTGCTTCCAATATACACTACTAAAATTTCATGAGTTGCAAAACTGCAAAATTCTTCGAATTTTGCATAAGGTTTGAAACTTTGAGTTTTATGAACAAAGATTTTCACAAAAATTATTACAATTAAAAAACATTGTGAATATTAAAAAAATAACCCTGTGAAGGCTTGTTTGAACCACTGTATGTTCGTATGCATTCGCAATATTTGCTATGTAGTATGTATGTATGTATATTAGACTGCATCACTCCCCATAAAAAAAAATCTATTATATTTTAAGATGCGCACCAAAATATTTCGTAAAAATATTAAGATTTACGTGAACTGATCCAATTTATAAATACCTCCAAAAATGGAGTTTTTTATGGATAAAAATAGTTTCTTAAAGATTTTTTTGAAAAAAATCCCATCAAATTATAAAACGGTTTAGGCTTACAAAATTTGCATAAAAGTATTAAAAAAAAATATAAAACATTTTCAACAGAATCGTAAAAATGAGATTTTTGATACTGTTTATTAACTTTTTTCAAAGATTGGCATAAGAAATATTTGAATAACTGAACCTAAACTATTCCGATTTCGACTTGGAAAGCCACTTTCTCACCCTCTTTATTCCTTTGCTAATAAACTCATTGAAAGGATGCAAGAGAAAGGTAGGATGAACGAGTGTAATTTCAAGTTGAGTTAAAATATGTTGGGATTTGAAAAAAAGGGACGTGAATGACTTCGATTTGCACAGAAATAAAAAGAGTGGGAAAATACCTTTCCACTGATACCACACAAGTCTAAATCAGTTTACGTAAATCAGTCTTTGAAAAAAGTTAAAAAGCAGCATCAAAAATCTCATTATTACGATTCCGTTGAAAAGATTTTTAAATATTTTTATACATATTTTTCAAGTTTAATTTGTTTTGTGGTCTGAGGTGTTTTTTCCAAAAGTTCTTTAAGAAACTTTTTATCTTCATAAAAAACTCCATTTTTGAGGGTATTTTGAAATCGGTATAGCTTACGTAAATCTTAATATTTTTCCGAAATATGTTGGTGGACGTCTTCAAATATAATAAACTTTGTAATACCGTTGGAGACCCGCAACATTTTTTGGTGATGCAGTCTAATGTATATAAATGCTAGCGTTAACATTTTGCGGTATGTTTGCGTATTATAAAAAATTAAATTCAGGCTTTTCTTTTTAATGGATTCCGCCGTTTTGATAGCTTTCAATGTCGAACAAAAGTAAATTGAAGTTGAATTGTTTTTTTGCATGAAAACAGAGTGAAAAACAAGAAAATTTGCATGCATATTACAAAAGAAAATCCAGTAAACATTGGTGTGCAGTAGTGTTACACACATATTTAGCACATCCATACATATCGTTAGTGTAGTGCGGAAAGGTCGTATCTCACTGCGTCGCTCAAATACAAAATGGCGTAACTAACTAAAAATCTAAAATTCACTTCTTGATTGATTATGATGCATTCACATCGTTTTACGCAATACAAAATTTTAATTAGTTGTGGCTTTTTTCATTTCAGCGACGTTGTGAGATACGCCCTTTCCAAACCATTGTAACGATATCTATGTACATAAATGCGTTTGTTAAAAACAATGGGATAATGTGAAATATGTAGTTAGAAGTTAGCAAATGCTTGTTGTGGATGCGTGTCAAAGTCAGGCCAGAAGGATCAAAAGAGTGTGCGTGTATTCGATTACCGACTAAGGGCCGTTTTCTCAAGTAAACTGTATCTTTAAAGCTCACTTTATATTTAAAGGTTGCATTAAAATTTATCATTGTGTCTAAAGTAAAGCATTTTATTATCGGTTTTAAATTGGTTTATAACCAAGAAACATATATTCGTCAAAAACCGATAACAGAAATGCTTAACTTTATACATAGCTTTAAATATAAAGTGAGCGTTAAAGATAAAGGTTACTTTAGAAAACGGCCCTAAAAAATGTAAATTTTAAAATATCCCAATATGTATGTATGTATACGCCTAAATGTTCATTTGCATAACATATATATGTATAATGCTAGTCGGACTTGGCGTTTATATCCTTCTCGAGTAATTTGCGAGTTGGATGGAAGAGTTCCAACAAAGCAAAATGAGGAAAAAACTCTGCCGCACTTTAAAATTTTCTTGTGTTACTTCCAGAATTTTCGCTCTTCCAAAAATGTTTGAATAAGTACAGTTATTCGGGTAGGCTCTGAAATTCACTTCCGATTGCAAACAGCGTGCAACAGTCAATTTTACATGGGCCAGATACAATAGAACTGCATTTTCAGTTCTCTCTGATATCAGGATTAAGAAAGGACTTTGGAATTTGAAAAATATAATTAAATCAACATATTATTTGAAAAATTCAGTGCAATGTAGAAAATCCGTGTGGGTTTAAAGTTAGAGAGAAAGAGAATTAAAATAGGTAAAATGTTTTTATGCATAAGGCGAGTAGGTATTGAAAATGTCATTTTAAAAGTTTATCCTTGAGTGCCCTTGAAATATTGCACTATTTATTTTGAAAAGAATTACATGTTAAGGACTAATATAACTTTGTTTTCTTAAGAAAAATAAATTCATTAAAAGGGCATTTCAATACCTATTCGTCCTAATGAACCAAAATAATATTTTTTTGTTATTCAAAAGAATTTTTCCTTTCATTTGGTTCCCATATTGTTATATATTGCACTGACTTTTTTTAAAATAATTTTTGGAAGTAATCATATCTTTGAAATTACAAAGTCCTTTAAAAATAATCCTGACCACTTCCAGCAGTGAAATAACTGAAGTTAATTTTGAATTAAAATTTTGGCGTTCTTTAATTCTTGTTTTTCATGTCAAATTCACCTGAATTATTTCTTCCGTTTTCAAGTTCACTCGAACTCTAGCACCTGCCTGACGTATGTAAATAAATCATTAAAAATCTCGGGATCCCGGAGCTGTAGTGCCGGGATGCCGCTATTGAAAACTTAATAAGCTTAGTTCAAGTACAGTTGCAAATTAGCAAGCTATCAGTAAAGTTGAGGTTACCAAGTGTTTAAAGTGGTGACAGGTAACAAGACCAACGGAAATAAGGTCAATTGACTTTATTTCCCACCCTAGTGCAAAATAAAGTTAATTGACATTATTTCCTTTTTAAAAGCAAAATAAAGTCAACAAAAATTTGGAAATAAAGTGATTGATGCTATTTCCTCATTCAAATGGAAATATCGTCAACAATGCTTAAAGTATGTCGATTCATAGTGTTTAAAATTCGGTAATTAATGAGACACGGGTTGGGTTGAGTATATTAGTTTTACAGAGTTTATTTGAAATTGCTGTTTAAAGTTCACAAATGGTATTTATATCAAAAGGCTTATGATAATTGTCTTTCGAGGGCTTAAATTCATTAATACCCTCTATCTGCGATTTGCACAAAAACTAATTTGGGCGCGGCGTAGCGTAGTGAGGTGTAGCGCGCGGCACCCTGAAATTGTGCATATGGAAACTGTGCATACGAAATAATGCATATGAAAAAAACCGAAATAATGCATACGAAAAAAACCGAAATAATGCATATATGCACAGTTTCGGTTGAAAACC
>NW_023458561.1:21204202-21204981 GCF_013731165.1 Rhagoletis pomonella
AAAAAAACCGAAATAATGCATATATGCACAGTTTCGGTTGAAAACCGAAATAATACATATGAAAAACCCGAAATAATGCATACATGCACACTTTCGTTTGAAAACCGAAATAACGCATATGAGAAAAACGAAGTAATGCATACATGCACAGTTTCGGTTCAAAACCGAAATAATGCATATGACAAAAACCGAAGTAATGCATACATGCACAGTTTCGACTCAAAACCGAAGTAATGCATATGACAAAAACCGAAATAGTGCATACATGAAAACGAACTTCTTTCTGAGTAGGCGGCCTTCGGCCGCGCTTAGGGATTATAACCCTTACTAAGTAGAATTCTCCTTTCTGTGTTGCCGGAAAAGGGGGCCGGAAGTATTTTTGCGCAGAACTCCTTTCTGCGTAGGCGGCCTTCGGCCGCGCTTAGGGATTATAACCCTTACTAAGTAGAATTCTCCTTTCTGTGTTGCCGGAAAAGGGGGCCGGAAGTACTTTTGCGCTGAACTTCTTTCTGCGTAGGCGGCCTTCGGCCGCGCTTACGGATTATAACCCTTACTAAGTAGAATTCTCCTTTCTGTGTTGCCGGAAAAGGGGACCGGAAGTATTTTTGCGCAGAACTTCTTTCTGCGTAGGCGGCCTTCGGCCGCGCTTAGGGACTATAACCCTTACTAAGTAGAATTCTCCTTTCTGTGTTGCCGCAAAACGGGGCCGGAAGTATTTTTGCGCAGAACTTCTTTCTGCGTAGGCGGCCTTCGGCCGCGCTTAGGGATTATAACCCTTA
>NW_023458561.1:21204991-21218804 GCF_013731165.1 Rhagoletis pomonella
CGCGCTTAGGGATTATAACCCTTACTAAGTAGAATTCTCCTTTCTGTATTGCCGGAAAAGAAGGGCGGACGTATTTTTGCGCAGAACTTTTCTCTGCGTAGGCGGCTTTCAGCCGCGCTTAGGGATTAAAACCCTTACTAAGTAGAAGTAAATAATTCATATTAGAAAAAACGAAATTATCCATATGCACACTTTCGTTAGAAAACCGAAATAATGCATATAACAAAAACCGAAATAATGCATGCATGCACAATTTCAGTTCAAAACCGAAATAATGCATATGGCTAAAACCGAAATAAAGCATACATGCACAGTTTCGGATGAAAACCGAAATAATGCATATGTGAAAGACGAAGGTATGCATACATGCACAGTTTCGGTTGAAAACCGAAATAATGCATATAACAAAAACCGAAATAATGCATGCATGCACAGTTTCGGTTGAAAAACGAAATAATGCATATGAGAAAATACCGAAATTATGCATATGCATACTTTCGTTTTAAAAGCGAAATAATGCATATGAAAAAAAACGAAGTAATGCATACATGCACAGTTTCGGTTTAAAACCGAAATAATGCATATGGTAAAAACCGAAATAAAGCATACATGCACAGTTTCGGTTGAAACCGAAATAATGTCTAAATGCACAGTTTCCATATGCGCAATTTCGGTGCCCCGTAGCGCGCCGGTCGCGCGGGTACGCCGTCCCGAGCGTGGCGCACGCGGTGTGGCGAGGGACGCAGGCCGTCGCGAAGCTAAGCAAATTTAATGTTTGAAAGATCAATAATGGGGTCTGAAGAGGCTTTATTTCTGAACTGTATTTAGGAGCATTGTGTCGCATTTAAAAAAGCAAATTTAACTTAATTCATCAGGCACATGAAATTTGTAGGTATTACAATATCAGACGCACGACATTTTTTTGTTTCTTAGGTAGGTTTGCCAGCTGTTTCAGAAGTCTTAGCTAAATATGAACAAATTCAAAGTCGAGGATAATGAGAAGACGAGCACGCACACGAAGAAGAATACTAATACGGGTACCTTGACTAATATAAAAAGAAATACAAATTTCTGCAGTATGAAAGGAAATAAAAATAAATCGAGGTAGTGATATACGTAATAGCACATATCTATTCATAAGCTGATGGTACTTGCTAATTCTTAATATTTTCTAAAGAGAGTTTTCCGAGATTATTCTCAATCGGGTACAATTGGGCATTAATTAGTCGCAACTAGTCTCATACGGGTACTAATGGAGATCAATTAGTCTCTACTCATCCCTTATGGGTATAATTGGAGATCAATTAGTCGCCAACTCATCTCTAACTGGTACTATTAACGATTTAATGTTATGTACGCACTTAGTCAATGAAATTTCATGTGCGGCGTTGGTACGCAGAGAGAGTATTCGCCTAACAAAACTGAGCACCCCGGTTCGAATCTCAGCTGGCGCAAATTTTTATTTTTTAAAAGTGACTAGTCGCTTTTTATCCCATTCGGGTATAAAGGTGAACAATTAGTCTCTATATAGGACATGCTCGAACAAAAGCGAAGAGGTCATTCCATATAAAGAGATCAAAAGTGGTGTTAGTCGCATGCTCCTTTGCGATTGCTCCCGGAGTCATCCCGGATTAGTCCCATTTTTTGCAGGGATGTTCTGTTTTTAACTTGAATGTGATCTTAATAACATCACGAATTCTATGTTTAAGTTTAGCGGCTGCGGCTCCGACACAGGCAAAGGCGCTGGACTGATCCTTTTTCTTATATAAGGGCAAAGGTAAAAGGGTATATGTAGATGAAGAAAATGGTAAACATAAAGGTTAAAACAAGGACAAATATTAAGAAAAACGTGAGGAGGAGATACCGATAAAAGTAAAGAAGATGGTATAGATTAGAGATGGGCACGGGCCGGGCTTTTGCAAGGGGCCCGGCGGGCCTCTGCGTAAGCCCGCGGGTACCGGCCGGAATATTTGCTGTCAGCACGCACTCGTGCGTGTATGGGCGTTCAGTAAAATTTCATAAAAGCACGAATAAGCACGAAAAAGCCCGTTGCTAATACTACAAATTTAGATAAGCTTTTGTTTTTATACAAAAAAAAAATAAATGTTTGGAGACCGATAGAAAAAATAAGATACTTAGAAGTTTTGTTTACATATCTGCACATAAAATACCTTCCACTTTTTCTACTTCCCAGAAAATATATTATACAAATCTTTGATGTAAAAAATTGATTCGCTTAAGTAAATATACATACATAAACACAAAGTTAAAAATATGTACACATGTATACATACAATAAAAGGTGGCTCTTTATTTCCGGGCTGGGACGTGTACCGTCAACCTGGGAACTATTTCGGGATTTTCGGTATTATCGATATAATAATCGATATTTTTTTGGATTTTGTTATCCATTTGGGTATCGATTTTGTTATCCGTGTTTTTATCGAGTTTGTTATCGATATTTTTATGGATTTTGTTATCTAAATATATCGGTGATAGTCCCAAAAGTCTCGAAATCTCCGAATTAGTCTCGAGGATCCCAAAAATATCAAAGTAGTCTCCAAAATCCTGAAATAGTCCAAAAATCGCGGAGTAGTGCGGAAGATTCCAATAATCCCAAAAAGTTTCGAAAGTCCCGAATAGTCTCAAAATCCTGAAGAAGTTGCGAAAATGCCGAATAAGTCCCGAGGACACCCAAAATCCCAAAGTAATATCGAAAATCCCGAAATAGTCAACAAATCCCGAAGTAGTCCCGAAGTTTCAGAAAATCTCGAAGAAGTCTCGAAAGTCCCGAATTTGTCGCTAGGATCCCGAAAAGTAGCCTCGAAATCCCGAAATAGTCAAAAATACCGAAATAGTCCAAATATCCCGAAGAAGCTCCGAAGATTCCGAAAATCCTGAAGAAGTCTCGAAAATCCCGAATTATTCCCAAAAATCCCGAACGTTTACGTAGAACTGGAAGCTGGAAGATACTTGAAAATCTTATTTTCGTTGCATAACAAAAGTATTATTTGGTTGAAAAATTACAAATCAAATTGATTCAAAACAAAAATTTTTATTTCTCATTTGGTTGACAAATCAAATCACAAATAAATTTTATTTTTTATTTGGTCAACAAACCAATCAAATCACAATCACAAATCAAATCTTTATCCTATATCGAAGTATACGGACTTTTCAAAATATATCGATTTACCGAAATTTCAATCTTATATAAGCTTATCGAGTTTTCACTGCTTATCGAATTTTATCGTGATAACAGAGCGTAACGAGTTATCGAAATATTTCGATAGCTTTCAAAAAATGTGGAGCTGTCAAAAGTAAAAATTTATAAAGTTATCCAAATATACATTTTTAAGTTATCGAAATTACCGAGCCCTCGAATTTCACAGTTTTTGAAATTAATCGAACTATCGGATTTGAGTGTTTTTGAAATTCATCGAATTATCGATATGTATCAAATGATTGAAATTTATCGATAAACTGGAATGTATCGGGTAAATTCCAAGTCCTGCCGAAGTCCTCCAAAGACCTTCAAAGGAATAAACAATTTTAGTGACGTTTTAGTTCCAAAGCAGAAGATTTTTCCGATAAGTTACTTTGTACCTTATAAGTTATGCTACATTTTAAGATAGAAAATCTCTACAAGGCTCCTAAAAACTAGAAAGACGATCGAATTTTCACAGTAACTGGCACTCTAGTATATTTCTTAATTGATAGCGGATTCTAAATGGTTATTTTCGACCTCTAGTCTGTAGTACCATAAAGTTAGTTGTGCGGCAATTTGAAACTCAGAAAGAGTTGAAAAACGAGGTGCAGCCACATCAGGAGGAAATGAACGGTTAAAACTAAAGGTTACTTAAAGAAACTAAAGGTTACTTAGAGAGATACAGGATAGCATCAAATCAGGACTTAAAGAGACAGAAGATAAACTCAAGATTGAGCTATTTATGTGTAAATGCCAACTGCAACAGGAAATATTGGGACAACTCAAATTACACTGTGCGACAGCCGAAACCAGCCCGGACTTTGCTAACATTTTCTGAAAGTAAATTTACCGATACCCATATTAAAACACTTGATGGATTTGCAAAAGTTAGCTCGTATTTTTGTTTATGGCCTACTAAAGTTTTCATGTCTCGGCCTAAGTAGTTTTCCAAAAAGTGGGAAAACTGGTTAAAATTGTAAACATTCTACGAAAATATGTCCCATGAGATTTTACTATATACGTCTTATACGGTGTTCGCATAAGGCGACTTTACAGACAACTTTTAGTTGAAAGCAAAAATCGATTGGTGTGAACGGCCTTTCAACTAATCACTTCCAATGAAGTTGGGGTGCAGCCAACTGTTGATTCAACTAATCGCCTCTAAAATTGCCTGGAAAATCACCTCATGCGAACACCGTATTAACGTTTTATTTCTCTAAGGCAATTATTTTAACCCTTTTTCCCACTTTTTTGGAAACCGCTTAGGCCGGGACATGAAAATTTTAGTAGGCCATAAAATATAAATACGGGCTAAGTTTTGGAAATCCAACGAGAGTTTTATTACTGGATAGGTATACTTTTAGAAAATATTAACAAGTCCGGCTGGTTTAAATTGCCATAAAATTGTCGCACAGTGTTATAAGCCGACCAAAAGGATAGTGGAAATTTAGATCACCTTGTGCAATACATTGAACCGTAATTTCAGTGCTTCAATTATGCAAAAAAGAGAAGTGACTTTGACCAAAAAAATGAAATGGCTGGAAAAATTCGGTTAGAGATATTATCCTACGGAAGTGTCAACGGAAGGATCTGGACTTGACAATTTTTAAGGCAAACGAATGACTGATCAGATAGGAAATGTAAACGGAAAGCTGAATCGCAAATGCATATTGGGCACAACGGTATAGTTTGAAGTCATTGCTTGCATCAGATATGTGAAAATATAAGGCCGATGAATCCGTAACGTTGGTAAATATTTCAAAGTTCCGGACATTCTCAGCAAGTTACAAAGAGGTCCACATGGAGAACACCTCGGAACCAAGAAAACCATTGAGAGGATTAAGAAGATATAATATCTGTGGGTTGGTTTTGGTCATTCGGTCAAGGAGTGGATAGCCACTTATCCCGGGATTTTCGGGATGGCGTTGTCACAATCCCGGGATCCCGGGATTAGTCCCGGGATTTAGATATTCATTGCTTTTCAACTTCTTGAATCGAAAAAATTGCTTCTATATTGTTTGAGAACCTCTCCTACCATGAAATAAATAATAAATACATGGGGTTGAAACCTACTTTTTTATTTAAACTGGCGTTTTTATTTTTTCTCTCTGACCTCAGGATTTATTTTGAAGTACTTTGTAATTTCAGAGATATCATTAATTCCAAAAATTGTTAAAAAAAATCCAATGCAATGTAGAATAAAAATATGGGTCACAAATGCAATAGGAAATTTCTTTAGAATTTAAAAAATGTAAATTTTTTGGATTCACAAGGACGAATATGTAATTTTTAAGCTGACATATTTAGAAGAACGAATTTCTAGGATGTTATCGAGTTTTATAAGCTCTTAACATATAGTTTTTTCTCAAACAAATATTGCGAAATTTCAAGGATAAAATTTTAAAATGATATTTACCAGCCCTTCTGCACCAGAAACTTGAAACTGTTTAAATTCTACAGGATTTCCTCATTAATTTTATACCCATACCTACGGTGACCATCCGTCCTTTATTTTAAAGGACAGTCCTTTATTTTAATCCCCTGTCCTTTATAATTGTTTTCAAAATAAAGGACGCCTTTTGTCCTTTATTTCTTAAACCGTCCTTTAAATCAGCTCTGCATTTTTCAAAGGTGAATTTTTAAACGCAGAATATGAAAAATAAAAATCTCCCTTATAAAATATAATGAAAACTTTCGCCAGTTTATTTCGCACCCCACTTAAGGGTTTCTGTTTAGTCGGTAAACTTTGTACAATCTATAAAGCACAGGGAAAGTTGTGCCCAGGATCGTGTTGCACGCTGAGTTTCCAGTTCCACTGAAAGAGAACAATAAGTGCAGCAGGGGGGCACAGTGGTTCAAAACTGGCACTCATTCAGTTCATTTTTCACTCAATTTAATTAATTTTTATTTTTTTTTATAAAAGCTTACAATATTTGCAAAAGACCAGTTGAGCCTGATTTCTGAATTTTAATTTCATTATATTAAATTTTTTAAAGAAAAATGCAGAAAAAGTAGCAATTTTGAAGAAAATGTATTCCCCTGTTCCAGTTAATAAATGTTACATATTAAAAACTAGTTGAAAACAATTGAATGGTTCTCCCAAAACAAAAAATACACAAAAAAAAATTTTTGAAATGTTATAAAAAAATGCTCACCAAAATAAATATTTTGTTTTTTGATTGGTTTTCAATTCCAGTTTTGAACCACTGTGGGCTGGCTTCGTCGTGAAGTATGAATTATGGTAAACGCGTTTGAAATGTAAATGGTAGCAAAGGATGGCGAAGTCCTTGAAAAGGATTTGGCTTCATTTTTCGCTACAGCAGGGGAACTTATACAATTAAATAATATAATTCGAACATATTCCCATATCATTTAAAAAAAAAATTTCCTTTATTTTACGTTGGTTAATATGGTCACCGTACCTATACCTTTTCTCTAAGCACATTTCTCGAAATTTTTAAAATCATTTTTGAATTACTGACGTCAGAGTGAAAAACTAAAAACGCAATTTTACTAAATTTTGCCCAGGGTATCGCGTTATATGTAAAATGAGCTAAACATTTATAAAAAAATATTAATTATTTAATAAAAAAAGAAATATAGCCAATACTGGTCAAGAAAAGGAGTTTCTATTATTGCCATCAGTGCAAATTACAAATCCCTAAAATCCCGGGATTATTTGCCAATAATCCCGTGATTTTCGAGACCATAAAAGGTCCGGGATCCCGGGATTAACATTCCTAGTCCATACATACTGTGATGTCCAAGTATATGGGGCAGAAGGATGGAGCAGCCCTTAGAGTATTCGAGAGAAAGAGTCTTCGGAAGTTTTACGCTAGTTTTATCATGTCGTACAAATGGAAGCAAACACATACTACTTCTGCTATCAATGCATTCAACGCGGTACGTGCTGGTGGTAGCAGAGGAAACGGGAGTTTTCCTTTCCGATGAAGTTCCAGGTATCTGTACAAATTAACATAACATGCTCATGAATATCCTTTCTTGCTTTCCTCTTGCCTTTTTGCCTTTGCTTGCCTAGTAACCTGTTTTAGGCTTTATGTTTTCTGGCGGGGATTAAGGAGAGTTTACAATGTTAGATTGAAATGATTATGAATAATAAAACACCTTTGAAAACAATAGTTCGGAGCTATCCACGCCGCTGACCTTGATTAAATAAACTAGATTTGCTAAATTTGCTAAAAAGTAATTAAAAATATATGTACATATTGGTTTCTCAAATTTGAAATGTATGTATATACACGCATATATTCTTTTCTACGCCTTTCTCTTACTTTTCTTTTGTGTTGCATTGTAAAATTAATTTAACTGATTTGTTTACTATTAGCTTCATGAATTTATTTATTTACATTTGAAATCATTGTTTTCATTGCTCGCACGCTATTTGTAAACAGCGTAACAACAACCAAAAAATAATGTGCTATTATTAGAATCGCGAATAAACATAGTTTAAATGTAGATAATTACGTATGCAAGCTTAAATATAATTTTCGAAATTCGAGTCTATTAACATAAATTTCGCAAACAAATTTTGTTTTTATTGTTGCGCACCATTTTTAATTGGTTTATGGTTTTGGGGCATTCCATGTAAAATAGGAAAACGACGTAAAATTTAAAATTCCGTTAATTATCTCTATTTCTGTAGTAAGATATAACTAAATGACTATATGTCATTAACCTGTTGTTAAATATTAAAAAATTAAAAAAAAAAAACTGTAATTTTTGTCTATGGAAAGTTTTTCTTCATACACAGTTACCTTTGGGGTAAATTTTGATTAGGTTAGCTTCGCTTTTGTCGGCTATTTTATCAGTTGTAGAAAGCGGGCGTGTGCATTTTACATAAAGCGGAAAAAATAATAAATTACTTCATAAAAATAAAGTGTAAAGGTGTGTAGGTTGTTGTGTATTTCATTTCTTAGCATATGCATGTCGCGTGTCCCACCAGTCCCGCAAAAAGACATAAAATTGGTTTTCCTAACCTCAAGTATGACTTAGTGAATTCAGTTATTTCTAGAAGTAACAATAAAGACTTGGTGTACTATTTTAACATCTTTTAGTAGTTAAAATGGGCATATTGTGGTTTCGAAACTGTTTTGAAATACATATGTCCCATCAGTCCCATATGACTTAACTTGAATATGCTTTGATTTCGCTTACTTTAGATGAATGCCACAGAAAGAAAGAGGAAATTTCGAGAGAAGATAAAGGAACACCAGGATAAATGAAATATAGCTTGTGAAAAACAAAAAGAATGGAATAGAAAACGTAGAAAAAAAATCGACGTGAGTGGGATCAAAATGAGAAAAAGAGAATTTGCTTCAGCGAAAAAGAAAGAGTACGTAAAACAAAGCAAAGAGAGAACCAAAAGTTAGTGGCATTTGTACAGACAAGCAGTTCATCGCTAGGGTCATACAAATCCTTGAGTACTTCGGAGAAAGCAGTTGTAAAAGCTAAAAAAGCTCTGCATCAAAGTCCCGCTAAACAGACAGCAGTTCTGTAGCACGTTGTGAAAGACATTGTGCCGCAGATGGCTGTGTTGCACGAGGGGCCTTAAAATATTAGAAGCACGGATATTACAGATGAAATTAAAAAAAACTTCAAGCTTTCTACGAAAAATATTTCATCAGTCGTGCTTCTCCAAATAGAAAAGATACAATGTCGGTATAAGAGGTGCAATCGGAGAAATGTATTCAATTGGCTTCGAGTGTACAAAGGTAAACCAGAAGGTTTTTTAGTGTCCCACCAGTCACATTCATTAAACATTTTTTACAAAGAACTCATAAATTGTTTGGAATATTTTTAAAGGAAATTTATATACCAGTTATCCAGCTATGTTCAAAAATATGTATATATTTCACTATTATATAAGTTTCAACAAAATAGTTATAATTAAGAGTTGATCACATTCTGGAGTCAAATGTCCAACCAGTCACAATAGAATGCCCCTTTTACGTTTATGTTGATCTATTATTTTTGTGCTAGTAATTAATTAAGTATATTAGTTTTTTGTTTTTAAAGCACATGCAAGAGCATATAAACGTATTTTGAAAAATTTAATAATGCATGGTTACTTCTGACCGTTGCACCAAACACGACATCTTAGCCCACTTTGGCCGTTAAAGTCGCCCAGCTCAATTTTAAAATCGTGACTAGTTCGGCGTTCGCATGTTTATTTCTGTGGGGGAAAGGGGAACAAATCAGGCTAATGCTATTGAACTTAGCTTTGATGCGGATTGTTGCGTTGTGTCTGAGGTAACTGTCACCGAGGGAAGTTATAACTCTAAAGTACCGAAAAAATTTGCCTACCTAGAATTCAGGATTTACACCGTAAATAATATGCTATACTTTGTGCTCGATTTGCAACGTAAACGCCGAGTCGAGGAAGAATGAAAATTACGATGATTTTATTTGAGGCTTTGGCGGCTTTCGACATAACATTTCCACGTAAGATATATAGTCTTGTGCGGGTGGACGATGGGTTAGAAGAAGATGGTACGAGTTTTATAATATAATTTAAGTGCGGTGTTAGAAAACATATCGCATTCCAAAGTGGGCACAACTAAAGAAATATATTTGTTTCTCACGATTCACATGCAGTTATATTTCCGTATCTGATTTATGAGTTATGCGTCTTTCGAAGAGGGTGTGCGATATGTGGCCGGGAAAGTTGAAAGGGTCGAACAATTCTTATAGTAGATGCTGCACTTTTTAAAGTGAAACTTCTTTAGCGGCGGTAGTGACCTCTAAACACCTTTCCAACAAAGCAACAACCATGCGAATGAGTTAAGAAACATGGGAGCAAATTGTTCCCAATTGATTCTGGCTTATATATTGAGATTAATACAAGCATGAAAGTGTAGAGTGTAGAGTGTGTAGGTATATAAAAGGAAAGGAATAATATTACGTTCAAATTGGCCCCATTTAAATTGTTAGATGAAAGACAGCTTTTTGTAAAACACAATTGTCCACATTGAACATTTGGAGTTGAATTGGCGGTTGTTTGACTTAAAAAAAAAATGAATAAAATAAAAGCAAGTAAAAAGGCCTAAGTTCGGGCGGAGCCGAACATTAGATACCCGGCGCAATTATTACATAGTTAGTTTAAGTTTTTTTCACTTTCAGAAAACTACAGTTTTAAGGTCAGCAGGGGTGGTTTTATCCCAATTTAAAACATCTTCGACAAAATTGTATAGTTATATGTGGAGGTATCACGCCCATTTTCCGAAATTCAATAAAAATATTACTTCTTTTCAAGGGATTGTTGTTAGTATCAATTTTGTGCAAATTAGCGTCCATAAATTTTGAAATATCGAAGTTTCAAGCATTTCTGAAATTTACCGTTATGTAAAAAGTGGGTGTAATTTTACTCCGATTTCAATTATTTTCAGCGCTTTGCTTTTATATGGCAAGCCCAATAATCATTGCGAGTTTGGTACAAATTGCTCCAACGGTTACCGGGATACACATATGTGGTCATAAGAGGGCGATCAATAAATTAATCGCACGAAGTTCTACTTTTGTAGCGTGGCCCGGACGCAGTCATAATTTTTTCATTGCGAAAAGCAGTTAGTCGAGACCAAAGAGGAAGAAAGTTATGTATCTATTAGGGCTGTTCGATTAATTGATTATTCAAAATTTTAATTAATCATAAGCCAAATAACTCAATTACGGTTAATTGGAAATTATGATTACTCAAAAGGTAATCAAGATTGTGATCAACCAAAAACAAAAATATTTGAGTAATTTGCTTTATGATTAATCAACATTATGAGTAAAATGAGTAAACAACATTTCAAAGTATTCTATACCAAGGCATATTCAACAAGGTAGAAGTGACAATTCAGTCGAGCTCTCTCATACCTGACAGTAATGTCAAAAAACGTAAACAAAGAAATTAACCCTTTGTTATGCATGCACCATATTTGATAAAATTCAATATCTATGAAATGAAAGTTTTTGTAAATATGAAAATATTTAAAATCACATTAAAATCGTCTTCATTTTAGTTTTTGTATTTTCGTTTAATGTATGTAAATGTGGAAATGCATACTTACTCAAAATTACACACTAAATGAAACACAATTATTTATAAAACCGATTTGGCAATTTTCTTGTTTTTATTAGCCCAATGTTTTTGAGCATTTATTTTTTTATTCAAATACTTAATTCTAGAGTATATTCGACATTTAAAAAAAAAAATTTGATTCTTTCTTCTAAATTTACATCGGAACTTAACTTCAATAATTCAGCTATTAAATTTTTGCAATGCGAAATTTCTTTTCCATTAAATTTATTAAAAATTACTTGCAGTTTCTTTATGTCCACAAGGAATTCTGGTTTAGGTTTTATCATACCACCATTTCAAATTTGGTCTATCCATGTATATGAGTGGGAGATTTTCTCTTCATATTCAGTAATGCTTAATTTGCTTAATTTAAAAACACGACTCTTTTCACATGGCATTATGAAAAAAGGAAAAGGGATGTTAAGAACCAGAACGTCGAATTTATAGCAGTAAATGGTGATCTAAAGCGGTAAATTTAGTGGAACGAAATTGTATCATGGTGTTCGCGGAGCATTTGAGGAGGTTTAAAATAACGCACAAGTTTGTTGTCCTGGCTCTTGCCACACAGAGCGCACCGCTCGTAATTCCTTCTCATTTTATTTTTGTATGTATGTATTTAAAATCAGTTGCACAGCTCAAAATTGAAAATTGAAATTAAAACTTTGAATTGTGTAGGGTTAAGAGTTGACATTACAGTCGCAGTTCAAAAGAGAGAAATGTCGAAATCACTTCTACCTTGTTATGTCTTGCTCTACACATATAAAGTAGTTGAAGTTTCTTGATATTTTGAAAACAACGTTTCTGTTTTCAAAAATTAAAATTAAATATTTTTTTCATACCCAGATTGTAAAAAAGAAATTAAGCATTTTCCAAAGCAAACTCTTTTAACGAGCAAACTTCATTTTATTTTTGAGTAATCATATTTTAAGTGACTCGATTAATGATCGTTTTGAATAATCAAAATCTTGATTACTCGAGTAATTGATTACTCGAGTAACGAATAACTGATTAACCAACTTGTACGATTAATCGAATAATCGCACAGCCCAGTATCTATGTATGTTGTAGACCAATGAAGCCTGAATAATGTCGGCAAAAGGTGACTGAGCCGGGCCATTTGGACAAAAATAATTCCTTGGATTTCAAATAAAATATATAAATGCGTACACACATACATAGGTATGCATGCTAAGATAGTGTGTATACAGTATGTATATGAATTTATGTACACCCAGTTAAATTAGTTACACTCTTTTTATTTATTCACTTGTATTCGTGACTTAATTCGCCTCAATTTTAGACAAATAAATGAATTGGTTAAATATTTATGTTATTTGACTAGGGTTGCCAGATTTTTCATGCGCGAAATCAGTACATTAGACTTTTTCATGCTGAAAAAATCAGTACTTTTCAGTACATTTTTATTCAAAGCAAAATTATGAATGTAAGTAACAGAAAATAATTTAAAACGCCTGAGTTCTTGTTTTTAACAATATTTTGGTATACAAATAAAATATAGTTCATAAAAAATAAAAGTGTTATTCATTTTAACATGAGTGTACACTAGGCTGGGTCGATTTTGTATGGGGGAAAATAAAAGTCATTTGACCGCATTGTAATAGTAATATTATAATGTCTTAGGTCTCAGCCAATTGTTATTGGCCACGAAAGATTAATTTAAAACTTATCTTTAGCCCGCGCAATTGAATCAAAGGGTATGAATTTTGAAAATGAAACTTTGGCTTGTAATATCTATGGAATGCGTTATTGTTATAAACAGGACGATATATCAAATTAAGGGCTATTAAATTTAGAACCTCACGTTCATTTATCATTTTTCAATAAGTCTACACGTTTTTAAGATATTAAAATAAAAAATAATAAAACTATGATTTTCCCTTATGAATTTTCAATTCTTCAATACTTCAGCAACGAAGTGAAAAATACAAAAAAGTGAGACGAGATTTATTTTAAACCTTTTAATGTTTATATAATATTAAAATGACCATGGACTTGGTCACGCCGATTTGGTCAGTTTTCAAGATCGTGGTGAATGAATGTATTGTCAAAGATTAGGAATCGTTCGACAAGTTAATAGTAGTTTCAAACATATAAGTATTTACATACATTACAATTAGGGTGACAAACGCCCATTTTAAGTCCATTTTTGCAGTCTTGAAAACTGGTGCGGAATGGTGTCATTAGTCGCCGCAGAAGCACATTTTTCGCGGTTTCTAAATTTGCCGTTATATGAAAGTAGGGGACGTGCAATAAGTGTTTAGATACACATAAATATTTTAGTTAATTCCATTATGTGAAAAAGTGTCTGTAAGTAAATGCAATAGTCTTTAACATATCCTGGGAAATCCTTTTGAGGACTCTCCAATTGGACGATATTGCTTTGCATTCAGCTTGAACGAAAAAAGTCACTCGCTGGCACAGTTTTCTGTAATCCGGTTCTTTTATTTAAAGGTTATTTATACAATTGAAGAGAAATTTTTTTAGAAAAAAACTGGAAATCC
>NW_023458561.1:21218814-21229573 GCF_013731165.1 Rhagoletis pomonella
ATTTATACAATTGAAGAGAAATTTTTTTAGAAAAAAACTGGAAATCCACTTAAGTTTTTCGATATAACTTTGGTAAATCTTACTCGATCGGTGCGTAATAATTAACAAATTGAAAGCGAGACTTAATGTTACTGATTTTTGATAATAATATGACTAAAATAGTTCAGATTATAAACAAATTATTTTAAATAAAAAAAATCTTGAACAAATTTTTTTATCATTTTCTTATATTTGCAATTTTTATATTGTATGCATAAACATAAGTAAACCAATTAGTGTGTCTAGAAGTTGTGCCTGTTCAGTGTTTCCATACTAATTTGCATAAACAAAATTTTTCCGCGATGATGGAAAGTAATGGCTATTCTATTAGAGCTACCGAAATTGTTCCTAAATTTGCAAAAAATCGCAAACTATAGCTAATATTAAAAAAGGATTAGAATATTTGGAACTAGCGAACTAAATGCACGCCAGCAATATTAATGTTGTTCTTTACTTCTTTTGACTATAGGCCAGTGCAATTATCAAGAGAACAATTAAAATTTTCTTGAAAATAGATGAGTTTGAGATTAACGATAAGATAAAGGGCTGCGCGAAATGATACTTGACTTTATCTTTTGCGTTAAAGGATTCATTATCAAATAATATGCACCAAAATTTTTGGCTAAACCCAGAATTTTTAATAAGAATTGGTCTTATTCGACTAGTGTGCTGTGGGTCACTTGGCGGTCGATGCGCGGGCTCTTACAATTAAAATAAAAGACTAATATTTTGCAGGCTTGTTGTTGACATCATTATACAATATATTTTTACTATTACCAAGGGATTCGAGAAGAATTAGATTTTCGACCCGCCCTAGTGTACACATCATTATACACAGGAGCCAATAAATTATTTTATATTTGTGACTTTTTGAATAGCAATAACACTGTACGACAAAATCAACTTTTTTCTGGGTATTGGACCAAACCAACTTTTTTTAAGAGATTGAGTCATAGGTAAAAAATTCTTTTTAATTACTGTATGTGAACCACTAAAAAAGTAAAAACATAGTCGTGGTACGCCCTTTTCTCGTATTTAAACGATATATAACTTTTTCTATGTTACAGGTGCTATAAGGGGTCAACAAAGTTCGGGTCTTCGAAAAATTAAAAACCTTATATTTCAAACAAATTTGAACTGATTTAAAAAAATTATATCGTCGTAAACGTGATTAAATCCGCTTTCTTCTGATATGCAATTTGTATATTTCATATGTATAAATCTGAGAAAAAACATTTAAAAGGAAAAAATACCTTTTTTTATAAAGAAAAAATATTTTAAATAAAAACGCCATACGGGTTCACTAGTAGTTCATAAAATATAAAAATGTTATTCGTTTTAACATGAGTGTACACATCATCGTACACAGGAGCTAATAAATTATTTTATATTTATGACATTTTTGAATAGCAATAATGAGATCATTCCCAGTTTCAGTGTTTAAATAGTCAAAGAATTCTATACATTTCATTTTAAAATTACTTTTAATTGGAAGTTCACTTTCAAAGATTTTAATTAGAAGCCGGTTTCTCTCTTTGCCCCAGGAAACAAAATTTATCCTTAAGATCCTCTCATACTGTAAAAAAGTATCACTTTTTAAGGACTTCATCTATATTTCCTCAATAAATAATTTTTCAACTACGCAAAAACTGTGAAACTCTACGTCTTGTATGCAAAACTCTTTTACAGAGTCAGTAAATTGAGAAAAAGGAGTTGTAGGCAGAGCTTGGCGATAAGGATTACGATTATTAAACGATTAGGATTGCAGTAATCCCAACAAGCTAAAAACACAAGATTACGATCACAGTAACCCTTCATCGATCGAACTTAGAATACGATTATAGTAATCGTAATTTAAAAAAAGTTAAAATAACGATTACTGTAATCGTAATCCAAGTTCGTTCGATGAACGATTACTTTAATTGCAATCCTGTATTGTTTTATTTGCTGGTTATACAAAGTTTATTTCGCCCAAACTACTTTACTTATTATTTTTATTTTAATATTAGTTTCTTTTATTTGTCTGTTTTAGATAAATACATATCATCCTCATATTATCGTTAAGCGCGCATTTATATTTCGCAAATTTATAGAATAACTTCGTTTAAGATTACGCAAAAGATTGTAATTAAATTGTAAATTTAAAATTATTGCAATCATTCATCCAACGAACTTAGATTACGATTTCAGTAATTGTAATTTTAAAAAAGTTGAAATTACGATTACTGTAATCGTATTCTAAGATGCCTTCGATAAACGATTAGCGCAATCCGAATTTAATATTTTTGAAATTGCAATTAAAGTAATCGTACTCCTAGATGCAATTGATTACACATGTAATCCTTATCGCCCAGCTATGGTTGTAGGTTATTGGCAAAAGCCATTCGAATATTGAAATTTATTGTTATTAAACCTAAAGTTATTTTCGAGATAATTAACAACACTCGAGAAAATTTTAAGCCTTCTTTTTAAATAATTTAAGCTCCATCATGTTATCGCAACTGGTATGTAACGACCCATAAAACGATCGATCCTTTTGTTGTATTAATTTCTTGGGCATATCAAATATTATCTAAAACATGTCAAGGAAGTTCCAACGTTATGTAAAAACCTTAAGAAAATACTAAAGTATATTGTTTGAATAGAAAATTCAGTACAAATTTTGAAAAATCAGGACATTAGCGTACTGATTGAAGAAATGAATAAAATCAGCACAAGAGTTGAAAAATCAGTACTGTACTGACAAAATCAGTACGTGTAGCAACCGTATATTTGACATACATAAATATCTACATATATATTTATATATGTATACCGTTTTACGTAGTACATATGCACATACATATGTATATATTTATAACGATGACACCCGTTATGATAGTAACGTCAGTGGCATAACACTCAATAAAACGAAAATAATAAAAATACTTGTGTGGAATTGCAGCGAATTTTCTCTCGAATTTGCTATTAAGTCACGTTTTTTCTATACGACACCGCTTTTCAAGAGCCTCCGTTTACGCAATATCAAACAGGGCCGAAACGAACAGTATACGCGTACTTAGTATACCGTACTTATTTGTATAATCTTTGCATGTATTTAGTTTCACAATACAAATATTTGTAAGTAGTGTGTGTCCATTGAAGTGGAGATTTTATAGTTAACTTAATCCTATTTGCCACAATTGTTAGTTACATGTATTTACTGTCCAATCTATTTTGGAAACCGTACATATCTGTTGCATTGTAAACATGTGGCTGTGTGCGTACATATGTATGTACTATCAATGTATGTACATAAGTGGGTGCAGGTCTATGAAGTTTATACGCCTATGTGTGCTACTGACAAATTTTGTGCATTGCTGTGACAAATGGCAACTCATTTCATGGGTCGTGCAACAAAGTAATCGAAATTGCACGTCCACCCGTTCGAAGCCGCTCAATTGCCCACAAAAGTTGGCTCACTTTTCATTCATTTCAATTTTTCATTCGTTGTTAGGGCCTATGGTTTGATTTCTTCGTATGCTTTTTCATTCAAACGTCTATTCCCACCATTCAATACAAGAGAAATAGGCAACAATCGTCAGTGGCAACCAGTTGGCGACTTTTTTCGATTTATTTCCGTGGTGAAAAATTCGGCAAAATGATTTTTCATATGCCATTTTAGGAAGATGCTTTCAATAATCCCAAACTGATGAACTCGCGTCAACCGTATTGCCCAAAAGCATCTTATTTATGCCAAAGATAGGATTGATAAAAATATGAAGCGCCATAGCGAGGGAAATTATTAATTTGGTTTTTTAAATTCTAGTTGTACATACATACATATGTATGTATATTCAAAAATAAATCAAATATGAAGCTTTCTTTCTTGTACGTCATTTTATATAGAGTTTTCGCTTTTCTTGAGAGCTGCATACAAATCATACTGACAAATATAATACAGTCCGCTTTGTAGTGAGCGTAAAGTGGCGTTAGATTTGCCCGTGTACAAACGAGAAATTATTTAAACCCAGCCAGCAAAGAAACGAAAATTTTGCCGACAGTGCAGTTTTGTTAAATTTTCCGTATCCGAAAACGAATAGAAAAACTCCTACAGTTATCATTAATTTTCGTATCCGGAAAACGTTCAAAACGTTCGAAAAAGATGATGTCATTTAAAAGCAATAATTGCATTTTATTTGCTCAAGCATGCATGCTTAGTCGGCAGTGGCAGAGCGTGCAGAGGAGTGTGCGCTTCCTAATATTATTTTGTTTCTTTTGAACCATGAAAAAGTATCTGTGAAGTGCAGAAGGAAAGCGTATTGAACGAAAAATTCAATCAGACAAATTTCAGAAAAACAGCCGAAACGCGTATCCGTTTCACATACTGTTGCCTGTACATACGTTTATGCCGCACACTTTAGTGGGAAAACGGATCGTCAAAGTATCCGGAAATGGAATCAGTAAACGGACAAAAATCCGCAATTCATCCACTTTTTTGTCCTTTTCCGGATTGGTTTTCGGAGGGAGGTGCACACATACAAATATAGGTACAAATTTTAGTTCGTATATGTAAAATCAAATGTATCAATTGCCAAGCGAAAAAAGCAACAGAAATTAATATTTGATTAAATTATACCATTAAAAATAAGAATTTATTAAGTTTCCTTACTCACACCCATTGAATTGACTTTGTAAAGATAATAGCTTTAACCGTTTCTAAATTATATACATTTATTAAAATTGTTTTTATCATAAGGGTGCTTCCATGATGTCGGACGTGACATTCGTGAGATTTTAGAGTTAAATAAACTATACGAAAACTGAAGTCACTTATAAAAAATATTCGCCGTTGTGTAGCTTTTATAAAGTCCTTTGGTTTACAAAAAATTAGTTGCGTTTGGAACGCTGGTCTCGAGAAAATCGATGAAAAGGAGGTTATAACGGACGTGACAAAAACAGAAGTAGTTTCAGAGTACATGTGAAAATAATTACTACTCTGCGAATCCTGTAAGGTTTTCCTTTATTAAACATTCTTTAAACAAAATCAAACTATGGACCGGTGCAACCAATTCATTTTTAATCAGAAGCAATTCGTTGTTGGTGGAGTGCAATGGGGTATAGTCGTTGCGCTGGGTATGCAGTTACAGTTGCATGGCTATACTCAATCCCGACTCTTGCGTCCTCGTTCGCGCACTCTGGGCAAGGTGAGCAACCCATGTGCGTGATGCGGTAACCAATCCGAGTGGAGCCTTGGGTCACGGCAGAAAGAGAGGGAGCTTCGGTGGGGCCACTCGGACTTATTCGGTTTAAGGGCTCACTGAAGTCTGCAGCGTCTGTTCACCAGTAGGTGCGGCTGCAAGCGGGTGTCTGCTTGGAGCAAGCGGCTCGCTATATAAACGTGTATTTGGTTACGAAACCAACCCCGTCCCAGCAATGGGTTGTGCGCTTGGCTTGGGACCCGCCACGTAAAAACCACGTCCAGTGAAGAAGCAAGGCAAAGCCTCGGATGAGACCCCCCCTTATGATGACGACCACGGCAAACGTTTAAAGGACTACGATTTGAAGGAATGCACCTGGAATATCCGGACCCTTAATGGGGAAGGAGCCTCTGCCCGGCTGGTTGATGTCCTCGTAAGGATAAAAGCTGACATCACCGCCATCCAAGAAATGCGTTGGACCGGGTAAGGCAAACAATGTCTGGGGCCTTGCGACGTCTACTACAGCTGCCATGTACAGGAGCGCAAATTCGGAGTTGGATATGTGGTGGGAGAGAGACTCCGTCGCCGAGTACTGTCGCTCACCCCGGTGGACGAGCGTCTAGCCACAATCCGCATCAAAGCGAGATTCTTCAACATCTCGCTCATCTGCGCCCATGCCCCGACGGAAGAGAAGGATGAGGCATCCAAAGATCTCTTCTATGAGCCCCTGGAGCGCACGTAGGAGCGTTGCCCCCGTCATGATATTAAAATCGTGCTTGGCGACTTCAATGCCAGGGTGGGCAAGGAAGGGATCTTTGGAACCACCGTCGGCAAATTCATCCTTCACGACGAAACGTCCGACAACGGATTGAGGCTGATCGACTTTGTCGGGTCCCTAAACATGGTAGTATGCAGTACCAGGATCAAGCATAAAAAGATCCATCGAGCTACGTGGCTGTCTCCGGATCGAAAAACGAGAAACCAAATCGATCATGTGGTGATAGCCAGAAGGCACGCTTCCAGTGTTTTAGACGTACGCACACTCCGAGGCCCAAACATCGACTCGGACCACTATCTTGTTACAGCCAAGATACGCACCCGCCTCTGTGCAGCAAAAAATGTGCGCCCAAATATGCAAGGAAAGCTTAACGTCGAAAAGCTGCAATCACAACAGACAGCCAGCGCTTTCGCTACTCGAATCTCAGAGAGCACGCTTCAACAAACTGACATATGCGAGCAGTGGAACCATTAAGTACCGCCGCCGAAAAGGTAGTCGGATTTCAGCGAGCCCGAAAGAACAACTGGTACGATGAGGAGTGTCAGGAAGCTGCAGAGAAAAAAGATGCCGCTTACAGGGCCACGCTGTGATCGGGCGCAACGCGCGCTATGTGGGACCGCTATAGGGATCTGAAGAGGGAAGCGAGACGTATTTGCCGCAATAAGAAGAGAAAGGCCGAAATACGTGAGTGCGAAGAGCTTGAAATGCTGGCCGATAGGAGGAATACCCGAAAATTTTACCAGAGAGTTAGGCGACTTACGGAAGGTTTAAAGACCGGGGCGCACTCCTGTAAGAACAATAATGGCGACCTAGAAACTGATGTCCAGAGCGTACTTAAATAATGGAGGGAACACTTTTCCGCCCTACTAAATGGTAGCAGCACGGAAAGTTGTGGAGAAGAAGAACCCGAGCCCGCAGTCGATGATGACGGAGTCGACGTTCCACCGCCTGATTATGAGGAGGTACGTATAGCAATAACGCGGCGGAAAAACAACAAAGCCGCTGGAGCTGACAGCCTGAAAATCTTGGAAAAGACCCACGAGAAAAGGATCGACACTCACCACCTATTTGTCGACTTTAAAGCCGCTTTTGACAGCACTAAAAGGAGTTGCCTATACGCCGCTATGCCTGAATTTGGCATCCCCTCAAAACTCATACGGCTGTGTAAAATGACGTTGAGCAATACCACCAGCTCCGTCAGAATTGGAAAAGACCTCCCCGAGCCGTTCGCCACAAAACGGGGTTTCAGACAGGGCGACTCCCTTTCATGTGACTTCTTTAATCTGATGTTGGAGAAGATAATAAGAGCTGCAGAACTGAACCGTTCAGGAACAATTTACTACAAGAGCGTGCAATTGCTGGCTTATGCCGATGACATCGACATCATCGGTAACAAAAACCGCGAAGTCTGTTCTGGCTTTTCCAAGTTGGATAGGGAAGCAAAGCGAATGGGTCTGGTGGTAAACGAGGACAAGACGCGGTATCTCCTGTCATCAAACAAACAGTCAGCACATTGGCGGCTTGGCACCCACGTCACTGTCGACAGTTACAATTTCGAGAAAGTAGAGAATTTCGTTTACTTGGGAACCAGCATTAACACCGATAATAATGTCAGCACTGAAATCCAACGTAGAATCACTCTTGCTAACTAGTGCTACTTTGGACTGAGTAGGCAATTCAGGAGTAAAGTCCTCTCTCGACGTATGAAAACCAGGCTCTATAAGTCACTCATTATGCCCGTGCTGGTATATGGCAGAAGCATGGACAATGACGAAGCGGCTCTTGGAGTGTTTGAGAGAAAGATTTTGCGGAAGATTTACGGGCCTTTACGCGTTGGCGACGGCGAGTACCGCAGACGATGGAACGATGAGCTGTATGAGCTTTACAACGATATGGACATAGTATTCAACTCGGAACTCGCGGTGGTAGCAGAGGAAGAGGGAGGCCCCCACTGCGATGGAAAGATCAGGTGGAGAAGGACTTGGCTTCACTTGGCGTCAGTTGGCACAGAGGAGAAACGACTGGCGTGCTTTGCTGAACTCGGCCAAAATCGCTTAGGCGGTTACAGCGCCAAAAAAGAAGAAGAAGAAGAATTCGTTGTTGGTTTAATTTTGGATTAAAATGTGATAACGGACGTGACAAATTTTTCACCCACACAATATTTTTACTAGTAATATGTACATATTAAACAAAATCTTGTATTTATTTTTTTTTCAGTTCTTCTCGCCACCGTTTCGCGTTTTCATAATCTTTTTTCGCCATCTGAATACGAAATTTAAAGTTATAAAGCCGTTTGAACTGATTTACTTGCATTTTCGGTTTACATTTTTATGGACACACCCATATGGCTCATTCCACGGTGACGGGTGGGACTTTTAAACTTACATTTTAACACTAGATTTTCAAACTATAGTAGACAATTCTCTAAAACGATTATTTTCTGTTACCTTTCCAAGCTAGACACAATGCCTAGAAAAAATTCAAAAACAATTTAATCCAAACGAGTTATATGAATTTTAGGCACCGTGTCGGGTGTGACGAGTACGCAAACCAAATTAGCTACTACTTACTTGTATCAGTATTTTTCTGCTAATTATGTCTTCTACTTATGGTATAAATGGTTCATTGTATACTTAAATAAACATCTTTAACATTTACGCCGAAGTTGCTTACCTCTATTGGAAATTTTAGATTATATGTTCCAAATTCAACTGTAACGGGTGGGACTTGACTTTGTGACGGGTGTGACAAGTTGATGATGAATAAATAAATACACATTAATAGACTATTACACCAACTTTATTTCTCAAAAAATCGGATTTTACGAACACACTAAAGATTCTGCCACCCAATTCTTGCTCGGATTCTTCATCTCCACTGTCTGCGTAGATGCTATTGTACAGTACATTATTTTTAAAGAGTACTATACTTTTCGTGAGGCTTCTACCTGTAAAACCGTATGAGTTCCTGTTTTTACCCTGACAAGTTAAGTAATATTTTCTTTGTATCTGTGGCAGCATAGCTTAATTTTCCCATCGCTCGGGCAACAGATCTTTATGATTAGTTTGATCGATGATCACAAATAGATACATATGTATATGATATATTTCAGATTAGCAAATAAGTAATCATAGCAGTCCCTGGCCGCTTTTTTCCGAAAAGAAAAGCATATATCGCATACCTAAATGTGAAAAGGTGCCAAGTCCACTTTTTCACCAAGTCACTTTTTTATCTCTCCTGAATAATTAAAAAAAAAAATGAACCCGGCACCTTTTCACCTTTAGGTGACGATATGTAAATACTAAGAAGAAACTCGCACACATTTGCCTGTGTCATAGCGTTACCTTACACTGTGCAAGATGTGCTTTCTTTAAAAAAACAACTATTGTGTGTATTTTGTGACGGGCGTGACATTCAAATATGCTTTTCTTCAATATATGTATAATGAAATATTCAGTACTTGCACAAAAAAGTTGAAAATTACACAGTTACAATACAGTTTATGGTATGGAAATGTTTAGTACCCCTTTTGGGAAAGGATAAAGGTTTGAATTGGCCATCGAAACTGAGAATCATTTCCAAAACCACAATGGAGATTGTTTCGAAGGCAATGCATGTAGAAACTTTTTGAACGAGTATCATAAGCTCAGGTTAATGAAAAAGTGGGATATTTAAAAAATCATACCTTATGCCAATGCCTTCGTACTGATGAATAAAGTTGTTGATTCACACCTGGAAAAGTAGGGGCAAAACTAGATATTTATTTGAATGAGCTTAATAATGCGCTATATGCTTTAAATACTCTCTGTATCATTGAAAATCCATGTTTTAAAAGACTACATTAAAGAATGTGTTCAATTTGTACAAAATAATAACGGACTCGGATACTGGTCAAAGCAAAGTGGAGAGTAACTCTACCACGAATTCTCGCAACCTTGGGAGAGGTATAAGTTAACCACTTAAGGCCAAATTCACAGTGCGTAGTTGACTCAGAATCGGCAGTACAAAAATCTACGCAGTGTGAATTTGGCCCTTCAACTTTTAAAATTTAACAAACAAAAAATAAAAAAATACAAGATTATATAAAAAAAAAAAAATAAAAAACAGAAGATTGAAATACAATAAAGGATTAAAGGAACCAAGTTACCACTACGTCCACGTCGTTGGTCCTCGGTTACGTTAAAATTGGTTCGTATGTAAGTACCTATAGATACGCATTGTACATATACACATACATATGTATGTCTATACACATATCTTGAAAATAGGATCAAGTACGATTTCG
This sequence comes from Rhagoletis pomonella, assembly GCF_013731165.1. Taxonomy (NCBI): domain Eukaryota; kingdom Metazoa; phylum Arthropoda; class Insecta; order Diptera; family Tephritidae; genus Rhagoletis; species Rhagoletis pomonella. The sequence goes on from NW_023458561.1 coordinate 21,229,097, forward strand.
GGGGTTTGAAGGTTTCGAATATGGAGATCATATGGGATAATTCCTCATAGAAATTTCCTCCAGCCATTTTAGTAACGCCTGCCGCTGTTTCAAGAGCACTGTGCATGCGATGTCCACACTCTCAAATCCCAAGAGTCCAGAACGCTGTCAGAGAATTATGAATGAGTGCTGTCCATGCGCACTACGCAAGGAATTGTGTATTTTAACTTTCTTTACGTGAAATACTATAAAAAAATATAAAAGCGGTAGCAGCAACATTGCCAGAGCTCTAAGAAAGTAGAATTTATTGTTTTTATATTGCCACAAAATGTGTGCTTTATATGCGGATATATTTAAAATTAAACGCCAGTGCTTTTCAATTTATTATAAAAAGCAAGCTTAGGAAAATTCGATAATAACGAACTTTTAAGCATTATTAGTATTTTACCGCCCCCACACGTACATATGTGTGTCAATGTAAATAAATATCGAATGCAT
>NW_023458561.1:21229583-21249713 GCF_013731165.1 Rhagoletis pomonella
CTTTACAACGATATAGTGCAGCGAATTAAAATTCAGCGGCTCCGCTGGCTTGGCTCGAATGGACAGAAACGCTCCTGCTCGGAAAATATTTAACGCGGGGCGCGATGCTGGTAACAGAGGAAGAGGAAGGCCTCCTCTGCGTTGGAAAGACCAGGTGGAGAAGGACTTGGCTTCACTTGGCTTTTCCAATTGGCGTCAGTTAGCACAGAAGAGAAATGACTGGCGTGCTGTTTTGGACTCGGCCAAAATCGCTTAGGCGGTTACAGCGCCAATAAAGAAGAATAAGAATATAAGATATATGGAGATAAAAATAGACCAAATGACTCAATCGATCTTGAACATCTAATTTCGTAATACAAGAATTTCAGGAATGTAAACAAATTTTGTTTTCGGAACCTTGTAAAAACGATACAGTTTTGTCATAACTCTTCTATATTAGTCCCGAATTTTTAATTTAAAAATGTATTAAAAAGTTATATGCCATAAGCAATGATTTTCGAGTTAATTTAAATTATATTAATTGTGGAGTAGGTACAGTGCGTCGCACAGTCTCACCAAACAGTTAAAGGTGCCTCCATTTACGTTTTTGATTTGTGCAAAAAATGGTACCCCATATTAAAGCTAATGATTTAAATAAGATGCAACTACTTTTTTATTACGAATGAGAGAGCGAACTACGTATTGGGGTGCCGTGGGAAAGCCGTATTAGTGTTATCCCCTTTTACTTTTAGCAATAAGTTTTCTAAAAATTAAGTAAAGTAAAACTGAAAAGCAGTAAGCAGTGCGCGCTTCCTCTCATCAGCACCTGGATTCAAGCCCTGGTCAAAGCAACATCGCAAAAAAATATAGAAAAATGTTTTTTCTTAATAGCTGTCGGTTCTCGGCAGGCAATGGCAAACTTCCGACTGTATTTCTGCCATGAAAAACAGCTTCTCATAAAAATACAATCGCCGTTCGGAGTCGGCGTAAAACTGTAAGTCCCTCCGCTTTGTGTGACAACATCAAGGCGCACGCCACAAGTCGGAGGAGAAGCTCGGCGAAACACTAACATATGACTAAGCTCCAATCTATTATTATTAAAACTGAAAAGAAAATGAAATTAAAAACAGAAAAAAATATTAAATCTTGAAAAAGAAAAAATTATAAAATAACTTCGATACAATTAAACAATAAAGGAAATGTTTCTTTTTGAAACAATAAAATCTAAAAAAATTATAAATCAAGTTCTTTAAAATTAAATGAAATTAAAAAAAATATTTCCCTTTTGAAAATATTATAATCATAAAAAATATAATAGGTTTAAAGAGCTTTATAAAGTGACATTTTCGTACACATTTTTTGATTCATAAAGCAGATAAAGTCTTATTTGTTTTTTATGAGTTTGGGTGTAAAAGAAATTTAAATTGAAAACGAAAAAAAAACTAAGTTCCAAAAAATTTAATGAAATTAATAAACATTCCTTTTAAAGCAATGAAATTTTAAAATTAAAAGAAAGCTAAATTAAAAAAGAAAAAAAAATTCAAAAAAAGAAAAAAAAGTATTTATGTTCTCAAAAATTAAGTGAATTAAAAACGGTTTTTTTTTGGTCAATAAAATCCAAAAATTAAATTAAAATAGAAAAAATAAGAGACAAAAAATTACATAAGTTTCTGAAAATAAAATGTAATAAAAAAAAAATACATATTCTTCTTTTGAAAACAATAAAGTCTTTAAATTAAAAAAAAACTTTAATTAAAATGAAACAGAAGAAATTAAGAAAAATGAAAAATCTGCACCTCCCGAGAACTCGAAACTCGGACCTCTCGAATGGCACGCCAGTGCTTTGCTACCTCGGCCATTGCGATTGTTGGAGCAGCGCGAACTTTCAGTCGAAAGATTTTTACACCATGAAAGTAACTTGCCAGCCTTTCGTGCCAGAATAAACAAAAGCTTTCAAAATATCTAGCCGTTTTCTTATAAAAGACTTTCAACTATCTTAGCCAGAATTGCCCTGATCAAAATATGCTCTGCTGAAAGCATGTGTGACGACTACACTTTAAAAGAAATTCGCCCGTTATACAATAAAAGAGGCGCCGCCAACTACTATGGGATCAATCTCCTAGAAAATATTTATAAGTTAATTTTTCATAGACTATTTTCTTCTTTTTACCCAATCTAGCCTTGGTGCAACCAAAACAACAGAATAGTTTTTAAGTTCATGTATCCACAATAAATTTGACGTCAATCTATCATTCGCGAGTTGCGTCAGCGAAAAGTCGCTCACATCTGTAGCCGATAGTATGATCACTGCTTCATCTTCAACATATCATCTGCCTTCTTCGCTACTGTAGTTTTCATTAAATGCATAAATTGAAAATTTTCTACATTGCTTTTTTCTTTATTGATGGTCGCAATAGGTGTGTTAACTAGTGGATGCGTACACTCATTTATACGTACGGTGACCATATCTTTGAATTCAAAATACAGTACGCAAACTTATTATGTATACATATATTCATATTTTGGTAAGTGACCTTTAAAGGAACGGCAATATTAACAGAAGGCTACAGACAAAAGAGGGGCGATACAGCCACATATAGCGCAAGAGCTGTAAATAGCTAACGTAAGGCCAATTATTTTCTAAAAGGCTCACAGTATGGTGCCGGACGCTGGACAAAACTACGTCGAAAAGTAAAAAGGAAAGAATACATTACCTTTCACCACCCGCAAAGCTCCTGGAGCTGTTTCTGTCCTTCTTGCGATAAATTCCAGTCTTGATGAAATAACGCTGGGGAAAAATCTAGTCCGCCCTGAAGAGGTCTTCAATTTTGACATTAGAATACTAGATACTACTTTTCTGTAATTAAATACTAAATCCCCGCTCACTAATCTCTAAAGAATAGTTCTAAACGATTTGGCTACGCAATGCACAAAGAAAGTAGCCTGGGGTCCCGGGAATGGCGTTGCCAACGAGCTGGAAAGGAGAGAAACTAATATTTAGTCAATCATTTCTGCCCAAAATGCCGGAAAGCAAACTACCTTCAAAGAACTATTTTTATGAACAAAACAACCACAGGTGGGCTGGTTTTATCAACGCTGACTTATCAGTGGGAATACATATGTTTAAGGAGAGCGTAAGGGTTCTCTTCTCATGACTTCTGTCGCAGTTGCAGGAACCAGGAGGAGGTGAAGAGCAGCGAGCACTTTCTCTGCCATTGCCCTGTCAACGTGATCTGAAACATCTTTTTAACGATATCCCAGTGGGTTAAGAATCCATTGCACTGTATCGCAATGGGTCCTCTGGCAGAAGCGAGGCTGTCTATATTCCCTAAAGAGAGTGGAAGTCAACGCAACTTAACCTAATGTATTGTGAACGTCTGCCGAGTAGTATTTATCACCCATGGAAAAATTATGATTTGTAAAATCTTCATTTTCTGATTTGTTTTGCATTTTCTGATGCTCTGAAATATATAGATGTTATCATATATAACATCGTTTAAAAAAAAATACCTTTAGAGATGAAGCTTTGAAATAAAGGACAAAATAGATAAAAAAAAAAATAAATAAAAACATAGGATAACAACTCGAGAAAAAGAACTGTCATTAGAAATAAAGTACGGATGGTCACCGTATTTATACTACTACATGCGATGGAGTAGGGCATTTAGACTTTGGATGTTTGTATATTTGTGCAATTCCACAGCCGCACAAATTTCATAGCGCATACAACCCAAATATACAGCATGTGTGGCATGAAATCGGTGCATATCAACACAAGTGGAACGAATAATAAAATTGCGCTGCTGCCATCCACTAGCTCAACGCCGAAAGTGTCTCTACACAAATTGTCAATATTTCGCTAATACATAGTAGAAATCTTATTCGCACATATACGCATATGTACTACCTGTAAACGTACCTTGCAGGAAACCCCGAACTAGTGCATTAAACTTCTAGTTCCGTACTAAATCTTTATCGCCAAAAACGAATCAGTCCGATAATAACAAGATCTTCACCAGTTCAAAAGCAGCGAATTATGGTAATTTTAAAAAACTATTTACTACTTTTCAAACCTACACTTGCGATCAGCTAATTAAGCCAACAACTTTTTGATCAATTTCGGCTATTTTTCTTTTATCTCTTTAATGTTTATTATTTTTTCGTAAAATTCATTATATAACAAACAATATACAAATCCACATTTCAAACTTTGTGAAAAAATATAAACAACCTGCAAAGTTTTATATAAATTTTAAACTTTTCTATTATTTTTTTTTGAATTTTTTCGAGAATGAAGTTTTATATCATTTTTATAAAATTGTATACTTAAAATATTCTGAAAACAATTAGAATTCGGATTTATATGGCGTTTGTTATATAATGAACTCGACTTTTATGAAAAAGTAATAATCATTAAATAAACAAAAGAAAAATAGCCAAAATTGATAAAAACGTTCCAGGCTTAATTAGCTGATCACAAGTGTACATATCGGTAGGTAAGAACATATAGAAATGTATATTTTGATGTAAGAAGCAAGAACAATTTTCGAAAGGACCGAACTGCCCATGATAAAAACATTACACAAGGTAAAACCATTGAGAGGCACCGCGGTGTGCTTGAACCAAATTTAATTCAAAAGTTTTCTAACCCCGCATTTTCCTGTAGGATGTGTCGCGAGAAAAGTCTATTTTAGTAACGCTGACTCATTCCATCATTTAAATATTCTTAAAAAAGTCTTTGGCTAATACGCGGAAATAGAAAAAGGAAATACGCAGAAAGTCAGTAAGTATACAAATAATAAATCTATTGATATTTAATTTTACAGTAATATTTTTTATTACATAACAACACAAACATTAAAAAAGTTTTAGAAAAACGAGGTCAAATGCCAAAAAATCCCGTTTTTTGTAATATCTTAGAGGCTATAGCAAAGAAAAAAAGGTGACAGAACTTTCCACTCACGCTTAAATTGAAGCTAGAACTCTCGACTACAATCCCTGAAAACACTTTAATACCTACTATAAAGTGACGCATCCGGCTCGCAAAAAATTGAGCGCCCCACACGCCAGCGGAGCCGGCCTTTATACGAGTCTCTAAGAAATCGACTCCGCTTTTCACAATACTTTCTCTAAGCCTAGATCGCTTAGAAAGTTCCATAGCGTTTTCGGGGATAGGGAGTGAATGTGCTTCGGCTGTGGCCACATTGAGCCTACACTTCTCTCACGTCTTCTGCTGACTGCATCACACTCGATGAGGATATGGGGTGGTATTTCTCTCGAAGAGTCTCAGAACCGGCAAAGGTCATTTGACCATATCCCCAATTTATATAGTTGCCTCCTTAACCTGCAGTGTCGTATAAGGAAACCTTTGCCTTTAGGAGGTTAATTAAACACTGGAATCTCCTCTTGTTATACCCTCCCAGTAGACCCTTTGCCTGACGCATTCCTACCGAACTATGCCAGTTCAAGTCCCACAAATTGTTCCTTTCTGTCCTGAGCTCCTCCTTTATAGTATTGGGACCCACTCCCAGGAAGGGATCGGCGCCAACTGCAGTCTATCGTGCGAGACATTCTGCCGTTTCGTTCGCCTCTATTTCCATATGGCCAGGCACCCACGTCAGTCTGATTCTATTGTGCCTACCAAGGGAGTTGAGTCTCTCTATGCACTCAAGGACCAGAAATGATTTGATTTAAAAGGATAAAGGAGCCTTGCCGCTTGACTATCACTTAGAATTATAATGCTCTCATTACGGTATCTTCTAATTATGATGGTCTCCGCACACAAACAGATGGAGAAGACTTCAGCTTGAAATATGGTCAGGTATTTCCTTCTAGGAATGGAAATCCTAGGTCCAAAGATTCCGGCCCCTATTGTGTCTGGGACCTTTGAGCCGTTTGTGTACCAATGGAGTGTACTATCCCGAAGGAGTCTCCCGAAGGCGGAGATACTCCAAGTTGCTTTATTTTACTTTTATGCTACCGGATAACGTAACATATCTGGTACTCCTTGACCCTTTACATGCGTGCATGGAGTGGGCGCGATTTTGGCAGGGGTATACTTATAGTATACTTACTCGTACATACATACATATCTATATCTATGTATGTATGTACGAAAATATGCAAATTCCTTCGTACTTACCCACACGCGCGTAAACTCATGTAAGCCCATTTTAAGTGTGCGTGCCTAATCTGGTAGCAAACTTATCACAATCTCATCTGACATTTGCAAATTGTCGCTGACACACATATTCTAATTCTTGTCAATTTGCCAAGCATTGCTAGTTCGCCAATTGCACGTACGTAAATACATATGTATGTATGTACAGATAATTGTAGTGACTGATTCTTTGAAAAAGCGTTTTTCGTTTTTGCCTTCAGGCCGTCCGCAATATGGACGTTGCTCAATGTGTAGTCGCCTCATATTGCACTTGTACGTTGCATATTGCCATTTGCCCTATGTAGAAATATACAAATGCAGTACAAAAATATCGTAAATACATGCATGCACACATACATACATATAATAGTGCTTGTGTGACTTTGCAGATTACACACATTCGTTGGTGTCGATTTTTGCGTGGTCGCAGCCATTTGAAGAGTCGCCTTTGATGTCATAAATTTGTTGCATTGTGCCACTTAAAGCTGACGTTTTTAGATTTGCTATTGGCTGGTGTGTTCTTTTCATGCTCTACCAATTTAAGATGGAAAAACAATTTCATCAAACAGTTTTTTATACTTATTAATTTTCCTTAGATTCTATTTTATGTGCGAACAATAATCATGATCACGATGACAATTCGTCTGACAAAAGCCTAATGAATTTTATTTTTGTGGCACTCTGCGGGTTGCAGTCAATCACTAGACGGCTGCTGAGTGGGAGGTGTGAATGACTCATTGACACATAAGTCAAAAAAGTTGAAATTGAGCGCGAAATAATAAATATGGAGGATTTCCAAGCTTCATAGGAAATATTCAAAAGTAATGCAGTTAAATTATGAAAATCCGAATGGGCTTTCAGTTTTTTTTTAATATTGTGAGGGTAGTTGCAATGATTTTAAGTAAAATAATATTTTCCAACCTTAGGTGTTGTGGAACCGTTTCCATTTTGAAACAATGATGTTTAGCCAATTTTCTATTGCAGTGGAAAAGTAGTGTTAGTAAAGCTCCAAGGCTTATCTCAAACCGTTTCTCAATCACTTGCTACTATCCGATTGAGCTTAACGCCTAGAACGTCATGGACTTGGTATGAGCAGCAGCTTAGATCTGGTCATTTGTCGGAAAATCAAATGCTGGGATGTTATGCTCCCGACGTAATTCTTCAGTGCTCTTTAAAGCATATAAATATTACGACGTTAGCCCTGAAATCATCATAAGGAAGAAACCGTTATTGCTCCTTTTTTTGAACATCAGTAAGGCCCGGAAGGTCTTTCCATGAACAAAATATACACCTACGAGCATTATCGTCAGTAGAAAATATCAAAGCTATCAAGACTGACTTCCTCTCCATATGAGCAGATTATCTTGAGGTCCTTTATTGTTCTTAGTCTTTATGACATGATGTGCCAAAAGGTTACCGTTATCCGATTTTAGAAGATATTGCGGTAGATCAGTTATGATTTGCCTTGCCCGTGGAGCGAAGAAATTCTGGTTTGAAAGCACGAGGAAAGGAATTCACTTCTCTATACGTAACCATCACGACTTCTAGGAATATAACTTCCATAGGCTTGTGGGAATTCTTTCAGATTTAATTTACACGCTGATCTAAAAAATCTACCATGTCAACATTGATAATTTATTAATTTCTTTCATTTATATGTTTTAATCTATACTTACTGAGGGTAAATTATAATCCAATTGTTAGTGCCATTCAGATCATGTACATCCAGATAAAGTGATCCTAGAAAGTGTAGATGTTTTGAGAGCTCTACTCTTTCTTACCCTTTATCACACAATCTGTACTGTTAAAAATGTGATATACAGCCATCGTCAGAAGTATGAAAACCCTGGCACTTCTTTATTTATCCATATTTTCCATATGCAATTATTATTATTTTTTTAATAAAAATATAGTTAGTTTTTGGTATTTTTTTAACCTTATACATATTAAACAATTTTATTGTTTGGAAATTATTGTGGAAAAACAATAATAAATTATAAATGGTGGAATTTAGATTTCTTCACTGGGATTGGATCCAACGACCCCAGCTTCCAAAGCCAGTGGTCTACTAATATCTGTTCAACTGTTCAACTAATATCTAAGTTTGCTTTATAAACTGTTGTTGCTTTTTCTGCTTTTTCCATATGCCGACCCAACCGCAATATAGGACAGCTATTCTGCTGCTATTTAGATTTTTAGAGACTTGAAACTTGCACCTTATTATACTAAAATTTATTTATTTATTTAGCTAAAAAGCTGCATATTTGCATACAGAAATCGAAATGAAAAGGTCCTATATGAAATTGCAAAAATGGATTCTGCTGATTTTGCTTTTTATAAGAAAAACAAAAAAAAATATTATGAAAAATATAAATAAAGAAAATCGTCAAAACGTTAGGGTATTCATATTTTTGACGCTGAGTGTATATTTATTACAGATTGAAAAGCGCTTCAATACCGTGCAAGGTTCAGTGAGGAAATCTGTCACGGGTATATATATGTACAATAGTTAAGTAGTGTTTTGGGTCCATCAGCTTATATTTTTTGAATGAAGGTTTTAGTTTTCTGTTACCTTCTGGGGTTTTCTAGTTTTCTAATGTTAAGTTGACTATGTCAGTTAGTTTTACTAAACTTTATGAAAGTACGAGCAAGAGTCCGGAACCTTCAAATCCATAGGCTGCCCATTCTCAGTTCAAATAATCTGCAACTTCTTTCGGCATGGATCCACAGATGCGTAACTATTACACAGTAGAGAAAATTTCAAGTTTTGAAATGACACAAAGTAACGCCGAAACACGTTTACTTAATTTTGGGTCGCAGATTATGGATCTGTATACCAGTTTTACAGATCAGGTAATTTTCACAAGATACTTTATTTTTTGAAAAAAAAAATGAAACTTTAACAAGGAAAAATTAAAATAATAATCAATCGTTTGTATTTTGTTTTCATTTGTATTAAAGCTTATTCTTTTGCAAAAAAGCACTACTACTAAAAATGAGAATCTATGAATGCATATGCATTACTCAGACGCCATATTGTACATTGCCGTACTCGTACATGGCGTATGAGTAACATTTTCCAAGTTAAAGTTTGAATTTTTTTTATTCGCAATGCAAACTTAAAGTGAAAATATCTTTGGAAAATGACTTTATCTACAAAAACGGCAAACAGATCCGTAATCTACGACACAAAATTAAGTTTACATGACTCGGCGTTTTGCCGATGCCCTGGATCTAAGTTATTTAAAAAGAGTAGATATGCCGAATTTTAAGAAGATTGAATAATATTTAAAATTTGTAAATTTTTTTCAACTTTTTAAATGAAGGCAAAAAATCAAATTTTTCAATACTAACTGCTTTTATTGGGGAATTGAGGTTTCACAAATCTAAAATTACATAAAAAGTAGTCACTAAGATTAAGAACAACATGCATACTTGGTAGACAAAGCAAGATTTATTTATTTCTTTTTTGATACTCGACTACCTTCAGCAACTACTGGGTTTGTTGCAGAGCTGTGTAAGTGTGAAATCATTTTGCAATTTTAAATCAACAATTTTTTTTTATCCAGTTTTCATTACTTATTCTTCGCTTAGGATTGAGGTTTAAAATTTTTGAATTTTCCATTCTCTCAAAGCAGTTATGAATTAACACATCAACATATTCATAGCAAGATTGAAAAAACCAATGCCCAATCAAAAAAAGGTTTAACACTGAATGAGTATTGAAAAGGCTGCAATCTTTTATGTGTGTGCATTCTTTAACTCAGTACCAATCATTAGTTCAAAGACACCCTGGTAAATAACGTTTTGATAAAAGGGAAGATTTTTGACAATTGCTCAATTGTAAAAATTCAAACCGGCGTTACCCAATTTAAGTTTTTTGGTAGAGGGGATTTTATATCATATGTTTGGGATTATATATAAAACAGTTGTATTAACATTTACGTTTTAAATATAATTCATGTTTTATCTTGAAAATGTTTAAAATTTACATTAAATTAGATAACTACTTGGCATAAGCTTTACATTTATGTTGATAAAATTTTAGTGAAAATATTTTAAAAATCTTAGTGTCTTTAATAAAAAAAACAGTAAAGGCGCACGCTACAAATCGGAGGAGAAACTCGGCCAAAACTTAGCAAAAGTGTCAAGGTCCAAATATGATTACTATAATTGAATTTAGTTTCAAACAGGTCGCAACCCTCTTCAAACACCTCAAAAGTATTCCCAATATTATTTAGTTGTGAACCCGCATGAGTCCGAAATTACCATTTTTTACCAGAATTTCCAGATTTTACCGGAAATCGTACTTGGTTTTGTGGCAACTGAGAGGACAAATAAGAGAGTAAGTAAGGTCATCTCTTTGTCAGAAGCTACCTGGTGGTACATTCTGGTAAATGTGTCAAAAGATCCGATTTAGTGTGTTTGACAACCAAATTGTAAACAAAAGAGAAGTGCACTCTGCTAATGCATGTTGAAAAGTAAATAATTCCTTGCTTGAGTAGATGCTAATGAGTTTTGGTTAAATTACAAAACGCTTAAAAAGGTATTAGCCGTCATTTTACGTTTAAAAACTTTAAAACTTTAACACAGTACCACCCTATACTCTATATGTGATTGACCATTGAACTAAATCGTTGTTTATTTGGGTAAGATTAAAATATATTTTACTATTCAATATTGGAGTTGGTGTGAAACAAAAATTAATAATTTATTGTTATGTATGCAAATGAGAACTACCATTCTGAGCTTATTGAGCATCTCTTAGTCAAAAACAAATGCAATTTTGCTTGATCAAGTTTCGAATATAAGAAGAAAATGTTTTTAACAAACAAAAGGTTAATAATAAAATTTGAAGGATTTAAGATATTGCGTATGGTAGCATGAAATGTCACAATCTTCTTAATTGTCAGGCTGTTGATATGGCTACGAAAAAGTGACATTGGAAACACATAGCTGAAGATTTCATACTTACAGTGGGATAAACTTCAAACCTCTAATATAACTTAGTTATTATTTTTTTATCAATTTTAAGTTTTCGTTTGGAATAATTTTCATGAACTTATCTATTAGGAGATCTCTTTGGAAAATTACCGTACATCCGATATCCATTGAAATTTTGACATCCTCACTTTTTGGAAAAAGAAGTTCGAGATACAAGTTTATGTGCAAAAAATAAATTAAACAATAAAAGTCTCCTTATATTTATGGAACTTATAATAGAAAAATTTGTATTTCATTACCCAGACTTTATGAATAGCCTACTCTATAAGTAATAGTAGAAATTCCGAATTAGTAAGTTCAGTCAAGACGTCATTCAAAAGTTTTGAAGAAAATCACTTTTCTCTTTTGTGAAAATTTGGGACTATCTTATGCGAGTATTGTCGACAAAATGTTAGTCTATGAATGACTAAAAATTAACGAATAAATGGTTAATCGCGATTAATGATTAAAATTAATTAAGCGATCGCTGTGGTGTAGTGTTTAGAAGTGCGCACTACCATTCCGCAGAGTGAGCGTCCGAGCCCAGTTCCGGCCAACAAAAAAAAAAGAAAATGTTTTTTGTAATAGTGGTCGGCCCCCGGCAGGAGTCGGCGTAAAACTGTAGGTCCCTCCCCTTTGTGCGACAACATCAAGGCGCATGCCACAATCGCAGGAGTAGCTCGGCCAAACACTAACATATGTCGATGGTCCTCTGCAATAACGGCACAATTCCAAATTTCAGGTTTAGAAAAATACATAATTTGAAAGCTTACAGTATGACTGCATATAATCCGGAATAATTACGTTCCAAGACATATTGCTAAATTACGAAACAAAAAATCTTTAATTGGCCCTACTGAAATATATGAAATTTTTAGTTGTGTCGATATGTAAGCGCTTTTCTATTATTATTAGTAATCATCAATACAATTTCAAATTACATAAACCCAGTCACAGCCCTTTTTTGTATTCGACGCTTCCAGAAATCACATAATACATAAAATAAATAAAAGCTGTTTTGATTAATATTACATAAACTGGAAACTGTTAAAAATAAGTGCGCTTGTGTACAGAGATTTTAGAACCTATTTAGTTCCTAAAATGTCTGTTTGCAACACATAACAATAAAAATGCACATCAAATTGCTAAGAATGATAAAGGAAATCGATTCAGACATGCCTGTTTAACTGGCCGTGCGTGCTCAAAACAAACACATGTTAATTAAGGAGCTATTCAAGTATTATGTAACCACCAGTGGAAGGCGGGGGTCTTGGTTTGCTTATTTTTAATAACAACGGGCAACATTTCTTCAAATAAGTAAAACATTAATTACACACGCACGAATTTTGCCTGCAATTTCGATCACAATTGAACACTGCACTTCACTCTCGTTTCGAATTTTTGAAAGCGTTTTTTAAGCTATTTAGTGGTTTAACACTTCTTGTGGGCACTTGATATTGTAAAAAAAATATGCGCAATTCGATCCCTAACTACATTTTTTTGTAAAGAACGCCCGTTTGCTTTAAATTTGTAAAAATACAATTATTTTTTTATTTTGTTTACATCTGTCATTTGTTACAAATGAAGAAAAGTCCAAGAGTTGCCAAGTATAAATATCTTTATATCTATTTATTAAAATAATAATTTACAATAATAATTTATTTAATTAATACTTTATTAAATTACAAATTTGAAGTCCAAATACATTTGTAAAACTGTTTATCACAAAATGTTATTAATTGTTTGCAAGCATACTATAGTTTTCATGCATTTTAAGAATAAATAATCTAATCTCTTGGCTCAATTCTTATTCATTCGTCCTGAAATATACTAGCCAGAAATACGTTTCCTTTATAAAAAAGATAACCATTTTGAAATATGGGTGACTTTACTCTCTAGAAAATAATTTATGCAATTACGCGGTTTTGCATTTTCTTGATACGCGGTTTTATACTTTGAAACGACGATATGTATAGCATGTACTTACGGCGGCCGCCGTAGCAGAGTGATTACATGTGCGTACTTCCACTCCATAGGACCATGGATAAATACCTGGTCAGATCATAATCCAAAATAGCAGTCGTCCTTCGGCACGCAATGGCAAACCTTCGAGTATATTTCTGCCTTGAAAACTCTTCTTATAAAATCAGAACTCATGCCTCAAGTTTGAGCAGAAGTTCGGCCAAACACTTAGAAAAATATTTTAGCACCAAATATTTATTTGTTTACTTATTTTAAGGGAGATGGCAATCTTCTGGTTTCACATTTTGAGTACAAAAATTTCAACCCTGATACAACAAATAGTATTAGTACTGAATGATAATGACAGATTGCATTCCCATAAACGTCCAATCATACATGATTGAGTTTTTTTTTTTGCATTCACATTCTCTATGTGAATGGGTGTCAACCATTCCATAACACACTACATATTTTGTGTTTACAATTTGTAACCAATCTCAAGAGTGGTTGTTAAATTTTTTAAATCAAACAATCACATTTTTGAAACGAAAAAAATGAGAATGCACACTCAATTGATTCAATCATTACACAGCTCTGGTTTGTTGTTTGCTCTGGCCTAAATGTCATTTCACTTTTTTGACAGAAAACAAGTAATTTTTAGCAAAAAAAAAACCGACTTCAACTCCCATATAAAAAAAAAATATATATATATATATCTCATGATCCACTGATCGGATCTCAACCAGATTAGTGTGGGACCACCTCTGAGACACTACCTTTCCGATGCAAAAAGAAATCGAAATCGGTTGACGTGGTCCAAAGTTATGCGGTAACATACATAAAAAAAAAAAAAAGATTCCGACGAACTGATAACCTCCTCCTTTTTTGGAAGTCGGTTAATAACCTTTTTCTGTTGGATCATTGGCAAACTTAAGACGTCCACAACATGGTAATATATTTTTTGTTTTTTTTTATATACATTACAAACATTTAGGCTTGAGCTCAAATTGAGGTTAAGTTGAAAACTAAGGTATTTCTCAAATCTCCAACCTTGTTTCTCAACAGTACCTCAAGTGGAGGATCATAGCGTTCTCAACATTTTTCTTTGTGCGAAAAAAGAGCTTTTTCTCAAGTTGAGAAAATGCTAGTTTTTAACTTGAACTCCAATGTAATTCTCAAATTGGTCTCAAACATATTATTGAAATACTGAAATTGAAATAGTAAAATACCTTATACATACCTTTTTGATTGAAACGACATACATACATAGATGAATTTGAATATTAAGTTTTCATTTTATTAGTTCTTTGTTTTGGACTGAGGAGAACAAACGAAATGAAATAAATAACGTCGAAAATGTGTATTTTCAAAACTAAAATGGAACATTTTAGAATATTGTCCCTACGAATTGTAGTGCGACAAAATTTGCTACGAGCAAGGTAAAACGAGACACTTTTAGAATAAAAGCGTAAATTTTCGTTCAGTCAATTAAGTATGAAAACGATTTCAAATTAAAACGTTTTGTATTAAAATTTAAAAAGATACTTATTATTAAAAACATTTAATATGTTTGTATTATTTGTCGAAAAAAATGTGCAGTTAAAGAAGTTATTTCAAACTTCAATAGTTTCGTTTCTGGAGGAAAAGCGCTGAAGTAACCACCTAAATAAAATGGACTTTGTTGCTGACTGTACATGGTTTAATAAAAATAAGATTTTAACTCAACCGAAAAACAAACATTTAAAAATTTCATTTTACCAAATTCCATTTTACCGTTGTAATAACCAATCTTAAAATGTGTGTATTAAAAACAAAAATATATATTTTAGACACTCCGCAAACACTATTTTCACAATCAATTGATAGATATAATGATGGCAAGCCATTGATCGAGGCTTTTCAGTACTGTCACATGTTTATTAAATAAACCACATATTAGATACTGTAGTATAAAAAGATATGCATGTATCCTTAATATTTAGATCAAGCCATCTACTTACCAGTGTTTGCATAACAACAGATAAACCCAGAAAATGCTCAAAATTGTTTACCGATCACTACAAGTAAAACTCTATGTTCCAAAGTTTTCCGTCTACCACAATTTTGGTAGATTGTGGGAGGGCATTTTGGTAGAAAAGATATGTTTGATGCGGCAACAGAGCTTATTATGCCAACAGATACTCGGAAGACATCTTTCTACAAAGTTAACACAAAGTCCTCTCATCTGGTATCTTATAATATTGTAAAACGAAATTCTGTTTAAGTGATAATATGGCCTAAATTTAAGAGTTTTCAAAGCAAAATGTTGAAACATGTATGTTCAATGGCCATTTTCTTTAATGTTACAAAAAATCTTCCTTCAACAATCGTATTAAAAGTTATTATAAGTGCGTATTTAGAAAATAATCGAGGTGAAAATTGTGGAGCATGCGATATTTATCCGAGTTTGTCACTTTGTGCATTTCTCAACAAGGCTGCATGTACGATTCGTTCTTTGTCGTCCTTCTTTTATGCCGGGGTTACTCATACGCAGTGTACCGCTAACCGAAAATACATGCAAATGCTGACCTAATTTAATATTTAGATTGTTACAAAGTAAAGACTGACTCATTTTCGAAACCCTCCATGGATTTGCAATTTTATTATTAAGCCATTGTTGATATCCTGCGGCAAGATTGTGCCGTACCGAGTCATTTACTGACAACCAGTGATAAAAGTAACAAAAGTAAAAACAAAAATATACCAAAACTATCTACAAGCCTCCAACGCGCTGAACGAAGCGTGTGAAATGTTCATTTGCCTAATGGCAACTTGTAATGCAAACCTGTTCCATTTACTAATGCATGTACATATATGCATACATACATATGCACATCAGCGTAGGTGTGCGTGTGCATGCTGCCATGTGGAATACAACATTTGCCACATTTTCCCATAATGACAGATGTCAGTATGTATTCGTGGCGCCACGCAGCTCGTACTTGCAACTGTGTACATACCCCGTGATATCGCTACTCGTATTTGTTGTTAGCAACAGAAAACCTGCCCTGCCAAACCGTTCTAAGTTTAGGTAAGTAGGACGAAAGCATTCATTATAAGGTGGCCTGAATTTTGTGCACCAACAGTCAAGTGTGCGCCCATGGAGCACTGCGGCGAAGTGTGTCGGCACTGTTTTGTTGGTCTATTGCATAGGGCTCGCTGCCGTTTGACAGGTATCGCATATCGGCTGCCCTACTGCTGACCCTATTTCCATTACGTTGGAGACATTTTTGGCGCATTTATGTGTCAGTGTCGCCAAAGAGCCCCATTGAATTAGACTGCTAATGTGTGTACTATGTACTACCAACTAGCTGCCGCTAATAAGATGCCAACAACAACTGTTCGCTCCGCTCCTTGAATGACTTCGTGTTTCGAAAAAAGATACCGAAAGATGACGTTGTAGGAAGGAACAAGGAACGAACGGCGTGGTAGCTGGGTTGATTTTTGCAAGGTGCGAATCGTATTTCACGGAAATTACAATGAGCTGTTCATTTTAGCGTAAACGCGCGCATACACATTAAAAAGAGGGTGTATTCTGTAACGATTATCCTTGAGTGCTTGACGGATTTCCCAAAATCCTTGAGTTCGTATCGCTGGATTGTTAAATAAACGCTTAAGATTACCAAATTACAGTACAATTAAATTTCTTGTTCAACAAACACTTTACAAAACTTGCTAACACAATTAAACTGTGTTTTACAACTTAAGTTGTAGCTTGCTGTTTCGCAACTGACTTGGTGTGCGCTGGAGCAGCGGCCTCATATACTTGCCATCGCACTCATGGCAACTCTAGAACGTTCTGCCGTTTATGGCATATTCTATCATACCTGCAGGGAAACCGCGGACTAGTGAATCAAATTTCTAGTTCCGTACTATATTTGTATTGTATTGCCAAAAACTAGATACTAAATAACTAGATCTCCACCAGCTCAAAATCAGCGAAATGTGGTGCTTTTAAAATACTATTTAAGTTAACTTCTTCACTAGAAATCTATATCTAAAGGTCTGATTATGCATACTTCGCATAACTTCGCACAACCATTTCTACTAATGCAATAGAAATGTAACTTAAGAAAATGTGAAGCAAAATAATTTCTTGGTTATGGAATACATAAAAAATACATACGAAATTATAGTTTTAAGTTTATGCGAAGTTGTGCGTAGTATGTGTAGTATGTGTAATCAGACCATAAGGTTACGAATTCAGAACTGCTTCGCAACTGTCGAAAGAGGGACGCAGCACGAACTATGTAGATCTTTTGTGTCGAATTTACAACTTGTTCGGGACAATCGAAAAGGGATGCAGCGGGGGCTTGTTCACTTTACATAGATATGTGTTTAGCGATTTTTTCGTTCGAATACGCTTCCACTCTGCACTCCGCAGATGCTTTTTCATAGTTTAGTAATACAAAACAAAAATTTGAGTTAACATTTTAAAAATCTTCGGACCGTCTGGAATCTAACCAATAACAGCAAGCAACTAAAGACTGGTTTTCACTATATTATACACTGAGAAAAAGGATTAGTTTCGACAACTAAAGATATTTAGTTCCCGAATTTCGACAATATTTGGGAACTGTTACCAAGGATTGGGAACTATTACCATCGATTGGTTATTATAACTAAATATATTAAAGCTTCTAATATTCATCTAGGTTGTAACAAATCGTTAATTTAGTTGAAGGGTTTGGTTAATACTAATAAATATTTCTTTGAAGCATATTTCTACAAATTCCATTCAACTTAACGTATGGTTCATAAAAGGATGTTATTAAGCTCTGCTAATGCAGATAAGCTTTCTTTCAACACGTGGTTTAGTCATAGTTACCAAATCTTAGTTGAGACAACCACGATTTGGTTTGAGAGTGGAACATATTCATGCTTGTGAGCCACCCCTAAAGAATGCTGAGCGCTCTCTGAGCACATACGAAGAGCGCCAGCTGAGCAATGCACACAGTCCCACTTATTGAATCGTTTGAATGCGCTAGTATGCCGACCATTGCATTATGCGTGGAAATCATTGCTCCGCTACCGCTGTTCGTATATGGGTGAAACACGCGTGTGGTCCCAGAGCGCTCAGTAAGCTATGGCATGTCGATCGCTGCGCCATGTGTGCTATGACATGCCCATACTTGTTTGTCACAGTTTCAGTTTTGCTATCATCGCGGGTTGTTTCGGTGCGCGCATAGTTTAAAGTTTAATTAAAAATATAAAGTTAGATGCCAACCGGGGTTTTTCAGTGGATATATAATTCATGTGAATTATAATTTGAAAGTGTCTATTTAGCTAAGGAAAAAGCAAAGCAGTATACTTCCAGCAGATATTGACCTGGGTTTTCGCACGACTGTTCCTGTTTCATCGTTGTTTTTTAGGAAATTCTTACCTCCATATACATATGTATTATTTACTTTAGTAACTAACTTATGTAAATATGTACGTATTTTTATGCTTAATATATGCAAATAAAAGAAGAAAGTAAACACAACAAACATCGAGTAAATTTTTATTTGTGTCAAACTGAAACTTTTTTCCCAATAATAAACGGTTAGCTGATTCAAGTCTACGGCAAGTTCACAAGATTAATTGAAAACTTGTATCAACCAAAGCATTGTTTATATTTGCTCAACAATGATTTTATTCAACTAACAATATTGTCCAATCAAGGTAGTCGTTTTGTAATTATTAACAAATATACATTTGTCCCAACTAGAAGTCTTAAGTAAATTGCAGACTTTCGTGAACTATATATTTATTTCGCCATATCCAACTATGCCACTTGATCACTATAACCAAATCTTGGTTATTATAACTAAACCTTTTTCTGGGTGTAGTTTGACGCAACTTTATCTCCTTTACCTTTACCGATGATATTATGCGCCGATTTAATTAATTAATCCCAACGGCTTTTTACCCTCCATTCCCGCCCAACCGACACGAGGGGCGCAGTCCGCATGACGTACGGAAACTTTTTTTTTTTAGTTTTTTCGTGCCGAGTAGTGGAAACAGGAGTTTGTTAAGTGTCGAGATCTAAAACTATTCAGCTACAGAATCAAATTCATCAGCTGATTGGATATGCTAAAGATAGTATTTCAATTATTGAGAGTAGAAATAATAGTTTTCTTTATAGTAAAAATCGAGTCCGATACGTCAAACGTGCTGGAATGACAGTTAAAATCTTGACATAAACCACGGAATGATTCGTTTAGTTCAAAATTAGTTTTGCATGGCTTTAAAAATAGAGGTCGAAAGTGTCTTGACACTCGAGAAGGAACATTAAAATTTACCTCAGCCAGGAGGGCCGGGCTATTAATCAAGCCTGTCATTAATTTTACGATAAATATTATACCCAGCATTTCTCTACGACTTGCGAGTGTAGGCAAATTTATGAGCTTTAGACGACTTGTGTAAGGGGGGAGATTGTAATCTGAATCCCAGTTAAAATTACGCAATGCAAAAAGCAAGAATTGTTTTTGAATTGATTCAATCCTTTCTGAATGAACTTGGTAGCGGGGATTCCAAACAATAGATCCGTATTCTAGTATAGGTCTAACTAAACTGGTAAAAAGAGCTTTTGTAACATAAGGATCTTTGAACTCTTTTGACCATCGCCTTACAAATGCAAAAACGCCTTTGGCTTTATTGACTGTAACATTAATATGATGGTTGAAATTGAGTTTGGAATCCATTGTGATACCAAGATCGACAAAATTGGATACCTGCTCCAGATTATAATTTGATATTGAATAAACAGCTGGTTGAACAGCCCTCCGAGAGAAACACATAACTTTACATTTTTGAAGGTTTAGTGGCATATAGTTTGTATTACACCAACTAACCACGTTGTTCAGATCCGCTTGTAACAAAGACCTTTCTTCGATAGAGGACAATGTTTTAAAAAGTTTCACATCATCGGCATACATTAAAATTTTTGAATGTTTTATTATAGAAGAAATATCATTAATGAATATCAGGAACAGAATCGGACCAAGGTGGCTTCCCTGAGGAAC
>NW_023458561.1:21249813-21250950 GCF_013731165.1 Rhagoletis pomonella
AGTATCCGGAAATGGAATCAGTAAACGGACAAAAATCCGCAATTCATACACTTTTTTGTCCTTTTCCGGATCGGTTTTCGGATTTTTTGCTGGCTGGGAGGTGCACACATACAAATATAGGTACAAATTTTAGTTCGTATATGTATTTGAATAGGCGACCTCAAATCTTTTGTATCCCTGAAGAGCGTCCCTAACCCTGAGTGCCACAGATACCTTCGGCTTGCCTTATGATTCCCAAAAGAACTTGGTGGACGAATTTCTTATTATGAAGGGTGAGATAATTTAAAATTACTTAATCCCTGTCTAGGTGAGGTTGTAATCGATTGTGTTCGATGATTTCAGTTATATTTGATTGGATAATATTTTTCTTATCGAGGCCACAATCACTCGACGTGCTCTGAGCAGTGTTGTCGCGAGCTTGCAAAGAAATGTATCAATTGCCAAGCGAGAAAAGCAACAGAACGTATCAAAAGTAGATGCAGCAACAGTCTCAAAATTTTTATGAAAATTAATATTTGATAAAATTATACCATAAAAAATAAGAAATGATTAAGTTTCCTTACTCACACCCATTGAATTGACAATAGCTTTAACCGTTTCTAAATTATATACATTTATTAAAATTGTTTTTATTATAAGGGTGCTTCCATGATATCGGACGTGACATTCGTGAGATTTTAAAGTTAAATAAACTATACAAAAACTGATATTCGCCGTTGTGTAGCTTTTATAAAGTCCTTTGGTTGACAAAGAATTAGTTGCGCTTGGAACGCTGGTCTCGACAAAATCAATGAAAAGGAGGTTATAACGGACGTGACAAAAACAGAAGTAGTTTCAGAGTACATGTGAAAATAATTACTACTCTGCGAATCCTGTAAGGTTTTCCTTTATTAAACATTCTTTAAACAAAATCAAACTATGGGCCGGTGCAACCAATTCATTTTTAATCAGAAGCAATTCGTTGTTGGTGGAGTGCAATGGGGTATATTCGTTGCGCTGGGTATGCAGTTACAGTTTCATGGCTATACTCAATCCCGACTCTTGCGTCCTCGTTCGCGCACTCTGGGCAACGTGAGCAACCCATGTGCGAGATGCGGTAACCAATCCGAGTGGAGCCTTGGGTCACGGCAGAAAGAG
>NW_023458561.1:21251050-21287359 GCF_013731165.1 Rhagoletis pomonella
TAATCATGATCACGATGACAATTCGTCTGACAAAAGCCTAATGAATTCTATTTTTGTGGCACTCTGCGGGTTGCAGTCAATCACTAGACGGCTGCTGAGTGGGAGGTGTGATTGACTCATTGACACATAAGTCAAAAAAGTTGAAATTGAACGGGGGTGAGCGCGAAATAATAAATATGAAGGATTTCCAAGCTTCATAGGAAATATTCAAAAGTAATGCAGTTAAATTATGAAAGTCCGAATGGGCATTCAGTTTTTTTTTTTAATATTGTGAGGGTAGTTGCAATCATTTTAAGTAAAATAATATTTTCCAACCTTAGGTGTTGTGGAACCGTTTCCATTTTGAAACAATGATGTTTAGCCAATTTTCTATTGCAGTGGAAAAGTAGTGTTAGTAAAGCTCCAAGGCTTATCTCAAACCGTTTCTCAATCCGCTTGACCTTAACGCCTAGAACGTCATGGACTTGGTATGAGTAGCAGCTTAGCTCAGGTCATTTGTCGGACAATCAAATGCTGGGATGTTATGCTCCCGACGTAATTCTTCAGAGCTCTTTAAAGCATATAAATATTACGACGTTAGCCCTGAAATCATCATAAAGAAGAAACCGTTATTGCTCCTTTTTTTGAACATCAGTAAGGCCCGGAAGGTCTTTCCATGAACAAAATATATACCTACGAGCATTATCGTCAGTAGAAAATATCAAAGCTATCAAGACTGACTTCCTCTCCATATGAGCAGATTATCTTGAGGTCCTTTATTGTTCTTAGTCTTTATGACATGATGTGCCAAAAGGTTACCGTTATCCGATTTTAGAAGATATTGCGGTAGATCAGTTATGATTTGCCTTGCCCGTGGAGCGAAGAAATTCTGGTTCGAAAGCACGAGTTAAGGAATTCACTTCTCTATACGTAACCATCACGACTTCTAGGAATATAACTTCCATAGGCTTGTGAGAATTCTTTCAGATTTAATTTACACGCTGATCTAAAAAATCTACCATGTCAACATTGATAATTTATTAATTTCTTTCATTTATATGTTTTAATCTATACTTACTGAGGGTAAATTATAATCCCATTGTTAGTGCCATTCAGATCATGTACATCCAGATAAAGTGATCCTAGAAAGTGTAGGTCTTTTGAGAGTTCTACTCTTTCTTGTCCTTCATCACACAATCTGTATTGTTAAAAATGTGATATACAGCCAAAGTTAGAAATATGAAAACCCTGGCGTTTCTTTATTTATCTATATTTTCCATATGCAATTTTTCTTATTTTTTTATAAAAATATAGTTAGTTTTTGGTATTTTTTTGCCTTATATCTACTTATTAAAAATTTTATTGTTTGAAAATTATTGTGGAAAAATAACAATAAACTATAATGGTGGAAGTTATAGCTGCTATTTCGGAGATCACCACATATCTTCATCAGATTTCTTCACTGGGATTCGATCCAACGACCCCAGCTTCCAAAGCCAGTGGTCTACACACTGTTCAACTAATATCTAAGTTCGCCTTATAAACTGTTGTTGCTTTTTTCACTTTTTCCATGTGGCAACCCAAACGCAATAAAGGGCAGCTATTCTATTTTTAGTGACTTGAAACTTGCACCTTATTATACTAAAATTTATTTGACTAAAAGCTGCACATTTGCATACAGAAATCGAAATGTAAAGGTTCTATATGAAATTGAAAAAATGGATTCTGCTGATTTTGCTTTTTATAAGAAAAACAAAAAAAAATATTATGAAAAATATAAATAAAGAAAATCGTCAAAACGTTAGGGTATTCATATTTTTGACGCTGAGTGTACATATATTACAGATTGAAAAGCGTTTCAATACCGTGCAAGGTTCAGTGAGGAAATCTGTCACGGGTGTATATATGTACAATAATTAAGTAGTGTTTTGGGTCCATCAACTTATATTTTTTGAATGAAGGTTTTAGTTTTCTGTTACCTTCTGGGGTTTTCTAGAAATGTTAAGTTGACTATGTCAGTTAGTTTTACTAAAATTTATAAAAGGACGAGTAAGAGTCCTGAATCTTCAAATCCATAGGCTGCCCCTTCTCAGTTCAAATAATCTGCAACTTCTTTGGGCATGCATCCACAGATGCCTTACCATTACACAGTAGAGAAAATTTCAAGTTTTGAAATGACACAAAGTAACGCCGAAACACGTTAACTTAATTTTGGGTCGCAGATTATGGATCTGTATACCGGTTTTCCAGATCAGGTAATTTTCATCAGATACTTTATTTTTTTGAAAAAAAAAATGAAACTTTAACAAGGAAAAATTAAAATAATAACCAATCGTTTGTATTTTGTTTTCATTTGTATTAAAGCTTGTTCTTTTGCAAAAAAGCAAGCTACTTAAAATGAGAATCTATGAATGCATATGCATTACTCAGACGCCATATTATAAATAGCCGTACTCGTACATGGCGTATGAGTAACATTTTCCAAGTTAAAGTTTGCATTTTTTTCATTCGCAATGCAAACTTAAAGTGAAAATATCTTTGGAAAATGACTTTATCTACAAAAACGGCAAACAGATCCGTAATCTACGACACAAAATTAAGTTTACATGACTCGGCGTTTTGCCGATGCCCTGGATCTAAGTGATTTAAAAAGAGTAGATATGCCGAATTTTAAGATTGAATAATATTTAAAATTGTAAATTTTTTTCAACTTTTTAATACTAACTGCTTTTATTGAGGTTTCACAAATCTAAAATTACATAAAAAGTAGTCACTAAGATTAATAACAACATGCATACTTGATAGACATAGCAAGATTTATTTATTTCTTTTTTGATACTCGACTACCTTCAGCAACTACTGGGTTTGTTGTTTGCTCTGGCCTAAATGTCTTTACCTTTTTTGACAGAAAATAACCTTTTTCTGTTGGATCATTGGCAAACTTAAGACGTCCATACATAACAAACATTTACGCTTGAGCTCAAGTTGAGGTTAAGTTGAAAACTAAGGTATTTCTCAAGTCTCCAACGTTGTTTCTCAACAGTACCTCAAGTGGAGGATCATAGCGTTCTCAACAAAAAGGGAATTTTTCTTTGTATGAAAAAAGGACTGTTTCTCAAGCTGAGAAAATGCTAGTTTTCAACTTGAACTCAAATGTAATTCTCAAATTGGACTCAAACATATTATTGAAATACTGAAATTGAAATAGTAAAATACCTTATACCTTTTTGATTGAAACGACATACATAGATGAATTTGAATATTAATCTTTTATTTTATTAAATACTCCTTTTGTATTATGTAGTTAATCAATCTCGTATTACAATAATTCATTTCAAAGTATACAGTCCGACAGTAATTTTGCCACTTGATTCGCTTCGCGTTTTTGGGTAATTCCACTTCATACAAAATAATAAAATGCAATATTAGTATTTACGAATTTAAAAATAAACATTCGCAAAACAAAAACGAACGCTAGTATATATTTTGTTTTGGACCGAGGAGAACAAACGAAATGAATGAAATGACGTCGAAAATATGTATTTTCAAAACTAAAATGGAACATTTTAGAATATTGTCCCTACGAATTGTAGTGCGACAAAATTTGCAACGAGCAAGGTAAAACGAGACACTTTTAGAATAAAAACGTAAATCTTCTTTCAGTCAATTAAGTATGAAAACGATTTGAAACTAAAACGTTTTGTATTAAAATTTAAAAAGCTACTTATTATTAAAAACATTTAATATGTTTGTATTATTTGTCGAAAAAAAATGTGCAGTTAAAGAAGTTATTTCAAACTTCAATAGTTTCGGTTCTGGAGAAAAAGCGCTGAAGAAACCACCTAAATCAAATGGACTTTGTTGCTGACTGTACATGGTTTAATAAAAATAAAATTTTAACCTAACCTAAAAACAAACATTTAAAAATTTAATTTGAACATGCAAATTTTCAATTACCAAACGACCGTTGTAATAACCAATCATAAAATGTGTGTATTAAAAACAAAAATATATATTTTAGAAGTTGAATTGAAAATGTTCGTTCTCGCAACTTAAATAAATACTGTAGGTACAAAACCTGGTTCAAATCGTTTTTAAAATAAAACGCTCCATTTCTCTATGTAGATACATCCTAGAATTTTGAGTCGTTGTTGGGGATACCCGGATCATGCAATAACACTCCTCAAATACTCTTTTCAAAATCAATTGATATATATAATGACGGCAAGCCATTGATCGAGGTTTTCAGCCCTGTCACATGTTTATTAAATAAACCACATATTAGATGCTGTAGTATAAAAAGATATGCATGTAATATTTAGATCTACCTATCTACTTACCAGTGTTTGCATAACAACAGATAAACCCAGAAAATGCTCAAAATTGTTTACCGTTCACTACAAGTAAAACTCTATATTCCAAAGTTTTTCGCCTACCACAATTTTGCTAGATTATGTGGGGGCCTTTTGGTAGAAAAGATATTTTTGATGTGGCAACAGCGCTTATTACACCACTCAATGATATCTTAAGTCCCCACTAACTTGATACCATCTCCAACATTAAGCTTTGCATGAAAAATATAGTTGTCTTGACCCATGCTGGTGAACACGAGCCTTTCGGGTTGTAAATAGACATAGACTTCTTGCCCTTGAGCAGATTGGGGAAAATACCTTCGAAATGTTTTAATAAAAGATACTCGGAAGACATCATTCTACAAAGTTAGCACAAAGTCCTCTCATCGGGTATAATAAAGTGAAAATGAAAGCATTTTCAGTTAATGATAAAAGAAAGGATATCTTAAAATATTAGGGGTATTCTCTGAGTCTTGCAAAGCCCTTGCACGGTGCACGGATTGCACGGTTTGCAAAGCTGTCCCATACGAAAACCGGTTTTAACCGTGCAATCCGTGCAATCTGTGCACCATGCAAGGGCTTTGCAAGACTCAGAGAATACCCCTATTGTAAAACGAAATTCTGTTGATGTGATAATATGGTCTAAATTTAAGATTTTTCAAAGCAAAATGTTCAAACACGTATGCTCAATGGCCATTTTCTATAAAGTTACAAAAAATCTTCCTTCCACAATCGTATTAAAAGTTATAATAAGTGCGTATTTAGAAAATAATCGAGGTGAAAATTGTGGAGCATGCGATATTTATCCGAGTTTGTCAATTTGTGAATTTCTCAACATGGCTACATGCACGGGCAGTTGTAAGGTTCGTTCTTTGTCGTCCTTCTTTTATGCCGGGGTTACTCATACGCAGTGTACCGCTAACCGAAAATACATGCAAATGCTGACCTAATTTAATATTTACTCGTTTTCGAAACCCTCCATGGATTTGCAATTTTATTATTAAGCCATTGTTGATATCCTGCGGCAAGATTGTGCCATACCGAGTCATTTACTGACAACCAGTGATAAAAGTAACAAAAGTAAAAACAAAAATATACCAAAACTATCTACAAGCCTCCAATGCGCTGAACGAAGCGTGTGAAATGTTCATTTGCCTAATGGCAACTTGTAATGCAAACCTGTTCCATTTACTAATGCATGTACATATATGCATACATACATATGCACATCGGCGTAGGTGTGCGTGTGCATGCTGCCATGTAGAATACAACATTTGCCACATTTTCCCATAATGACAGATGTCAGTATGTATTCGTGGCGCCACGCAGCTCGTACTTGCAACTGTGTACATACCCCGTGATATCGCTACTCGTATTTGTTGTTAGCAACAGAAAACCTGCCCTGCCAAACCGTTCTAAGTTTAGGTAAGTAGGACGAAAGCATTCATTATAAGGTGGCCTGAATTTTGTGCACCAACAGTCAAGTGTGCGCCCATGGAGCACTGCGGCGAAGTGTGTCGGCACTGTTTTGTTGGTCTATTGCATAGGGCTCGCTGCCGTTTGACAGGTATCGCATATCGGCTGCCCTACTGCTGATCCTATTTCCATTACGTTGGAGACATTTTGGCGCATTTATGTGTCAGTGTCGCCAAAGAGCCCCATTGAATTAGACTGCTAATGTGTGTACTATGTACTACGAACTAGCTGCCGCTAATAAGACGCCAACAACAACTGTTCGCTCCGCTCCTTGAATGACTTCGTGTTTCGAAAAAAGATACCGAAAGATGACGTTGTAGGAAGGAACAAGGAACGAACGGCGTGGTAGCTGGGTTGATTTTTGCAAGGTGCGAATCGTATTTCACGGAAATTACAATGAGCTATTCATTTTAGCGTAAACGCGCGCATACACATTAAAAAGAGGGTGTATTCTGTAACGATTACCCTTGAGTGCTTGACGGATTTCCCAAAATCCTTTGAGTTCGTATCGCTGGATTGTTAAATAAACGCTTAAGATGACCAAATTACAGTACAATTAAATTTCTTGTTCAACAAACACTTTACAAAACTTGTTAACACAATTGATCTGTGTTTTACAACTTAAGTTGTAGCTTGCTGTTTCGCGACTGAATTGGTGTGAGCTGGAGCAGCGGCCTCATATACTTGCCATCGCACTCATGGCAACTCTAGAACGTTCTGCCGTTTATGGCATATTCTATCATACCTGCAGGGAAACCGCGGACTAGTGTATCAAATTTCTAGTTCCGTACTATATTTGTATTGCCAAAAACTAGATACTAAATAACTAGATCTCCACCAGCTCAAAATCAGCGAAATGTGGTACTTTTAAAAAACTATGTAAGTTAACTTTTTCATAAGAAATCTATATCTAAAGGTCTGATTATGCATACTTCGCATAACTTCGCACAACCATTTCTACTAATGCAATAGAAATGTAACTTAAGAAAATGTGAAGCAACATAATTTCTTGGTTATGGAATACATAAAAAATACATACGAAATTATAGTTTGAAGTTTATGCGAAGTTGTGCGTAGTATGTGTAGTATGTGTAATCAGACCATAAGGTTACGAGTTCAGAACTGCTTCGCAACTGTCGAAAGAGGGACGCAGCACGAACTATGTAGATCTTTTGTGTCGAATTTACAACTTGTTCGGGACAATCGAAAAGGGATGCAGCGGGGGCTTGTTCACTTTACATAGATATGTGTTTAGCGATTTTTTCGTTCGAATACGCTTCCACTCTGCACTTCGCAGATGCTTTTTCATAGTTTAGTAATACAAAACAAAAATTTGAGTTAACATTTTAAAAATCTTCGGACCTTGACACTTCCTAGGACCTCGCCATGTTAAATTCGCCAGTTGTTTGCCTGCAAAAGAGATTTATCGTGAACCAGTACTGGGTCTAAATGTACTATAAGCGTACCAGTTCAAAACTAGAGATTTTCTCCACAGGGTACAGACGAACAATGCATGCAAAAGGATTGCCCAAAAAACTGTAAGAAACGAACGAATACAAAGACAACCGTTTAGGTGAAAACCAACCTGAACAAGGACAAAATGGTAATGTAGAGCAATGTTGCCAGATTCAGAGTTTTAAGTGTAAATTATAGTTTTTTAGGCAAGCTTAGGGCCGTTTACTTAATACGTAGTTAACACTAGCAGCAGTTGAAATCACAGTATATACAGTAATAAACCTTTTTGAGTACTCCTCGGGGGTAAAATCTGGTCAGGGTTGCAAATGAGAAGGAGCATGAATTTTGTTGATTCAGAGTTGTATACAAAATTATTGTGGTATGAAAGGGAGCAACAACCGTACTATGGTAGAGTGGCACAAGTCACGACTGTGTAATAGTGCCCGAAACTTATTGCAAAAGTGTAAAACCATTGCAAATTTGTGTCTATTATTATAGATACTAGTACAGATTATCGTAGTTCAGTGTATAATTTGTTATATTACACCGCACATGATAATGAACTGTTAAATGCTGAAAACGCTTGTAACTTCTTGATCACTCAAACTTGGGTGTGCTTAATGGACTGTCTGGGCGGATGCGCTGGCAGGCATTGGGGTCTGTATAGCTATACAAACCTTGCTTTTTTTTTTTGAATAAAGACTTAAATATATTCGGAAATTTAGAATTTGGCTTGATAAATTCACAAAGTTTACGCTTTTTATAAAAAAATTTAATCTTACAATGGATTTTTTTTTATTTTAAACTTACATTTAAGAAAACTCCATTCAATGCTATAATTACGATTTAAGTTTTCCTGTTTATAACACACAAGCGTTATTTATGTACTTAATTATTGATATTATTCTTCAATAAGCATGAATATCAGCATACATTAAAGATGAATATTAAACTTAACCTATTTTGTTCATAAATAATACATAGTTATGTATATTTTATCCTCGAAATGAACTTTTTCTAATCATGAGGCGAAATTCCCCACAGTGAGTGTTGCCGTGCGCGCAAAACGAACACGCTGCACACAACCCAAAAGTACTCCTCGGGGATGAAATGGTGAAAAAATGCGAAAAGGTTTATTACTGTATATACTGTGGTTGAAATATCGCTATCGAGGTGATCGACTCCATGACGTAGATAACGATGTTTAACCTGTGGTTAGTCTTTGAGTAACCGGCCCTTAAAGAGGTTTAAATTACCATCTATTACAAATTACAGTTTTTTGAAATCTGCTATTTAAACGAACAAAAATGAAATTTCTCTTTCGGTTCTTTTTGCAAGTCAATTTTTATGATAAAGGGGGACGATGAAGAAGCAGGGTGTCCTCATTTGAAACGAATGGTTTCGGCTGTTCTTTGCACTCAAGTCACCACAGCAAATGTCTAAAGAATATTTTGGCAAATCAATTTGGATAGAACAATGAATAAACTAGAAATTTCAGCACCCTCTGGCACTTTAGGAACTTAGGATTCCTTAAAAATATGGTTGAGGAGGTACTAAATTGGAGGTATTGAATTTAATGCTCAAAAACAATAAACAAAGCAATGCTAGAAAAATAATTAAACTTAATTACATTACGACAAAATGTGATTTACTATATATGTTCCATTCTATAATTTTGTTTAGTTAAAAATCGTTTTTTGTAATTAAGTTTAATAAAATTAAAAAACCTTAATTTTTCAAAAACTCTCTTAATTTTTGGGCGAAAATACGTGGTTTTCCCGAAATATACAGTTTGTTAGAAAAAAATCTGGCAACACTGTAGTAGAGAAAAGAACTGGCGGTGCTTAATAACGTCCTGGTAAGAATGGTCGAATGAATGTAGTTCACGTAGTGTAATCGATGGGTAGTGTAAGTGGCGTCAGGTGTCGGGGGCCAGTAGGGATTAGGGTGGGTGTGCATAGTGGCTACAGTAGGTCAGTGGGTGGCAGTGAGCTCATTATCCAATATACGATAACAAAAACAAATTAATAACACTGACACAAAAACATCTATGCAAGAAAAGTTCGCAAACTTAGTAGTTGGATTGGGTTTCTTTAGTTTTTTTGTTTTACGTTTTTTTATGCACAGCTGCCGCACGCAATTCGGGTGTGTCATGGAGATTCGTTTTTTATTTCAACGTTTTTTCAACCGCTGAACTTTTCACGTGAAACATGTCTGAACATACCGGCATCAGGGCTCGGCGTTACGCTTTCCGGCATACATTTATGTATATATCCATGTAGACATACATTACATAATGACATTACATAATGAAATTACAAACCGGAAATTTCCTACCGTAAAACTTTTGTTTTTTTGTCGCACGCATTTCACCCATACTTATTGGATATTGAATACTTGCTTACATTAAAATATATGTACATATTCGTAAATTAATGTTTGTGGATATCCTAGCTTGTTGCCGTCAGTCAAATGAAAATTCATGTAATCAACGATGAGATCAGCAGGATACATGCCTTTGTATTTCATATATTGATTTTTTTGGTGGCTATTCTGTATTCACTAATGGGATTATGTATGCATAAGCTATCCATTGCAACTCTGTGTTAGAATGCATTAAAAACCAACTTATAAATTGGTGTTATAGAAAATGAAATGAAGAAAGTCCCCTCCACACTAAATATACTTTTGCTATTTTCTTGTTTATTTCTATTACTTCTTATACTTTTATTCTATTATGTCGGATTTCCCTAAAACATTCCAGCTGAAAGAAAATATTGCAAATGAAAACACCACTAATTCAATAATAGGAAATATATTTGTTATATTGATCTGAAAACCTATGTATTTCAGGTAATCTCTAAAAAATATGCTGGGCGTTTTCAGACCTAGACAACATAAGACAAGCAAACAAGAGTTTACCGGGTGTGCATAGCTCAGTGGTTAGCGTTGCGGGCTTTGCACATCGATGATGCGGGTTCAATTCCTGCTGAAGTCTTGAAAAAGAAGTCTGATGAGGAGATGTGGTCATCTCCGAATTAGCAGCTATGTATAACTTCTACCGTTTACTAACGTGATGAAATTGGCCACAGCCACATATGTTATCATTACCGAACTTATGACGAAAAGTGATATGTATTGGAAAGCGAGATATGGCACCTTCCCTAATTTTCATATCGCTTATCTCTGGAGCCACTTGTGATAAGGTAATGGAATTATACATATAGAATGGCAAGAATATTTCTATTCGGAATAATTTTCTCCCAGATTTCTAAATCGTATTGAATGATGATCGGTTCAGCATATGTTAATTGGTCTGCGTTTCCGTTTTACATTAAAAAATTTAATTTCAAAAAATTTTTGTTAACCGAAAAAGTTCTTTTTAAAAAAGGTACGATTCCTGCCTCATGGGTAATTTTCTACACACCAAACACTTTGAAGAAATTAAACTACAATTTTATGATTACTGGTGGTTTTTTTATAAATAGAATATAAGTTACTTCCTGGACAATCTTTCTGAAATAAGAAGTTGATGCAATAACGTTGTAAGCGTTCCTTTTCCTATTCGAACCGAAAGCTTTTGCATGCATTCTTTGACGTCCAATTTTAGTGATCGACTTTCAGTTTATGGAAATCGACTGAAGTCCAATTTTCACTTTCGACTCTCCACTTTTTTATTATTATTACATCCCTTTTATTAGCTCGGGATGTAACTATGTAATATTGATGCGCCTAAAAGATGGAGCGATTTCTATTCTCAAGTTACATACCTGACGACAGTACGAATGGAAATTATAATAGGTAGGTTTTAGTTTTTCAAACTATAATTAATTAAATTTATTTGCAGCAGCGTTTCTTAAATTAGAACTTTTCTACCAATGACGCGGAGTGCTGTTTAGTGTTATTAAAAAAAATGCCAATAAAATTATGCTGAAATGTGAAAAGTGTGGTAGAAAAAAATTAATTTTAATAACAGTACAACATAGAATTAAAGAAGTATGCGCCCTCTTCTGTAGGTGAAATTAATACATATTGCTAAAACTTTGCATACACAATCTTCAGTTAATAATGCGGTAAGATATTCTTATGTAGCTGTTTGTTTTAATAATTTTATGCAAGAAAGTTTTTCTCCATGAGTTTATGTAAGTTTCTACGGAAAGTCTTTCGTTTGCCAGTTGAGATGCGTCAAATTTGTAAATTATTTTTAAAAAATTTCAGTTTTTAAAACATTCACAACCAACGTTTTCATGCTGTAGATATTTATAACTGGTAAAATTTAAAAAATTTTTTTTGAATTTGTTTTTAAAAATGCCTCTTAAAATTTAGTCTTTTATGAATGAAAGTAGTTTCTTAAATTATTTAAAAAAAATCTCCTCAGATGACAAAATAGTTTAAGTTAAAAAAATCTGCATAAAAATATTAAAAAATGTTTTCAACGGAATTATAAAAATGTTTCGATGCTGTTTTTCACCTTTTTTTCAATGATTGGTTTAAGGAGAGCCCTAATAGTTGAGCCAAAACTATACCGATTTAGACTTTTAAGGTATCAGTGCAAAGGTATTTGCTCATTCATTTTATTTATTTGCAAATTTGTGTGCTTTTTTTTCTTAACAGCGGTCGCCCCTCGGCAGGCAATGGCAAACCTCCGAGTGTATTTCTACCATGAAAGACAGCTTCTCATAAAAATACAATCGCCGCTCGGAATCGGCGTAAAACTGTAGGTCCCTCCCCTTTGTGTGACAACATCAAGACGTACGCCATAAATCGGAGGAGAAGCTCGGCCAAACACTAACATATGTGTAAGCGCCAGTTCTCCAGACGCCACTATCTAATTCCTATGTAGAATTGCTCAGTGATTAAGAAATTCGGGTTAATTTTGTTTCTATGGATATGTTTGCGAGATATTTGCAATTTGCCATTATTCAGTTTAAAGCAATAATTGGTACCTTTTAATCACGTTTATCTTACGAACCAATTTAAAAATCTTAATATAAAATACGGCAAATGAAAGCTAATGAAATTCTCCATAAACCGTATATACATACATCACTTTCCGATAGGGCTTATAAGTAGTTTTTGACAAATTAATTAATTATTCCAGCTTTTTTTATTTTTTATTAAAAAAATGAAAAAAAACCAACTTTAACAGAAGAAAAATTTAAAAAATAACAGGTTCTGTGCCAAATTTTTGCATTTGTACTAAAGCCCGTTCTGTTACAAAAAAAAAAATCAAGTTACTGATGAAGAAAATCGATGGATAAATACGAAATAATGAGTGGTCAAATGAAAATGCGTAAGGTTTTTTGTATGAAAAATGAGCAGGTAAGAATGTTACTCATACGCCACTCACACCCGAGTAACACGCTTTACTGCTCATATTTCACACAAAAAAATCTTTGCGGATTTTCATTTGACCACTCGCCATTTCGTATTTATCCATCGATTTTATTTTTTGATTTTTTTTTTTAATTTTTTCATAGCTCGTGTTTTTAATGTGTTCAGACTATTATGTTCATAAAAATTTGGTAATTTTTTCTGAGTTTGGTATTTTTTTTTTAGAGTTTCGGAAAAAAATTAAAAATCTTTGTGGTAACACTACTCGTAAATCCATCAAAATACTATATCGCTCTGAGGAGTTATTAACATTATCTTCACCATAAACACATCAAATGTTTGGCCCACTCACGACTTTCCACATGGAGTATTTGTAAAATAGTTTATTTGTGCTCCGAGATTTAAAGTGAGGTGAAAAATATTTACCAGTCACATTTTAAAATCACAAAACTTTAAACAGCAAAACGGCGAAGCTTTTTACGCCAAAATTTTAATTCAGAAAGTGAATGGAGAAAAGAACGGGTCTATAAAAATCGATGACAAACAACTAAGCAAGCAATAGGAACAACAAGTTTTCCACCATCTCATCCTCTTCAAGACAAGATGGGAGAGTGGACTTGTCATTTACGCCTATCACAGGCACGTGCCGTCTGCTCAGGGAGAGCCAAAAAATAGGAACATAGACCTTCTAAGATTGAAGGCAACATGAGTTTTGCGCACCTGCATCCCCTCGGTGCCTCCCAGTCATTGCTGAGCGAAGTACTAACCCAGTTATTGATGGTGGCTTCAGTGGCCGAAGGTGGGCGTGCTAAAACTGGTTGCGGACCCAGGAATGCCTGGCCTGAGCCAATTCTGGCCAAATGGTCATATGTCTCATTACCAGGTACTCCTGAGTAACCTTGCACGCAGAGTAAAACAACCTCGTTATGTTCACCACCATTAATTTAGTCGAGACTTGCATTGCCGAACTAGTTTGAAAGCTTGGTTGTCACGGCAGACACATTAACTCCTTCTCCTCCACCTATGTTTCTTCATGGATTTGAATATTGCAATTACCTCAGCCTGGAAGACCGAAGTATATTTCCTAACAGAAAAGTGAAGCTGATCCCCATTAACTTTGAAAAAGATCATGACCCAGATCCAGTTTTGGAGCCATCAGTGAAGATTCGATATTGTGTGAATCCGGTGTCAGTGATGGAACTAAATCAGCATTCAGTCTCAGTCGCATTGAAAAGACACAAGTGCTTAAGTCTCTGCCGCCAGCAATTTCCGCCGCGCCCCATTCAGTTTTATACCAGCATCCGGTTCTTTTTAGTCTGTAGGTGGCCTTTAATGCTTCTCCACGTATGAAAACACAAACTGAGGGTAAGTGCAGAAGTCAAGAGCTCTATACACCACTCAAAAAAATTAAACTTAAATAAAGTGGATATCAAGAAACCATTTTGGTTCTTTACTATCGAAACCAGATAAATTTTCGTAGACCTCCACTTACAACTTATGGAAACCCATATTTTTTTCACGCCAACGTAGACCCCCATCGAGTGTCCCGTGGACCCCTAGGGGTCCACCTGGACCATTTTGGGAATCACTGGTCTAAATCAATTAACTAATTCAAAAAGTATATTAAATATAAAAATGCCGTAGTTAAACAAAAGAAGGTTAAGAAATGTTTAGTTTGAACATTTCGTATTTAAAATGTTACATTCAGGTTATTCAGTAAGTTGGTTGAATTATTAAAAGATGGGTATAAATAAAAACGGGTTTGAAAGGGATTTATACCTGACCTTTATTTAGAAGGGTTGCCATTGTTTCGAACAATCAAATTCGAATTAGTTCATCAGTTTATTGAAGTACATGTGAATCACAATGTCAGACGAAAGAGATTTAAGAAGATTTAAGTTTTAGAACACTTTCGAAAAGAAATTTCAAACATCAGAGGTTAAATTCTAGACATTAGCCAGTAGATATATGTATGATAAGTTTTATTTTAAACCGACTTCCAAAAAAGGAGGAGGTTATCAGTTCGTCGGAATATTATTTTATTTTTTTTATTTTATTAATATTGTTTTTTTTATGTATGTTACCGCATAACTTTGGACCACGGCATCCGATTTCGATCTTTTTGCATCGGAAAGGTAATATCTCAGAGCTGGTCCCGTACTAATCTGGTTAAGATCCGATCAGTGGATCATGAGATATATATATACATATTTTTTTATGAGAGTTGAAGTCGGTTTTCTTTTTGCTAAAAATTACTTGTTTTAATTAAGAACTTTCTACATTGGTATAGGGTGATTTGAAATTCTATGAAAACAAGAACATGCACTATGCGAGGCTATACGGTTTTGATGAAATATGGCACTCGGATCTCTTATAACTCTGTCTACCATCTGGAATATTTTTTTGAGTTTTTGAAATTGAATTTAGATCGCTTTAACGCCATGCGGGTTATTGGTTATTATGGTTATTTATTTCCCATTTAAATTTTGTTCAAACTTTGCAAAATTTTCATCATCTTTCCACAAAGTCTGAAATTTTAATTTATACCGTGTTTTTTAAGTAATCAGCTATACTATATAAAAAAAAATAATAAACGTTAAATAAACTAAAGAAAAATAGCCAAAACTTACTAAAATGTGGCGTCCTAGTTTTTATTTGGTTCACTGTATGTGTATCTCGGTAACTGATTTATTAATTTGTACCAAACTCAGTGCACTGATTGAGCCTGGCCTAAAAATGCTATATGCTGAACATTTTCGCAATCGGACTAAAATTAGGGCCACTTTCCACTTCCAAAAAAAAACGTTCAAATTGTATGGTGCATTACTTTAAAACGTTGGACCACGTTGGATTTTGTATTTTAGCAGCTGAAAGAATATATACTAAAAATTTCAAACGTGTTTGCGATTAAAAAAAAAAACGAATTTTTCACGAAAGTTTCTGAGAATTGCCTATATACTTGACAGCGAGTCTAGCGCGCTTACCATACTAATTTCATCGTTTTCAATACAAAATACATTGGGCGTCAAGAAAAAACCGAGAATAACTTACGTCTCGAAGCATTCCGGCATTTTTTTTCTGAAAATAATTGTTAATAAAACTTATAACAATATTAGCGCAAACTGCGATTTTAAAGCCATTAAGAGTCAGTAATAAATATTAAAAAAAAATGTAATAACATTTATAAAAAAAAATGCATGACCAATTAAAAAATAAAACTGGAAAGAAAACATCAGAATTCTTAACTGTTAAAACAATGAGCAGAATCGGTTTTACCGATCGCGAGAAAACAAATAAAATCCAGAAACTTTCAAAAAAAGTTAATAGCTATAACTTCTAAAATAATTCGAATTTCGAAAAATTGTGAAACTTGTATTTCGTTGTGAGGCACAAACAGATAATTGCACAAAAAAAGCTCCACCTTCGAAAAAATGGTGGACCACTTCTAAAATTTTTACTCATATATTAATTTTACTTAAAAATTTATAATGTCCAG
This sequence comes from Rhagoletis pomonella, assembly GCF_013731165.1. Taxonomy (NCBI): domain Eukaryota; kingdom Metazoa; phylum Arthropoda; class Insecta; order Diptera; family Tephritidae; genus Rhagoletis; species Rhagoletis pomonella. The sequence goes on from NW_023458561.1 coordinate 21,267,143, forward strand.
ACATCAGCCTGTTAGGTGACGAATTTAGAACCTGCTCGGCACCATAGAAAAATGGATGAAGAGCGAATTACATAGATCTCAACTGTCGAATTTAGGAACAGAACTATCCAAAATGGGATGCAGCGTGGTGGACAATTTCCACATCCGAGGACATCGCGGTGTTATGTTCGCCAGTTGTTTGCATGCAAAAGAGATTTATCGCGAGTAAGTACTACGTCTAATTGTACTAGCAGCGCGCCAGTTCAGAATTAGAGATTTTCCCCACAGGGATACGTACATACATACATACGTACTTATGTTTATGACATACATACATATGTATATACGCATGCTGTGGAGGCCGCTTTTTAATACAGTTATAACTAAATCAAAACAAATTTACAGTACAGATGCCAGCCCATATAAGAGTCCGTGTAATCCACTCTAACTAATGAATTTGGACTTTGACTTTTCACTTTTGTTCCGTGAAAGCGACCAAGGTGCACCGCGTACAAAAATTATTTCGAATAAACTCACTTGTTCAACTGTTAAAATGCGCTCACGCGTACGCTATGCAAAAAAAGACGGTGACCATTATTTCTGCACGCAACTTTCATAAACGTTGCCAGAAAAAAAAAAACTAAAGTCAGGCAATAAAGTGTGTGACACCATGAACTCGTTACGAACGACATGATGCTTTCAATTCACAACTTTCCACTGCGCTCCAGAGTTCTTCCAACATTTTTTCCTTCTTCATATGTACATATGTGCGTCCTCTTCAGCATTTATGTAAGTCAAAACTTTTGCACTCTCATCTCGTCACATCGATAAAGTCGCTGCTGGCACTTCAAACATTTGATATCCGACTGTCTACCAGTCTACCTGCTCCATCCCAGTGCAATACCGGTTCACCTATTTTGTTGACTTTTGTATGTGTTTTGCTTTTTTGGCAGATCACCGATTGTCAGTGTAAGCCATATTACCAGAAATGTGCTAACTGCTCCTCCACACATGTAACACTTTTATATACATACATACATTTACTTATATACCTATGAGGGATGTTGCGAACATTTGCATTCGCATTCGTTATGCGAATGATTCGCATCATTTTAAACACTCGCATCAATGTTGCACTCGTACGAATGTTTTACGAATGCAAATGTGCACATGGGCTGGGGGTCCACTTTAATATTGTTGAAATGGCGCTAAGTCTGTCAAACCTAGTGCGGACAATAACCGGCTTTCAGTTTCAGGCGCTAAACGGTTAAGTTGTATATCAAGCAACATTGATGAGCCTTCAACAAGTACTGCTAAAAGTCTTATAAGCAACCTAGAAATAATTTTAGATTCCTAGAAGGAAAGCAAAGGCTCGGATGTAGAATCTGGAGACATCTCGGTGAAAATCCTCTTGATTTGTGGAAGACTAAACTAAAATAAGACAAATTGACACCCGCCAGCGTTCCAAGTAAGCAATTGTTCAGTGCAGCCGGCTTTATATACGAGCCTCTAGGCCAAATATAGTAAAACTGCGTTCTTAGGTTTTCTCTCTGATGTCAGGATTTTTTTTAAAGGATGCTGAAATTTCTAGAATATTTAATAAAAAAATTATTCAAAAGATTCGGTGCATTGTAGAATAACAATATGGGTATCGATTAAAAGGAAATATTCTGTAGAATAGAAAAAAATTTAATTTGTTGCTGCTTCAGGACGAATAAGTACTGAAAATGTCCTTTTAAAACTTTATCATTGAATATCCTTGGGAATTCCCAATACTTATTTTTGAAAAAAATACATGTCAAGGACTAATATGCTAACTACCACATCCTCGAATTTCGTCCTTCTAACTTTATCAGGTTTAGATATAAAAATTTTTACACTTCTCTTTATAAGATCTGTGTAGCACTCGGCTGGGTATTGGACCAAACCAATTTTTTAAGAGATTGAGTCATAGATAGAAAAGTATTTTTTCAATTTTTCGAAGTTAGCCTCCGAAATCGAGATATTTGCATTCGAAGTTCGAAATAGGACCTTTGGTAAAAATTTTTTAAAAAGTTATTGGTATCGTTGTAAACGTGATTAACCCCCCTTTCTTCTGATATGCACATTCGTATACTTCGTATGTAAAAATTTGTGGGAAAAAATATAAAAGGAAAAAACACCTTTTTTGTTATAAATTAAATTACTAACCCATTTTAAAAAAACTGATATCATTGTAACCGCAATCAAACCCTCTTTCTGCTGATAAGCGTATTTGTATATTTCGTAAATAAAAATTTTTGAAAAACACTTAAAAGCAAAAAGGATACTAGAAAATTTATACTTTTTAAACCCAATAGAAATTTATAAACACAAAAAAAAGTTATTAAAAACATTTCGTAACTCCATAACATATATAAAATCCACCCCCCTCGGCGAAAGACTGGCTACGCCGTAGTATACGAAACAATTAAAGTATTTAAAACGTACATCATACGGCCAGTTTATTCTTTTAGGTATCCTCATCTATGTATATTGTAACTATCAATATCTTATAAAGAGAAGTGTACAATTCTCGTATTCGCATTCACGAATGTGAAAAATATGGCATTCGAAACATCCCTAATACCTATAGTAAATATACTAAATATATAGTAGTAGTAAGTGTATGCATGTATATACATTAGGATAGTCCAAAAATGAATTTGAAAGAGTTAAGTCGGAATTTTTATGCACCCAAAAATTATAGTTACTATGAAGAAATGGTTAAATAAACAATTGGGTATTACAATTGAAAGTCTCCTGAGTTTTCCGATCAAAAAGTATTGATTTTTAAGAATTCTGTACCATTTCTACGAAAAGTTTTTTGCCCCATATAAAATACATGGAAGACTTTGAGCGCTTTGAGCGACCTTTAAATACTTTTTGATTTCCAAATAAACAAGTAATTTTTAAGCAAAAAACAAAACCGACTTGAATTCTCATGTAAAAATTTAATATTATCGTTAATTTCTTCATGATCCAATGATCGGATTTAAATTAACTTAGTATGGGACCATTTGTAACACCTTTCCTAAAAAAAAAAATATAGAAATCGGTTAACGTGGTCCAAAGTTATGCGGTAACATAATAATAATAATAATAGAATGGTGCTTACACATAGGTTAGTGTTTGGCCGAGCTTCTCCTCCGATTTGTGGCGTCCGCCTTGATGTTGTCACACAAAGCGGAGGAACCTACAGTTTTACGCCGACTCCGAAAGGCGATTGTATTTTTATGAGAAGCTGTTTTACATGCTAGAGATACACCCGGAGGTTTGCCATTGCCTGCCGAGGGACGACCGCTTTTAAGAAAAAACTTTTTTTTCTATTGCATACATACATACATTACATACATAGATACAAACATAAAAGCAATAAAAATATTCCGACGAATTAATAACCTTCTCCTTTTTGTGAAGTCGGTTTAAAATAGGGGTATATTTTTTGCGATATAGAATAATCCTAGGGGGTGAGAGCATTAAAATTCCGAATTTACTTTTTTCTTGGACCAACCTAATATACATATACCGCTGATTGTTGTTGCTTGTTTCTGGTTATGACCGTTGCTTACCGTTTATTATTATTGTACAATCCGAACATTACTGTCGTCGTTATCTAAATGGCTCTGCGGCACGTAGTCGAAATGGAGATTTTTTCATTGCGATTTCAATTCCACTCCTTATGTAAATATACTCAGGAATACTCGTATGTATGAACTGGCTTATGCGAATTCATATATGTAAGCTTACAAACTACACACGTACATATTATACATATTTATGTAGTAGTTTTCTGCGCCGTAATCTTGGCATTATGCTCGGAATAACTTTAGTGCACATGAATTCATTCAAATATACAAATGTTTGTATATATGTTTAACATTTGTTTGCGGAAAACTGCCATAAAACGTGTTGACGTCCCCTTTTCGTGGGCAGCAATTGTGTCGCTTAATATGAAAATTTCAAATGTCTTTTAATGCTCACGACGCACAGTGTAACGAGTGCGGCCAAAAATATCAAAAATGAAGTTGGCAAATTCGGAAAAAATTTAATGCCAATCGACACTATATACTCGAGTATAAACATAACCAATTAATTAATAATTAATAATTAATGCCAATCGACACTATATACTCGAGTATAAACATAACCGAATCATTTATAAAATAAAATATAAATTAAGTGATAACAGCTTTTTCAATTAAATTGCTCAATATATAAAAATATATATAAAATCCTCCTACTTTTGGCCACTCACTATATGGGGAAGTTACACTGTGCCGCGCTCCCATCTTTTTGTTTGTTTGTTTGGGAGAGCAGGCACCCTTTTCTGCTCAATGTATGCATTTTGTTCTGCATACATTCATACGCATTGGGCATATCTATAGCACCCCGATTTCAAAGTGATACCTATTCCTTGCCACTTATGTTTACTTATTTATTTTTTAAGAATTTTCAATTAAAATACAATTCATTCTCTAACAAAATCCATGTCAAGTCAAGTTTAAAACTTTGTAAGGGACTAGAAAAAAATCAACAAATTGTTATCCAAATTTCAAAAATTTTTTCTCAGAAGTGTTAGAAGTTTTTTGAGTACACAGCTTTATGGCCCATTAAATTTTAGCCTAATAATGAGCAAGTTTCAAGTGGCTAAAAATTACCGTTGATTTAAGTCGCATTTGCTTTCATATAACGAATAAGCACAATTAATTTTTATAAGGAAGAAATGCGCAACACCTTCAGCGAAAAAAATTAAAAAAAATCCATGGTGATTTGTAGCCACCTGAAGTTTGCATATTATTAGACTAAAATTGAATGGGCTATAAAACTGTGTACTAAACAAAACTTTAAGACTTCTTAGAAAAAAGTTTGAAATTTGGGTGAGAGTTTGTTGATTTGTTTTTGTAGTTTCCTACAGAGTTTCAAACTTGCGTTTATATGTTTTTTTAGAGAATGAACTGTACTTTAATTGAAAATTAATAAAAATAAATAAACATGAGTGGCAAACAAAATCACTTTGAAATGTGTGTGCTATTGTATTGGACAATACTGTAGATCGAGGGCTTATATTCAAAATCCTCTATTTGCACAATTTTTATTTCCGATTGAAAATCTGCAAAAGTTACTTTTTTTTTGCAATACAACGCTTATAAAAAAGCGCTTGAATTGCCACGTCTAACCGTACTGTAGGTTAAGTTTGTGCATGTGCCATTAATACCCTCACGTGAGTAGTGGAAGTAAACCAATATCAGAAGTTTTAAATACGCTTTGAAACAACTCCGCAGAGGAGGTATAGATAGTTAGTTACAAGTTTAAATGATATTACACTGACTGTAAATTTAGAAATTTTGTTCACGTGCGAAACTTTAACGCAACATACCGCAGTGTTAGCAGTATGAAGTACTCACATATGTAGCTACGTGCATGTGTACGCATATATGCATAGGAACGTACATACATACATATATGTATATTAGGGCAGGTCGAAAATATAATTCTTCTCGAATCCCTTGGAAATAGTAAAAATATATTTGGGGTATTCACAACGGTGTCGTAAGTGTCGTATTGTTGTATGTCGTAAATTTTAAACGCCTAAAAATATATTAAGCGGGTTCGTAAAGTACTATATAAGTCACGTTATGCATTTTCGCAGTATTAAAAAATAGTTAGTTGTGGTTTTAAGCTCTCCAAACATTTATTTAAGCTTTTAAAGTTTACGTCATACAACAATACGACACTTACGATACCGTTGTGAATCCCTCAATTGTATAATGAAGTCAACAACAAGCCTGCAAAATATTAGTCTTTTATTTTAATTGTAGTAGCCCGCGCATCGACCGCCAAGTGACCCACTGCACACTAATCAATTAAGACCAATTCTAAAAAGATAAAGGTCAAATATCATTTCTCGCAGCCCTTTAGCTTATCGTTAATCTCAAAGTAATTTTTTTTTTCAATAAAATTTCAATTGTTCTCTTGATAATTGCACTGGCCTATAGTCCAAAGATGTAAAGAACGGCATTAATAATGCTGGCGTGCATTTAGATCGCTGATTCCAAATATTATAATCTTTTTTTAATATTAGCTATAGTTTGCGAATTTTTTCAGATTTAGGAACGATTTTGATAGCTCTATTAGAGTCATTATTTTCCATCAGCGTGGAAAAATTTTGTTTATGCAAATGAGTATGGAAACACTGAATAGGCAAAGTTTCTATAGACACTAATTTGTTTACTTATGTTTATGCATGTAATAAAAAAGTTGCAAATATAGGAAGTTGACAGAAATTTCTTTTTAAAAATCGTTTTATTCTTAAATATTTTTTTATAATCTGATCGATTTTCATTATATTATTATCATAAATCAGTAACAGTCTCGCCTCCAATTTGGTAATTAGCGTACCGATCGAGCACTTATTGCACGTCCCCTACTTCTTCGGTGACTAATGAAACCATTTCGCACCAATTTTCCAGACTGCATCAATGGACTTAAAATGGGCGTTTCCCACCCTAATTGTATTATGTAAAAGGCCTGTATGCAGCTCTCGAGAAAAGCAAAACCTCCATATAAAATGACGTACAAGAAATGGCTAAGAAATTTTCTTGAGTCAAATTTCCTTAAGGCAGTACGCAGTTCTTAAGAAGTTTACTACGCTTTCTACTACGGTTTTCTAAAGTTTTTTGTGAAAAAAAGAGCACAAGGCAACCCAGGTTTGCAACAGAAATATGTGCCCGTTCCATTATTTCTTGAGGAAAGAGTGAGGCAACAGGCTGTGAGGTATCAAAAATGTCAAAATTACACGCGAAATAATGGCAATTTTTTCTTGACCGTTTTCTTGAGAGCTGCATACAGGGCTTAATGTATGTAAATACTCATTTGCTTGAAACTACTATTAACTTATCAAACGATTCCTAATTTTTTACAATACATGTTTGACTTCATTCAACACGGTCTTGAAAACTGACCAAATCGGCGAGACCAAGTCCATGGTCCTTTTAATTTATATAAACATTCGAAAACATTAAAACGCTTGAAATAAATCTCGTCTATTTTTTTTTTGGATTCTTCACTTGGTTGCTGAAGTAATGAAGAATTGAAAATTCATAAGGTTAAATTATAGTTTTTGTAAGTTTTATCTTAATATCTTAAAAATATGTAGAGGTATTGAAAAATTATAAATGAACGTGAGGTACTAAATTTAATAACCCTTAATTTGATTTATCGCCCTGGTTATAACAATAAATGCCTTCCATAGATATTATAAGCCAAAGTTTCATTTTCAAAATTCATATATTTTGAATCAATTGCGTGGTTTTAAATTAATCTTTCGGACCAATAACAATTGGCTTAAACCTAAGACATCATAATTATACCAGAGATGCTCAACAAACTATATGAATCGATTTCGTTTTGTTGATGCGCAAAAATAACTTATCAAAATAATTCCGTTTCGTTTCAGAGCTAAATTAATGAAACAAAACTCAATCGTTAGCGTTGAAACAAAATAAATCAACGAAAAGTTGTTGTATGCCATTGCCAGCTCAATATTAACACCTAGCACCTAAATGCATGCTACAATTTCAGCATTAACGATTAAATTTCTTTTCGTTAAAAACCAAAATAGAATTATTTTGGTAATTACCTAAACGATAAAAAACTGAATCGTTTCAACAGAACCGATTGCTTTTTTTTTGGTAAACGCTAAATTTAACGTTACAATGCATCCTTGAATATTACTATTACAATACGGTCAAATGCCTTTTATTTTCGCCCATACAAAATCGACCCAGCCTAATATATATGTCCCATATGTGTCTCTATGTACCTAACTAATAAGATTTTGTTATTGTTTTTGTGGCATAATAATATTTATTTACTTTTTAGCTATGTTATTGATCTTTGTACCACAATTTGTTTGTTAGGAAAACTGTTTACAAGCTGCTATTTCGGATATCACCACATCTCATCTGACTTCTTCTTCTAGACTTCTTTTACTTAGCGTAGAACTCAAGGAAACCAGCTCTTGGATACTTTGAAAGTAGCGAATTAGCAAGGAAAGTTTCGACCACATCCTTCCAAGAAAGACGACGGGTTGGTATATTATTGGCCAAATTTGAACGTGCGGGAAAACTTTTCGTCCTGTGAAACATCGAGGATTTTCGGCTCTCCTGTAATAGAAAACGCACATCTGTACTCTTCAGCTTGCCTTATAAGGACCTTTGTTGGCTTACATAACATAAGACTAGAGGTTGACGCATCGGACCAATGTTGTAGTTGCAAGATCATAGAAGAAGATTACGCACGCGTAGAAAAGATCTCACAGGTGGAAATAATACCATCGGTAAAGCTCATGACATCAAAGGGATTTTTTTTTGCATATAGCATCAGAGCGCTACTATTTTTGGCAGAAACATGTGTGAGAAGGGGTCTGCATTTTGGTTGTTTCAACCTAACCTAATAATTTTTACTTTACCCATATTTGCTATTCAACGCTATTCTTGTATTGGGCAACGCAAAAGATCTTATCGCGGGCCGCGAAACAAGCGGAAACGGACTAGTATTCTTGATAAAATAGTAAACAGAATTCAACTAACTCACAATCCTTGACAAAAGAAATATTAGTACAACGTTGCTCAGTGTGTTTTAAATCAATTTTTTTTAATTTATTTTAAAGAACGAATAAAATCACGAATAATTTATTCATAAGCAATTTATTCACGAATAATTCATTCGTGAATGAATTATTTGCGAATAATTATATTACGGATAAAATTTTATTCGAATAATTATCTAAATAACAATTTATTCAAATAATGCCCAACTCTGGGTACTAATAGCAATAACGCGGCTGAAAAACAACAAAGCTGCTGAAGCTGACAGCCTGTCGGCTGAGCTATTCTAGTACGGTGGCGAGGAGTTGATAAGGTGCATGCATCAACTCTTATGCAGAACATGGTCAGATGAACGTATGCCCGACGACTGGAATTTAAGTGTGCTCTGCCCAGTGTTGCCGCCGCTCAAAGAACTTTCTAACCAAGATTTGATGAAGAAGTTACCAAATGTAAGCAAAAATAACCAATTTTTTATTAGATTAACAACTCAGGTCATCACAAATTTATTTTATATAGTACGTTTAGACAAATTTTACAAACCAAAGAAAGTCAGTTTTTATTTGCATTTTTGAAAAGTAAATCCTTTTAAGGCTGAAAATAAATGAAATACATTCGTATATAAGTATATATATAAATACATATTTTAGAAAATCAGGCTTCCCGTATTAGGTGCATATGTATGTTAATATCTTTAACATTACCAGACTACTATATCGTCGCTCAGCGCGAAGTACCTCGTATACGCCAAACGCAGTACCGCGTATACGATGGTAAATAAATTTTACAAAAGCGCGAAAAACCGATTTTTTCAAAACTGTGGAATGGTATTTCCCTTGAACCTATTTGCTATAAGATTATTATTATTAATCTTAACTTAAATTAATAAAGTTGCTTAAAATGGAAAAAAAATTACCAAATCCCTTTTTTATTGTACATACATGACGTGGTATTGGATTCCGCATATACGAGGTTTTTATATATGTACTATCTGAGTATGTATTCATTTGAAGTAGTCTTTAGCCGACCATGTATATTATGTATTCTGTATATGTGACACGTAAAGTTAAAAGTAAAAAAAAACCTACGCTCAGAAAAAAAGATTTCGAGAAAAACTACTTTGAAGTTTACCAAGTTGATTTTGATGCTTCTGAACGTTTTAATGGATTGAAACTCGTTACTCGGGGGTTTTCGGAGTCGCTGTTTACAAATCCGATGTTAGTTTTCCAAAATTCAAAATGGCGGATCCAATATGGCGGATGACTTTTTTAAAAATTGATCGGAATCGTTTGAAACTCGTTACCCTGGGGTTTTTGGTGTCGCTAATTACGAATCCGATGTTCGTTTTTAAAAATTCAAAATGGCGGATCCAATATGGCGGAAAAATTTAACATTTTATCGGATTCATGTGAAACTCAAAAATGTCGTTGACACCGAAAACGAGGTCAGTGATTACGAATCCGATGTTCGAAAACCCCCGAGTAACGAATTTCAAGCGAATTTGATTAATTTCAGAATAGTTTGTCAGATTTGATTTTTTTGTACTTTTTTTTTGTGAAAGTACCTAACTTTGAAGTGAAATTGTGAAAAAACTAATGCAGCTAGAAAGCTGCGGTTTATTGCATTGGAAAGAGTGGCCCGCTTACTATAAGAGTCGATGAAAAAGTGGAAACCGATTTTTTCTGACCGTAGGTCCCTTTTAACTTTACGTGTCACATATTATAAAACAAATACATACATATGGAAGTAATATTAACACAATGATTCCAAATATTCTCACTTGGTTTCACTGCTGGGGCTGCCACTGCTGCTGCTACTCACCTCAACCTCGACATGTGTAGCTGGCCTATCTATGTCTTATAACCAGGGAACGGATTTTTAGGACCTAAAAACCTATAAAAAAGGCAAAATAAAATAACGAAATAGGCTGGAAAAGGCAAAATAAAATAGCGAAAAAGGCAGGAAAAGGCACTAGGTATTGCAAAAAAGGCAAAAAAAGGCAAAACAAAATAGCGAAAAAGGCAGGAAAAGGCACTAGGTATTGCAAAAAAAGCAAAATAAGACACTAAAAAAAGACAGAAAATACGAAGAACAATCAAAAAATACATTTATTTCAGAAATGTTTATATTACAAGTAAAAAGAGAAAAGCTATGAACTAGTTTCATTATATGAAAAATTTGTACTTTGAATCTTTGACTATTTTATCCATGATACAAAAAAGAAGGTAGTTTCAATAAACATCTTTTGACGGATAATAAAATTTTTTGAAGTTTCATAAATTGTCAGTATTATCAACGGCCTTGCCACTTTGATAATATTAAAACAATAAATCGGAGTATTTTCTTTCCCATATTTATACCAATGTAATAACATTTCAAATCAAAAACCATTATTAGTGCTTGGTACTTTTTTTTACTTACGTGGTTTTTTTATTAAAAATATTTAAAATGTAAACTGTTAAAGGAGACTTCATTGTAACTGTTCTTTTCATTTTGTAATAAAAACCACGCGCGCATTATTCTGTTATTTTTTTGTTTTCTTATTTTGAATGCAATCTTGCGATTTAAAAGTCGAATTCTAAATAATGTTCTTCCCAAATAAAACCTTTTTATATTTTGGTTCAAATTTACTTTTACATTTCTCATCAGATTTTGCATTAGGCTTTGTGATTAGCGCATCATCATTAAATTTCACAAATTCTTAATTTATGCAAAATACCTGAAGTCGGCTTGAAGAGATCGCACTCCGATAAACAACTAACAGATCGTCGTTTAAAGTACAAAACCGTGTATCGACAAAATGCACAACTGTCACATACGCAGTTGCATTAATTGTTTGTAGAGAGTAAAAACACTCATATTTCAAAAGGTTCCCTTTTTTTACAAAGAAATCGCATTTCAGGACGAATGGATAAGGCTTGAGCCAAGAGCTTGTGTGAGCAAATCCCATTTTTGGCAAAAAATGTCAATTACGCGGTTTTGCTGAACGACGATACGCGGTTTTGTACTTTAAGCGACGATATGTAAGCATACACTTTCGTCATGCTTTCTGAACCTAGTCGTCAACCCCATTTTCGAAATCATGTAGCCGGCATAATTTTCTAGTTTATCATATTCCACATCGTTGAATGTACTGATAAAATCTTCTGGTTAAAAAAAAATATTTCTTCTAGTGATCAGGTAGCATGAATTTGATGAAATGTCATAATTTTATTAAAAGTCAAATGGTTAACAACAACAACGAATGTCATTAAATGAAACTACCTTCTTTTTTGTATCATGATTTTATCCTTTCGAGTTTCTAACTCATAAAACTTTAGTCTGTATAGTTGTAGTAACATTGAACCACAAGATGCATTTTGAAGTTTTCTGGCAGCATTTTCATTCGATTTTCGCGAAGAAAAGCCTTGAATGTACTAAATGTGCGCTCGACAAGTGGAGCCCAATTTAAATATGGAACGTTTGAAACGTTCATATTATCAGGAATAGGGGTGTTTTCCTCGCCCTTTACAATTTTATCCACACCCCTTATTGTCTCCAAGCCTACGTTAGCTCAGAAAACGGCTTTGAATTTTTCCAACACCAATTTGGCAAGAGGTCCCTGCGCTTCTATAAGCCGCATGGACATGTGTATATTTTTTAATCTTAAAAAAAAATTGTAGAACTTTTTAAAGGTAGAAAAGGCAAAAAAAGGCAAATATCTTAAAAAAGGCAAAAAAAAGGCAAATATCTTAAAAAAGGCAAAAAAAAAGGCAACATCAAATGTGTATATATGGAATCAGGGAAAGCTTAATCGTCGACATTCTTAATCGAATATACTCTATCTGTTTAGCAGAAAAAAAAGGCAATTTCCATAAAATCCGTTCCCTGCTTATAACGAACCTAATTTAAAAGCGTTTTGGAAATACATATGCAAAATAAAACCAAAATCGTGTATTATTTTCTCACTTATCCATAGAATTGAGCCCGTATAAATTAACTTGAAACACCCATTTTGCGCGGAATTCTAATAATTTTTCAGGGCTTCTTAATGACTCTCGTATTATTCAAATGTCATTTCAGGTACATACTATACTATACTATACTATGTAGGTGTATGCAAAGAACATAGAAATGGTGTAACTGCGGGGCCGTTTCAAAAACTTGGCGATTAATTCACCGCGATTTATTAAAGACACGAACCGATAATAGTTGCACCCTCGAACTTTTACTGTTCTTTTGCATATCTAAACACATGATTATTATCGGAATAAGTCGAATCTTGAGTGCCCTTTTAGTAGTAATAACTTTAGTTAAATAACCACCCAGCCAGCAAAATATCCGGAAACCTATCCGAAAATGGAAAAAATTCGTATAAAAACCTGCTGTTTCATCCGTTTTCCGATTCCGTTTTCGGACGTTTTTCAGATCAGTTCTCCCACTAAAGTGTTCATCCGAAACGTATGTGCAGAAAACTATCGAAAATGGTTGTAAAACAGATGCGCTTTCGGCTGTTTTCCTGAAATTTGTCTGAGTAAATTTTTCGTTGAAAACTATTTCATTATGAACTTCGCAGAAACTTTTTCATAGTTACAGGAAACCAAACAAAAAACCAATTTAAGATTCAAAAATGATTTCAATTTGTATAAATAATTTTATGTGTTGCTTCTGACGGAATTCGAACCTGGGACCACCTGAAAGCTAACAAATAGTAGCACACTTCTCTGCACACTCAGCTACTGGCGAATACGTATACATGTTTTCAAATGCTCAGGTTGAACAAATATTTTAAAATTATTGTTTTGAAATAAGATGATGACATTTTTGGGATACGAAAAATGAACAAATGAAAGATAAATGATTTAATTATTGTATGTACACAAAAGTTACAAACTACAGTAAATGTTAAAAATAACCAAAATGGGAAAGATCTTAACAACTTCACAGGCAAGAAAAAAATAACCAAAATTGGTTAAAAGTAAACAAAACGGCAACACTGGCTCTGCCCGATCCACAAGAAAGGCGACCCCGCCATTCGCACCAACTACCGCGGGATCAGCCTTCTAAGCATATGTTACAAGGTCCTATCGAGCGTATTGTGTGAAAGACTAAAGCCCACCGTCAATGAACTGGTTGGGCTTTATCAGTGTGACTTTAGGCCTGGTAAATCCACCATAGACCAGGTATTCATAATACGCCAAATCTTGGAAAAGACCCGCGAAAAAAGAATCGACACTCAACACCTATTTGTCGACTTTAAAGCCCTTTTCGATAGCACTAAAAGGAGTTGCCTACACGCTGCTATTTCTCAATTTGGCATACCCACCAAACTGATAACGCTGTGTAAAATGACGGGTTTCAGACAGGGCGACTTCTTTAATCTGTTGTTGGAGAAGATAATAAGAACTGCAGAACTGAACCGCTCAGGAACAATTTCTTACAAGAGCGTGCAATTGCTGGCTTATGTCAATGATATCGACATCATCGGTAGCAAAAACCGCGAAGTCTGTTCTGCCTTTTCTAAGGTGGATAGGGAAGCAAAGCGGATGGGTCTGGTGGTAAACGAGGACAAGACGAAGTATCTCCTGTCATCAAACAAACAGTCGGCACATTCGCGCCTTGGCACCCAAATCACAGCTGACAGTTACAATTTCGAGAAAGTAGATAATTTCGTTTACTTTTGAACCAGCATTTACACCGAGGCGGCTCTTGGAGTATTCGAGAGAAATATTTTGCGGAAGATTTACGGGCCGTTACGCGTTGGCGACGGCGAGTACCGCAGACGATGGAACGACGAGCTGTAAGAGTTTTAAAACGACATGGACATAATGGACATGAAGATGACACCGACGCTCCGGCTGTGAAAGTATTCAACTCGGGACCCGCTGGTGGTAGCAGAGGAAGAGGAAGGCCACCACTGCGATGAAAAGATCAGGTGAAGAAGGACTTGGTTTCACTTGGCGCCAGTTGGCACAGAAGAGAAACGACTGGCGTGCTTTGCCGAACTCGGCCAAAATCGGTTAGGCGGTTACAGAGCCAAAGAAGAAAAAGAAGAAGTAGATAGAAGGTATTTATTTATTCAAATAGTAATCTAGAAATATAGAATTTCTTACAGACTACATAGAACGAACTATATTTGCAACGATTTTATGTACGTACATAATACGTAGTTATTTAAAAAATTTAATATAAAATTGAGCTATAATTTGAAGTTAAATTTAGATAGCGATAAATCAAAAGCCAAGGAACTTGAAATCTGGTTAAACATTTGCAATGTTCTAAGCAAAGGTGGCATCGAGGCATAAACAGTTCTAACCCGCTCTAGGAAGAATAAGTCATTACTCCGTAGAGTTTTTTTGTGGTATATGAAAACTAATGAGCTCTAAGAGTAATGAAGAGTCAACTATTTCGTTCTAACCCGCTCTAGAAAGAATAAGTCATTACTCCGCAGAGTTTTTTTGTGGGATATGAAAAATAATGCGGTCTAAGAGTAATGGAGAGTCAACTATTCCGTTTACGATATCATAAACAAAACAGAGTGAAAGTATACTTCTTCTACCCTGCAAAGATTTTAAGTTTAATAATGCGCACCTTGTGTTGTAAGCAGGAATCGGATCAGCGAAGTTTAACGATCTGAGTGCAAAACGAAGAAAATCCTTATGAATGCGTTCGAGTCTACTGATGTGACACTGGTGATATGGCCTCCATATAAATATGGCATACTCGAGCTTAGATCGAGCGAGCGAAACAAACATTGACTTTGGATCCGTAAAATCGGAAGCAAAACGTCGAATGAAGGCAAGTGTAGAATAAGATTTGGCAATAACATAATTCGAATGGCTAAGAAACTGGAAAGCGTAGTGAAAGATTACACCCAGATCAGAAATTTCATTGGGAGTATTAAGACGCGAGCTCTTTATAAAATATGAGGTATAGGTTAAATGTGTTGAGGTCCGACTGAAGATTGTTTGAATCAGAGAGGCTTGATACTGTTTTAAAATTTTTTAAGTCGTCAGCGTATAAAAGAAACTCAGAGAAATGAACCCACATCAACTTGAAGTTTGTTAGGGAAAGCCGACATACAAAGGTTTGAAAAAAACAGCGAGATTAGTGACAGTTGACCTGCCAGCCATAAAACCATGCTGATTCCTTAACTCTAGCTTAGCTTAGTTAGTCAGTTAGTAGTTAGCTCTTAACTAAGCTCTAAATAAGAGTTTAATGTGTTCGGTTATACTTAATAAGATAAACTTATATAGTCAGATGTAGGCGGTATCACGCCCACTTTTCGAAATTCTATAATAATGTTACTTATTTTCAAGGGATTGTTGTTAGTATCAATTTAGCGTCCTTAAATTTCCGAGTTACCGAGATATACATACCTAGTCATAAGTGGGCGGTACCACGCCCATTTTCCACTCTCTCTATCATAAACGTGTTTTTTGCTAAAGAATTATTGAAAACATCAATTTTGAATAAATAAGCTTTTGTATTTATCGAAGATTTCGTATTTCCCTAAACTACCGTTATATAGAATGTGGGCGTGGTTATTGTCCGATTTTTAAAATTATCAGCCGTTTGGTATGTTGTACCAAGGCTAACAACTGTGCCAAGTTTGAGAGGAATCAGTGGAGCGGTTTCCAAGATATACACATGTAATCATAAGCGAACGTGGCTACGCCCGTTTTCAAAAAATTTATAATAATAACTCATTTGACTTATTAAATAATTTGAGTTTAACTTTTCACGCACGTAGAAACCTACTTTAATGTTATAAATGCTCAAACTAAATTTTTCTTAATACTCTTTTGTTTGACGCCAATATTTCAATAATTCAAGTAATTGAATTTAATTCGACTCTTAGAACAGATGGTAATCCTGTTCAAATTATTTTTTAATCAAACCCTCTTTAAACCTCTTTCGCCTGACACTTGTGTTGTGATACATATTTAAATTATCTACTACTAATAATTCAAATTGAATTTAATTATAAAATCAGGTGGCAACTCTGCTACAGGCAGTTTGGAAATAAAGTTTCTTCAAACCAATTTTGATTTGTATTGATATTGAAGTAGTTTCTTTAACCTATTGCTTATATTGAATCTAGCTTTGTAAAAAGGTGGCAACCCTCAGACAAATATTTTCAAACCACAACTTGTCTCGTCTGACATCCATATCAGGATTTACATTTCAATTTTCTGCCTCTATTTAAGTCGAGCTTGCTTTTTGAAACAGGTTGTAACCCTCCTACATATAATTAAGAAATAAAGCCTTTTCAAAACCATTTCGAACGATACTCATAGTGTGATAATTGATTTAAGTTAAAAATAATTTGAATTTAATGTTTTGATCAGGTGGTAGCTCTTTCTGAAAAAAGTAAGAAGTTATTGCACATCCGCAAGCCAAGCCCTTTAATTTGATACCTCATTTGATAAAATCGAACGAACGGTACAAATTTGATATAACGAAAAATTTTCGCCAAATTCGAACCAAATCGGACCATAAATACGGGTTTTCGAAATATCTCAACCTTGGCGCCACCTAGGAAGACCATTTTACGCAAACATGATTCTACTTACATAGCCAGTATATATTAAAAAAAAGCAGACAAATCGGCCCGTAAATACGTTAGATATAAGATTTTAATTTTTTTGTCGTGGTGGACCTTCCGATGGAAACACCCATATACCAAACGAAAGCAAAAACTAGAATTTTTGATTAAAGAAAACAACAACAAAATCATTCGAGCGGTTATCGAGCATTTTCGCAATGAAAAAAATGTGCTAATTTTTTCAAACATTTTTTGCCTTGAAATGCTCAATATTTTTTGAATTAATTAAAAATTTGTATACGATAATATTTCTATTGCTGCAAAGAACCTATATCCCGAAAATGAAAGTTATATCAGCAAATCATAAATTTGCCAGACCACTTTAAAGGCTCAAAATTTACCCCAAAATAAGCCAATATTTACCGTTGTTTCTACGACAGAAACCGAATTGGTAATTTACGAAAATAAATCTTTCGATATGTTAAGAACTTTGTCTTTAAAACGGCATACTTTTCTTTGAAATCGCTTCATTAGTTCTTGTTCAATAAGCATTTTCGTGAAGCTCTAAAAATTACAACTACATACAACATTTCAGCATAGCCGCCATATCGAAACGTAAGACATATTCTGCGCAGTGTTGCCACTTTGTGAGTAATTCCTCAAAACCTGAGGAATTTCGGGAGCGCTTGAGTATTTATTGAGGATTTTTATTTTGAGGAAGTTTCTCTCGATATATTTGCAGAGAGAAAATGCAACCATGTTTTACATAAGAGAGTTGTTAAATCGCTCTAAAAATGTTTGAACAAAAAACTTTCCGAAGTTTTATAAAGTGCGAAATACACCACACAAGCGGCTTGTCAAAGATTCTTCAAACCTACTTTTCTCATTTCGCCATACAACATGCAAACATGACTCGTTCAAGCAAAGTATTTTAGTTTTCTTCCGGTTCACAATGTAAAATGGTTTGGTTTTCTTCCATTTTTCTTTCTTGCGTCCTCATTCGGTAAAAATTCCGTTGCGAATGAGGCCATTTTATCATACACACAGTGATCGGACTTCTACCACATTGTGGTAGATCTGCCACTTTTTTGAGCATCTACCACACAAGGTCTGAAATCTACCACATATTCGCATTTTTGAGTAGTTTTATTTTTGCTCGACATAATTTTCTTAAGTTTAAGAGCAAAAATTTTCCAACACTAAACACTAACATAGGGGAGAATGGGATTATAAAATAAACTATAAAATATAAAATTTTCATTATTTTTTTTCAATATTCAATTTTTCGACATGAAACGTGGTTTTATTGTGTTAAATTGCAAAATATATGATTTATAAAAATAATTAATAGGGAAAATGTTAAAAAACGGCGATTTTTGTAAAAGTATTAGCAAATTTCAGTGCATCTAAAATTTCTAAAGCGTTGTTTACTTTTACTTGAAAATTGTCAAAATCGGCAAATCCCAAGTAGCGGTTTCTGGAACGTGCCACATTTGTTCGCTACATCGTGATGTGATAAAAAGAAAAACTGTTCAAAATATGTTCGAAAAATTTCTTGATATGGAAGGAACTGCTTTACACGTTCAAGGAAAAAAATTGCCAAAACTCAACGCAATTTTTAGCAACTTCAACTTTATTATACTAAAATTAAATTAAAATGTTTGCAATTTATGTGAAACCTTGCAGATTTTTTTAAATTTTGTACAAAGTTTGATCCAAAACCTGAGATCTACGACATTTTTTTTAAATCTACCACATTTTTTTCCAGATTCTGCCACACACATTTTTTTTTTCAAGTCCGATCACTGCATACACAACGAAAGCGGTTTGATCAAACGTCAACATGGCGGCCAGAAAATCAAAAAATTTTGTTTTTTGTTCACATTTCCCGCAAACGGTTTGTCAAACCTTCAACACTCCCATACACAACATAAATATCTCCAAGGAAAGGGATATTTCGCTTGGTTTGTCAAGCTGCGTATGTGGTGTTTTTAGCTCTTAAGCACATCTGCATTTGCTGCTAAATATTCAAAATGTTATCGATAATTTTTTCATTCCATCGTTATATTTTCAACTTATTTTGAATTTGCAAAATCTCGATAATGGGGAGAATATGCATTGTTCCATCATAAGGATATTCATATTGATTCTTCATTAGATCCAGAAAATTATAGGAAACCAGTTTTTGAATTAAAAGATTCTTCAGATTCATATAAGTTTCCCAATTAAAAAAAAAATTATATCTGCATTACTAATAATATGTACAAACCAAGGCATAAAAAATAATGGTGAGACTTTGTTTGAACCGCAAGAACAAATGCACCAATTGAATTGGAGAATGTAATTAATTTTTATGCTAAGTATCTGTAAATAGTAAATAAGAAAACGTTGAGTAATTTGTTCGGATTTTAAGGATTTTTCATTTGTGTTTGAGGAATTTGGTCATTTTTTTGTGGCAACACTGATTCTGCGTCAAAAGTTAGCATATATAGCAATCTTCCCCCTTTAGTATTACACCATAGTGCTAACAATTGAAAACCTTCAATTCCGCCATTTTGTGGGCGAGTTTATGTGGAAATGCTACTCAAAGCAGTGCGGTGCACCGGGTGGTGATGTTCAATTAATTAGAAACACTCAACTGAAAGCAAAATAAATAACAACAAAACTTCATTAGATGAGCGGCAGATACGAAGTTCACTAGCAGGCAGATAATTGCAATGACCGTAAATACAGATGCACACCGCCGAGAAAAAGGTAACTACCCACTATACTACATATATACATACATATACCTATGTGCATAAACAAATGCACATATATATATATTAATACATACTTAGAATTATTAATTGCATTCACATTTGCATTTTAACGCTTCTATTTATTATACCCGGGCGAGTATATACTAAAAATCGTATTTATGATCCAATTTGACTCATATAAGGGCAATACTATTACAATGAAGTGCCAACGGGTGGCGCTGGAGTCGAGTTTTTGATAAAACCCGTCGTCAGGTGAGTAAAAGTGCCAAGGGAGTCTGTCGAACGTGAATTGCCAATATTACTGTGGATTAAAGCTTCACTC
>NW_023458561.1:21287459-21288948 GCF_013731165.1 Rhagoletis pomonella
AATCATCTTACCACCCTGTCGGAAAAATCAACCAACACCAACACACAAAATTAAATTTGTTTAATATGTGACAACACTCCTAAACGCAGTTAAAAAATACATACATTTTAAACTCAATTTTATTGATACCCGTCTTTAAAATGTTTATTACTTATTAAGTCACTTGAATTTAAGTTTTCCAATAGGTGGCAACCCTCTTCAAACACCGTAAAAAAGTTCTAAAGTTCAAACTAAATATTTCCTAACACTCTTTCTTTTGACAATCATATTTTAGTATTTCATGTAACTTGTGTATAGATTAACTAAGTTCGACTTTTAAAACAAATTCTTCTGATACAAATATCAATTAACTGATAAATTAAGTTGAATTTGATTTAGTATACACTTGCCAACCCTTTTTTATTTTGGTCCGGAAATAAACACTTCTCAAACCGATTTCGATTGATACCCATCTTTTAGGAATTGATTTAACTTATTAAATAATTTAAGTTTAACCTTTTACACCGGAGGCAACCCTCTTCCAACACCTCAAACACATTCAAGAGTTCAAACTGAAGATTAAAACTATTTCGTTTGACATCCGTTTTTTATATAGCATATAACCCGGGTATAATTTAGTTAAACTCGATTTTTGAAGCATGTCCTCAAAATATCTTAAAACTACTACCTTCTTAAAACTCTTTCGTCTAGCTTCATAGTAGTACATATTTCAATTACCTTATTCCCTTAATTCAAATTGCATTGTTTTTTTTAAGTGGCAACCCTCCTACATGTAGTTAAGCAACGACGCTTTTCAAAGCCATTTCGATTTATTTTTTAATAAGGGATTGACTAAACTTTCTTAATAATTTAAATTTAGTTGTTTTTAATCTGGCAACTCTTGTCGAAAAAGTAAAACCTTATTGAACATCTACAACCCAGGTCCTTTAATTTCACCTCATTTTTGAAAATCGAACTAACCGGGCAGATCTATCGACCTGTACGAAAAATCCCTTCACGTATTATATACTTTTACATAATATAGATTAATACATATATGTATGTATATGTACTAGCAGAAACATTTGGTCCAAAATTTTCACCAACAATTCACGTTCACGATTTCCAGTGTTGCATTTATCTGCTAATATTACGGCTTGGTAATTATCAAAAGGCATATTTCCATTCTCTTTTAAATAACCTGATCTTGCGTTTCAGAACGTGCAGAACGTTTGTTCCTCTTCACCCCCTAGCGCCAAAAATGATCCGGTTCGATGATGAATCTGTCCTTGAAACTGTAAAATAGAGTTGATGCTCACCTTATTGTTCTACTGGAATTCAAAATACATAAACTTCAGACGCAATACCTTAAATGTCTTATTAAGGATCGCAATGGTTCTGATGGTTGATTTAACGGTGGTGATTTGAGGTTGACCCCCGGACAACTCAATCCTGGTATCTCTGAGTGAAGCTTTAATCCACAGTAATATTGGCAATTCACGTTCGACAG
>NW_023458561.1:21289048-21290846 GCF_013731165.1 Rhagoletis pomonella
CTGTCGAACGTGAATTGCCAATATTACTGTGGATTAAAGCTTCACTCTCAGATACCAGGATTGAGTTGTCCGGGGGTCAATCTCAAATCACCACCGTTAAATCAACCATCAGAACCATTGCGATCCTTAATAAGACATTTAAGGTATTTCGTCTGAAGTTTATGTATTTTGAATTCCTGTAGAACAACAAGGTGAGCATCAACTATATTTTACAGTTTCAAGGACAGATTCATCATCGAACCGGATCATTTTTGGCGCTAGGGGGTGAAGAGGAACAAACGTTCTTCACGTTCTGAAACGCAAGATCAGGTTATTTAAAACAGAATGGAAATATGCCTTTTGATAATTACCAAGCCGTAATATTAGCAGATAAATGCAACACTGGAAATCGTGAACGTGAATTGTTGGTGAAAATTTTGGACCAAATGTTTCTGCTTGTACATATACATACATATATGTATTAATCTATATTATGTAAAAGTATATAACACGTGAAGGGATTTTTCGTACAGGTTGATAGATCTGCCCGGTTAGTTCGTTTTTCAAAAATGAGGTGAAATTAAAAGACCTGGGTTGTAGATGTTCAATAAGGTTTTACTTTTTCGACAAGATTAAAAACAACTAAATTTAAATTATTAAGAAAGTTTAGTCAATCCCTTATTACAAAATAAATCGAAATGGCTTTGAAAAGCGTCGTTGCTTAACTACATGTAGAAGGGTTGCCACTTAAAAAAAAAAAAAAACAATGCAATTTGAATTAAGGGAATAAGGTAATTGAAATATGTACTACTATGAAGCTAGACGAAAGAGTTTTAAGAAGGTAGTAGTTTTTAGATAATTTAAGGACATGCTTCAAAAATCGAGTTTAACTCAATTATACCCGGGTTATATGCTATATAAAAAACGGATGTCAAACGAAATAGTTTTAATCTTTAGTTTGAACTCTTGAATGTTTTTGAGGTGTTGGAAGAGGGTTGCCTCCGGTGTAAAAGGTTAAACTTAAATTATTTAATAAGTTAAATGAATTCCTAAAAGATGGGTATCAATCGAAATCGGTTTGAGAAGTGTTTATTTCCGGACCAAAATAAAAAAGGGTTGGCAAGTGTATACTAAATCAAATTCAACTTAATTTATCAGTTAATTGATATTTGTATCAGAAGAATTTGTTTTAAAAGTCGAACTTAGTTAATCTATACACAAGTTACATGAAATACTAAAATATGATTGTCAAAAGAAAGAGTGTTAGGAAATATGTAGTTTGAACTTTAGAACTTTTTTACGGTGTTTGAAGAGGGTTGCCACCTATTGGAAAATTTAAATTCAAGTGACTTAATAAGTAATAAACATTTTAAAGACGGGTATCAATAAAATTGAGTTTAAAATGGATATATTTTTTAACTGCGTTTAGGAGTGTTGTCACATATTAAACAAATTTAATTTTATTAAATTCATCAGTTAATTTAAATATGTGTCATAGTGTCAAAAGAAACATATTTAAAAGAAATTTTATTAGGAATAAATAATATAAAAAAAACTTTTTAATATACATATAACGCTTTTATAAATGGACTAAAAAGTAGAAAATAATATTTCTCAGTCCCATTGAATTTGTTTTGATAACTTTTGATTATTATAGCAAAAGTCATTATAAACAATCTATGAAATTGAAAATGAAAAACGTGGAGCGCATGCAATACAAAGCATTCGATTTAATTGACAATAGTCAAACTACATAACGTAGACCTAAAATTTCTACAGCGAAAGTAGAACTTTGAAATCGATTTTAAGCGGTCGTTAT
>NW_023458561.1:21290946-21293854 GCF_013731165.1 Rhagoletis pomonella
AAAAAGCATCTGCGAAGCACAGAATAGAAGCGCATTTGAACGAAAAAGCCGCCGAACACATATCTATGTAAAGTAAACAAGCCCCCCGCTGCATCCCTTATTCGATAGTTCAGAACTAGTTCTAAATTCGACAAATAAGATCTAGTTCGTTCTGCATCCCTTTTTCTATAGTTTCTAAATTCGTCACTTTAGATATAGATTTCTAGTGAAAAAAAAACTGAAAAAATTAGTTTTTAAAAAGTACCACTTTTCGCCGATTTTTGACTGGTGGAGATCTAGTTCCTATCAGACTAGTTCCTTTTTGGCGATAAAGACCTAGTACGGAACTAGAAATTTGATTCGCTAGTCCGAGGTTTCCCTACAGGGTACATTCTCTGAACTACTTACTACTACATACATACGTACTCGTACAATCATTTTATTTAAAAATCCATTTGCTGATCTTGCTAACTGAACGACTACGTTGGTGCCCATCGGCAATTTTGCATTATTACGACCCTGTAATTAAAAAGTGCCAATCAAAGTTTATTACCAATTCTTTAAACCTTTGGCGCACATCTGAGCGCTTGCATTTGATCTAAACCGCCAAAAACCTCAAAACAAAAGCTGCTTCTAAGTGCTTTATTTTTCATCAAACAATATTGTATGCGGGACACAGTCACATTAGTTTACTAATCTATGTACATATGTATGAAGCTAGGTGGATCAGTCGTCTATTATAATTATGCGGGCACATGATCCTTTACAGCAACAAGATGTGCTCAATTTAGTGCTACATCTGTTAGCTGATCAAAGCTCGATCGAAAACGCTGGGATCGTCGGTGCGCAACGGTTAGCGCTTAGCAATTAGAAGAGCTGTTTACCTTGAAGCTTTTATGACGATTTCAAGTTGCGAGAATATATGCATGTGTACATACCCTGTAGGGAAACCGCGGACTAGTGAATCAAATTTTTAGTTCCGTACTAGGTCTTTATCGCCAAAAAGGAACTAGTCCGATAGGAACTAGATCCCCACCAGTCGATAATCGGTGAAAAGTGGTACTTTTAAAAGACTAATTTTTTTCAGTTTTTTTCACTAGAAATCTATATCTAAAGTCACGAATTTAGAAATGGTTCGGAACTATAGAAAAAGGGATGCAGAACGAACTAGATCTTATTTGTCGAATTTAGTACCAGTTCAGAACTATCGAATAAGGGATGCAAGGGGGGGTTGTTTACTTTACATATATATGTGTTCGGCGGCTTTTTCGTTCAAATACGCTTCTATTCTGTGCTTTGCAGATGCTTTTTCATAGCTTGGTAATACAAAACTAAAATTTGTGTTAACATTTCAACAGCATGGGACAGTCTGGAATCTAAGAAATAACAGCGAGCACCTCTGCAAACTCAGCTACAGCTAAAGGTATGTAAACGTATATTTCTTACAATCATTCAAACAAATTTAATTTCAAATTGAAAACACATTTCTTCCAAAATAACTTAAAATCGCACACACGGAAGAACCAAAAAGATTGAAAAATCATCATACTTTTTTCTTTCGTCTGTCGATTTTAGAACTGGTTCGGAACTATAGAATTTAGGACTAGTTCGGAACTATCGAAAAAGGGATGCAGCGGGGGGCAATTGACACTTCCTAGGACATCGCCATGTTAAATTCGCCAGTTGCTTGCATGCAAAAGAGATTTATCGCGTTCCAGTACTGGGTCTAAAGGTACTAGAAGCGCACCAGTTCAGAACTAGAGATTTTCCCACAGGGTACGTACCTACATATGTATATGAAATATATATACTGGCATACTATATACATATACATATGTATGTACATACTTACTTGTTTTCGCATTGAAAAGAACTTTTGTGTGTTCAAGCGGCGATTGAAGTCTCAAAACCGTTTCGATAAATATTCGTAGCTCAAAGTTAAAAGCTTGAAACTAGTAATACATAAACAGAAATGAACATTTGTATCTGTAAAAGTACATTAGGGTTCGCCGGTTGAAAGCTTGTTTTAAGGATGGGCCATAAATAGAAAAGTTAAACTTAAAACATGATATTTGAGTTTTTGGATAAGATTAGATTGAATCTTAGTTATTGACTAAAATCTTTAATAGTTAATCTTTCCGGCCTAAAACATAACATAAATTATAATAATTTAATTCACATATAAATATATATATATATATTTCATGATCTAATAATCGAATCTCAACCAGTTTAGTATGGGACCACCTCTGAGACACTACCTTTCCGATGCAAAAGGAATTATCGAAATCGGTTGACGTAGTCCAAAGTTATGCGGTAACATACATAAAAAATAAAAATAAAAATATTGCAACTAACTGATAACCTCCTCCGTTTTTGGAAGTCGGTTAAAAGTCCATTTTAACGATTAGTAAATATGCTTGCAAATATGCTCGCAAAACAACAAAATTTAAGTACAGTTTAATGTTTTTTTTATTCAGTTTATTTCAAGTATTGAAAAATTACAGTGGACAATCAAGTGTTGCGTGATATTCTCAAGTAATAGAGATCTGCGCTGGTCTTTTTAGTTTTTAACCGACTTCCAAAAAAGGAGGAGGTTATCAGTTCGTCGGAATATTTTTTTTTTTTTTTTTTTTTTTTTATGTATGTTACCGCATAACTTGGGACCACGTCAACCGATTTCGATAATTCTGCATCGGAAAGGTAGTGTCTCAGAGGTGCTCCCATACTAATCTGGTTGAGATCCGATCAGTGGATCATGAGATATATATATATATATTTTTTTTTATATGGGAGTTGAAGTCGGTTTTTTTTTGCTAAAAATTACTTGTTTTTAATATTCGTTATTCTGCCTTTAATATAAATTGTTTTTAATAACCAAGGCCTTCTCGTAGAGGCAAATCATTGGTTTTAAATTTTTTTATCCAAG
>NW_023458561.1:21293954-21308708 GCF_013731165.1 Rhagoletis pomonella
TCTACAGCGAAAGTAGAACTTTGAAATCGATTTTAAGCGGTCGTTATACATACATACATATATTACTTTTCATACCAATTCAAGTGTATTACATGCGCCCCACGCTTTTCATTTTCAATTTCATAGATTGTTTATAATGACTTTTGCTAAAATTTCAAAATCAAAAGTTATCAAAACAAATTCTATGGGACTGAGAAATATTATTTTCTACTTTTTAGTCCATTTATAAAAGCGTTGTATATTAAAAAGTTTTTTTTTATATTATTTATTTTCTACTTTTTAGTCCTGTCTGAATAAAATTTTGCAATAGATATTAAAATAATTCAACGATATTAATAGAAAGGTGCACACACATGCATTTACATATGTATGTACATACAAACGAGCACCAATTAATTTTATTTAAAGAAATGGCGTGTCGTCTATTTCCGCAGTAGCAAACGTAGTACATAGGGCGACATCTAGATGTCATCTACCTCGCCCTATTTACTACAGATGTCGCCCTATGCACTATGCTTTTTTATAGGAACTTTTCAAAGCAAAGCTTTTGGTGTCGGACACACAACATTGAAAGTTTCTGGATCCACAACATTGAAAGTTTCTGGACGCACTACATTGCAAGTTGATAAAAGCGTTGTAAAATACATTTAAAGAAGGTTGCCACCTGTTTAAAAAGCCGATTTTATTTAACCTAAATATACCCCAGTTACATTTAAAGAAATGAATGTCAGACGAAAGGTTTTTAAAACAAATTTAGTTTGAAAATATTTTTTATTGGGGTTGCCAGCTATTCGAAAAATAATATCAATCTAACTATGCACATATGTATGTTAGGGTGGTCCAAAAACGTTTGTGAAAAAGTAAAGTTGGAATTTTTATTTCGAAATAAAAAAAAAGTTAGGAAGTGCTCAAAGCGCTCAATGTTTTCAAGGTATTTTATGTCGGAAAAAACACATTTTCGTAGAAGTGGTGTAGGATTTTTGAAAATCAATATTTTTCGATCGGACATTTCTGTTTCTCTTTCTTTAACCATTTTTTCTTGGTAACTATACTTTTATAGGATCGCCAAAACCCCCAGAAAATGCAATGGAAAGAGCAATAAAAAATCTTTAGTATTAAAATATAGTTAAATATAGTTACAACTGGATATTAAGATTGAAAGTCTCCTGAAGAGAATCACAGTTTTCCGATCGAAAAATATTGATTTTCAAGAATTTTACATCATTTATACGAAAAGAGGTTCTTTACCCATATAAAATATTACCTCCACCACTTTCGTTGGTATGGGGCCTAAATGCGAGAAATACGAAATACATACTGTACATACTGTATTTTAGAGAAGCGTGAAGGTGGCCAGTTTAAGAATAGAATGAACTATATTTTCAATAATAATTAATGCAAAAATTTTTTCATGAAAATAATTGCGAATATTATGTTAGAACAATGTGTACACATCCATTTGTCGCCTAGCGTATATACATATGTATTTTACTTCAATTCTATTGCACGCGCCCCTCGATTTTTATTTTACATCTCATAAATTGTTTATAATGAGTTTTTCTAAAATTTCAAAATCAAAATTTATAAGGACAAATTCTATGTATAGCAAAAATTATTTTTTTCTTTTTAGTCCATTTATATGCAGTAACGTGGTATATTAAAAAGTTTTCTTGTTTAATTTTTTTATTCAAATATCACCCCGAAGCTCCATTGCACATCTGTATGTATGCCCGAGTATTAATTTTAAGTCGACGAGTTTGATCCGCATTTTCTAACGGTGATGTGTTAACGATCTATTTATTTTTATTTCGATTTTTATTTAATTGGTTTGAAATAACACCATTTCATAAATGCATTGATTTATTGAAACAGATTTTTTTTGCATTCACTTGATAATTTCTTGTAGTGTTGTGTACTTTTTAAAAAATTTCTGCAAATGACGCGAAATTAAATATATTTAGGAAAAAAAGCAGAAACAAGTGAGAGTTTGCGGCAGCTGCCTGAAAAGATAAAATGCATTTAAAAAAATTTCCACTTTCAGTTTTGCCATTCTTCTTTGTACATAAATACATATATTAGTTTCTTCGAAAGAGAAATCAAACTACAAGTTTGAAAAAATTGACTGGTAATTTTTGGCATACACATACTTATGTAGTATAAGCTAATCCGGTTTTTTATACATATGTATCCAAAAATGTATAGTCTTGTTATTCTACAGATATACATACATCCATATGTACATATAGCCCATAAACATTCAAATGTTAATTCTCCAGTTTCTTGCGTGGGAGTTTAAATTTTCTGCGCGTAAATTTCGACTCAACGTTAATGACACTCAAAACATTTCTTGTTTGTTACGATTGTACATATATACATATACATATTTACATTAGGGTGGTCCATGAATGTAGGAAACAAACTTTTACATCAGATTTCCTAAGCTTCGGCCTTCGTCGGTGCTACTATGGGCGAAGATATCACATATAAATTTTGACCCCGATTGGAGACGGTTAAAGCGTGTCGCAAAGGGGTCAAAGTTTGGATTACCCTACACTGAGAAAATGATGCAGGTAAAGCGCACGTTTTTAAAAGAAATTGTAAATGAAAAGAAAAAATATTTTTAATTGTTTAAGTCTCCATAGAGGCATTTGGCGTTTGACGCCTTTGCGATACGCCTTAACGTCTCCAATAGGGGCCAAAATGTATATGTGATATCTACATCTTCGACTATGCTAGTATCGATTTTGGGTATTAGATGAAAAAAATAATCAATTTTAATTTTTCGAGTCTCTGTAGAGGAATCTGAGCTTTGCCCAGTGTGCGACTTTCCTTAACTGTCTCCAATCGGGACCAAAATTTATATGTGATATCCATAGCCGAAAAGTTTAAGCTTTTTTTTGGAATTGCTTATTCAGGGTTTCCAAGCTTAATCTTAGCGATCATGTTTATTTTACTTATTTCAATTTATAAAGCCTTTTAAGAAAATGATCAAGAAATATATTGCTTTTATTTCGTGTGTGTGAAAAGTTATGTCTAAGGAGTTTTGAAATCTGATATTCTACTGCCTACTGCCTCACTTTTTCCTTCCGAAATAATGGAAATTCCTGTTGAAAACAAGGGTGCCTTGTATACTTCACAAACAATCACAGTAGAAAGCATAGCAAATTTCTTGAGAACTTCGTGTTGCTTAAGAAAATTTGGCTTAATAAATTTTTCTTGACCTTTTCTTGGGCGTTTTTTTATTCGTCGAACTAATGAAATGTTTACAAATAATATCATGAAAACAGATTTGGTTTTTATTAACCCGTAACTTCAATTGCATTCTGCTTGGATAAAAAAATTTAAAACCAATGATTTGCCTCTACGAGAAGGCATTGGTTATTAAAAACAATTTATATTAAAGGGAGAATAACGAATATTAAAAATAACAAGTAATTTTTAGCAAAAAATAAAACCGACTTCAACTCCCATATAAAAAAAAATATATATATATATATCTCATGATCCGCTGATCGGATCTTAACCAGATTAGTATGGGACCACCTCTGAGACACTACCTTTCCGATGCAGAATTATCGAAATCGGTTGACGTGGTCCCAAGTTATGCGGTAACATACATAAAAAAAAAAAATATTCCGACGAACTGATAACCTCCTCCTTTTTTGGAAGTCGGTTAAAAACTAAAAAGACCAGCGCAGATCTCTATTACTTGAGAATATCACGCAACACTTGATTGTCCACTGTAATTTTTCAATACTTGAAATAAACTGAATAAAAAAAAAACATTAAACTGTACTTAAATTTTGTTGTTTTGCGAGCATATTTGCAAGCATATTTACTAATCGTTAAAATGGACTTTTAACCGACTTCCAAAAACGGAGGAGGTTATCAGTTAGTTGCAATATTTTTATTTTTATTTTTTATGTATGTTACCGCATAACTTTGGACTACGTCAACCGATTTCGATAATTCCTTTTGCATCGGAAAGGTAGTGTCTCAGAGGTGGTCCCATACTAAACTGGTTTAGATTCGATTATTAGATCATGAAATATATATATATATATATTTATATGTGAATTAAATTATTATAATTTACATACATATAATTACATGTTTTAGGCCGGAAAGATTCACTATTAAAGATTTTAGTCAATAAATAAGATTCAATCTAATCTTATCCAAAAACTCAAATATCATGTTTTCAGTTTAACTTTTCTATTTATGGCCCATCCTTAAAACAAGCTTTCAACCGGCGAACCCTAATGTACTTTTACAGATACAAATGTTCATTTCTGTTTATGTATTACTAGTTTCAAGCTTTTAACTTTGAGCTACGAATATTCATCGAAACGGTTTTGAGACTTTAATCGCCGCTTGAACACACAAAAGTTCTTTTCAATGCGAAAACAAGTAAGTATGTACATACATATGTATATGTATATAGTATGCCAGTATATATATTTCATATACATATGTAGGTACGTACCCTGTGGGAAAATCTCTAGTTCTGAACTGGTGCGCTTCTAGTACCTTTAGACCCAGTACTGGAACGCGATAAATCTCTTTTGCATGCAAGCAACTGGCGAATTTAACATGGCGATGTCCTAGGAAGTGTCAATTGCCCCCCGCTGCATCCCTTTTTCGATAGTTCCGAACTAGTCCTAAATTCTATAGTTCCGAACCAGTTCTAAAATCGACAGACGAAAGAAAAAAGTATGATGATTTTTCAATCTTTTTGGTTCTTCCGTGTGTGCGATTTTAAGTTATTTTGGAAGAAATGTGTTTTCAATTTGAAATTAAATTTGTTTGAATGATTGTAAGAAATATACGTTTACATACCTTTAGCTGTAGCTGAGTTTGCAGAGGTGCTCGCTGTTATTTCTTAGATTCCAGACCGTCCCATGCTGTTGAAATGTTAACACAAATTTTAGTTTTGTATTACCAAGCTATGAAAAACCATCTGCGAAGCACAGAATAGAAGTGAACGAAAAAGCCGCCGAACACATATCTATGTAAAGTAAACAAGCCCCTCCTTGCATCCCTTATTCGATAGTTCCGAACTGGTACTAAATTCGACAAATAAGATCTAGTTCGTTCTGCATCCCTTTTTCTATAGTTCCGAACCATTTCTAAATTCGTCACTTTAGATATAGATTTCTAGTGAAAAAAAACTGAAAAAATTAGTCTTTTAAAAGTACCACTATTCGCCGATTTTCGACTGGTGGGGATCTAGTTCCTATCGGACTAGTTCCTTTTTGGCGACAAAGACCTAGTACGGAACTAAAAATTTGATTCACTAGTCCGCGGTTTCCCTACAGGGTATGTACACATGCATATATTCTCGCAACTTGAAATCGTCATAAAAGCTTCAAGGTAAACAGCTCTTCTAATTGCTAAGCGCTAACCGTTGCGCACCGACGATCCCAGCGTTTTCGATCGAGCTTTGATCAGCTAACAGATGTAGCACTAAATTGAGCACATCTTGTTGCTGTAAAGGATCATGTGCCCGCATAATTATAATAGACGACTGATCCACCTAGCTTCATACATATGTACATAGATTAGTAAACTAATGTGACTGTGTCCCGCATACAATATTGTTTGATGAAAAATAAAGCACTTAGAAGCAGCTTTTGTTTTGAGGTTTTTGGCGGTTTAGATCAAATGCAAGCGCTCAGATGTGCGCCAAAGGTTTAAAGAATTGGTAATAAACTTTGATTGGCACTTTTTAATTACAGGGTCGTAATAATGCAAAATTGCCGATGGGCACCAACGTAGTCGTTCAGTTAGCAAGATCAGCAAATGGATTTTTAAATAAAATGATTGTACGAGTACGTATGTATGTAGTAGTAAGTAGTTCAGAGAATGTACCCTGTAGGGAAACCTCGGACTAGCGAATCAAATTTCTAGTTCCGTACTAGGTCTTTATCGCCAAAAAGGAACTAGTCTGATAGGAACTAGATCTCCACCAGTCAAAAATCGGCGAAAAGTGGTACTTTTTAAAAACTAATTTTTTCAGTTTTTTTTTCACTAGAAATCTATATCTAAAGTGACGAATTTAGAAATGGTTCGGAACTATAGAAAAAGGGATGCAGAACGAACTAGATCTTATTTGTCGAATTTAGAACTAGTTCTGAACTATCGAATAAGGGATGCAGCGGGGGGCTTGTTTACTTTACATAGATATGTGTTCGGCGGCTTTTTCGTTCAAATGCGCTTCTATTCTGTGCTTCGCAGATGCTTTTTCATAGCTTGGTAATACAAAACTAAAATTTGTGTTAACATTTCAACATCTAGGGGCAGTCTGGAATCTAAGAAATAACAGCGGGCACCTCTGCAAACTCAGCTACAGCTAAAGGGTATGTAAACGTACATTTCTTACAATCATTCAAACAAATTTAATTTCAAATTGAAAACACATTTCTTCCAAAATAACTTAAAATCGCACACACGGAAGAACCAAAAGGATGGAAAAATCATGATTCTTTTTTCTTTCGTCTGTCGATTTTAGAACTGGTTCGGAACTATAGAATTTAGGACTTGTTCAGAACTATGGAAAAAAGGATGCAGCGGGGGGCAATTGACACTTCCTAGGACATCGTCATGTTAAATTCGCCAGTTGCTTGCATGCAAAAGAGATTTATCACGAACCAGTACTGGGTCTAAATGTACTAGAAGCGCACCAGTTCAGAACTAGAGATTTTCGCCACAGGGTAAGGCTTTCCTAATAATTTTGTACCCGGAACCAAAAATAATGATCATCACGAATTTACAAATTAGGGACGTTTCCTGAGTTCTCAGATTTAAGAAAAAGTTGCTTCATATTTTTTACTTCGTCGGTCCAATTTATTCGTTAAGTTGCCCGATACATTTTTTTTTCGTTACCAATAAGAGTTAAGTTAAATGTTTTCTCACTTTTCGGAAATATCTGAGAACGTCCCACAGCCGTGTTGTGTGGGAAAAACTCATTCCCGGATTTTTAAGAACATGATGGCAACCCTTTTCAAAAAATAAGACATTAGTGATTTTCTAGAGACCAATCGCTTTGACTTGACACCTCATTATTTGTAATCCAAGAAACGGTGCGGATCTTATAGTTTTTTACGCAGGTGGCATCCCTATTTAAACTTTAAATAAAAAAGGTCACTCTCCTATCGATACAGAATATATTAGAGAATATCTCGTCAAAATCCGTTCAGTAGTTTTCGA
Source organism: Rhagoletis pomonella (assembly GCF_013731165.1). Taxonomy (NCBI): domain Eukaryota; kingdom Metazoa; phylum Arthropoda; class Insecta; order Diptera; family Tephritidae; genus Rhagoletis; species Rhagoletis pomonella. Next base: position 21,301,164 of record NW_023458561.1, read on the forward strand.
GATTACCGCGTACAAAGAACCTCGACTTTCCTTTATACTATGTATAGATGCACCTAATTTTGGTTTTAAAAGTTTTTTCGGCACTTAAATTTATTCCTTGTTTTTATTAAATTTGTGGAAAATGTAAAGACAACATTACGTTTCATTTCAGGTACTATTAGTATTATTTAGCTCTTATTTTCGGCAGTTGTAGCTTGAAACGAAATTTTTCCGGCAACACTGTTCATTACATCTACTAAACCTGAAAAAAGCTTTGGACTATTTCTGCAATTGAGAAAATCGGTTTTGAAAAAATGAAATCGTTGCATTGCATTGCCATTTTATTTTACACCTTTGATGGACCGAAACTAACATGTCACCTCTGTGTCAGCGGGCTAGGTTTTGAATATAGCTTAGCAACATCAATTGTGTTTATAAAAATATGCAGCGCACTAGAGTAAAACTATTTTTTTTATTTTTTTTCCAGAAAGTATTCACTACATAAAAGTTCAGAATTATTCGAAGAATGGCTAAAGGTCCATGAACGTGATAGAAATCTTGAATTCCATAGCCAAATTTAAGCTAGATGATGTAAGTAAAGCTAATGAAAGAAATATAAAGAAAAAATCGCTAGTTTTGTAAAGATTTTTTTTTTCAAAGTATAAATAACTTAAAACTATACTTATGTATATGAATGCCCAAAAATGTTTAGGCTGCTCCCGTGGGAGGCGACTAACGGTCGATGCTGATTTGTATATCCTCCTATTTCAAAGTCAGTCCTTGGAAAATCTTTCGAAGGACTTTGAATGTGGACACATAATGTGTGTACTTAGTACGTCGAAATTGAGTAAGTCTCTAGAACACTTTAATGTTTTAATTTGCTTATGTTTTCAAATTATATAAAATTTTATAAGAAAACTTTTTTAAAACAACCAGTGATGCATTGGAGTTTTTCGTTATATTTTTGAGAAAACTGAGTCTATTGATATTGATAGTTACAATATAGTACATAAATGAAGATACTGGAATCATTGCACTGTACTGCACTCGGCTGGGTATTGAACCAAACCAATTTTTTTTTAGAGATTGAGTCATATGTAAAAAAAGTAGTTACTCCGTTATTCGAAGGTCGGGTCTTCGAAAAATTAAAAACTTTATATTTCAAACAATTTTGAACTGATTTTGAAAAATTGGTACCGTTGTTAACGCGATTAAATCTCCTTTCTTCTGATATGCATATTTGCATACTTCGTATGTAATAATTTGAGAAAAAACACTCAAAAGGAAAAAATACCTTTTTTATATAAACAAAAAAAATTACAAACCGATTTTTAAAAAATTGGTATCGTTGTAAAGGATACCAGAAAGCTTATACTTTCTTAAACCCAAAAATGTCTATTTATATACACAAAAAAAGTTGATTTAAAAACCTTTTTTCCTGGCTGGCAACAATTAAAGTATTTAAACCGTGCATCATGTGGTCAGTTTGCTCTTTAAGAGCGCATACGTGGTTCCATAATAATGATTCCAGTATCTTCATTTATGTATATTGTAACTATCAATATCTTATAAAGAGAAGTGTACAAGTTTTTTTTATCTAAAACTAATAAAGTTAGAAGGACGAAATTCGAGGATGTGTGTGTATTAGTCCTTGACATATATTTGCTTCAAAAATAAATATTGGACATTTTCAAGGATATTCAAGGACAAAGTCCTTTTAACACGTTTTCAGTTTATTTGTCATGGTGCACCTAAAAACTTAGTTTTTTTCAATTCTACAGAATTTTTCCTTCTAATTGATACCCATTCTACAATGCACCGAATCGATCGAATAATTTTTTTATTCAATCATATTCTAGAAATTTCAAAATCCTTTAAAAAAAATCCAAACGTCAGAGAGAAAAACTAAGAACGCAGTTTTACTATATTTGGCCCCCAGTTTTGTGAATATACTGATTTTTTTCGTGTGTAAAATTGACGGTCGCACGGTGTAATATATGGTGGAATTATACCAGTTGTAATATTAAGAGCGAAGAGAAAGATTTGACACTATCTTATTTGAAAATTTTCCTTTAAAAATTTCCATAAGATAGCCGAATGTCAAGAAAACTAAGTGAGAAGGCTGTTGTATTACTTCATTTGTTCATAATTTCACAGTGTGTATACTTACGGTGACCATCCGTCCTTTATTTCAAAGGACAGTCCTTTATTTTAACCCCGTCCTTTATAATTTTTTTCAAAATAAAGGACTCGTTTTGTCCTTTATTTCTTAAACTGTCCTTTAAACCAGTTCTGCATTTTTCCGAGGTAAATTTTTCAGAATATGAAAAATAAAAATATTCCTTATAAAATATAATGAAAATCTTCGCCAGTTTGTTTCGCACCCCACTTAAGGGTTTTTATTTAATAGGTAATCTTTGCACAATATATAAAGCACAGGGAAAGTTGTGCACAGGATTGTGTTGCACGCTGAGTTTCCAGTTCCATTGAAAGAGAACAATAAACCCCCTGCTGCACAGTGGTCTAAAGTGGGATTTAGTGTTCGTAATTCACTGGAGCCTTCATTTTTTTCACTTAATTTGATAATTTTTTTTATTAAAGCTTATAATATTTGCAAGATACCTGAGCCTGATTTGTGAATTTTTATTTGATTATATTAAATTTTTTAGTGCAAAATGCTGAAAAAGTGGCAATTTTAAAGAAAATGGAGAATACATTAGTTAATAAATGTTACATAACAAAGACTAGTTAAAAACAATTTTATGGTCACCCAAAACGAAATATTTACAAAAAATGTTCCAACATAAAAAAAGGTTCACAAAAATAATTTTTTTTTTGGTTTTTAGTAAAAATTGGTTGAAAAATGAAGACTGCGGCGAATTACGAACATTAAATTCCAATTTTGAACCTCTGTGTGCTGACTTCGGTAAATGTATTTTGGCAGCAAAGGATGAGGAAGTCCTTGAAAAGGATTTGGCTTCATTTTCCGGAATCGGTTAATGAACTGGTAAATATTTGATTTAAATTACGATATGGGTAAGGTACTTTTATCGTACAAGTTGTATGTACGTATTCCCAAATAATTTTGAAAAAAATGTCCTTTATTTTACATTGGTTAATGTGGTCACCGAATGTATACTACTCTGTGTTTTTCCCATTTGTGCTAGTTCAAAGTTTCTATAATCGTTTGCCGATTTGAGCGAAAGTAGCAGTGCTGAATTAGGTTCCCTCTCCAGTGAGCAAATTTCTTGACATCTTCTCGTATAATTCATCTAAATCGGCGGGCTATCGATATATTTATGTAGATATGTATATTAATGATCGTTACTGTTGCTTTTGTCGCAATCAATACAGTAATCGTCGTCATCGGAATCGCAATCTTTTCGTATTTGAGCCAGTTTCTAAAATAAAATACTAATAAATCCCCAAAAACTTTGTTTTACCTATTTAAAAATTTTGCTTGAAATTAATTAATTTCTTACTGAATGTCTTAGTCTCATCCCCATAATTTTTTAACTTAGACACATTAATGAATGTCAGCGATAATTTATTCAATACCATAGACCGGTTGGACTGCTTAGCGGTAAGCCGCCCTGTGCGATTTTCTGTTGAAATTAGAAAGTTTACTTAATTCGAATTCATATGAGGCGGTGTTGATTCATCAGCTGTGAAGCAAAGGTAAATGCTACATTTCCTCCCTAACGTAATTTTTTAGCCGCTTGAAACTTGCACTTCTTGAGACTAAAATTGTATGGGCTATAAAGTTGCATAACCAAAAATGCTATAAAGATCAGATTAGAAAGTTGGGGAGTTTATATAGGCTGAAAAAAGGGTTTTTATATTAAATTTTATTGTTTTTTTTGTTTGTGCAAAAATGGCGGGTTTTCTTTATGCAGCCCGTTTTTAATTGGAATTATTACTATAATAAATTTGCATTACTTTCCGCTTCTATTTCGCTCCAACGCGCAGATCTATTTTTAAACAAATGTCGCATAAAACCTCCAGATTTTATTTACTTTTGAATACTGTTTCATTGAATGCCCAATCAAGACTGACGATTAAGTTTGAAATAAATACATATGTGTTGAATCCAATCGGTTTTTGTTAATGCGGTTTTGCGGAGGTATAAACAAGTTATATGATTATGTACTTGGAAGTGAAAAAGACATGGACAATGAAAACATCTGATGAGGCGGCTTCGTTTTCGGGAGAAAGATTCTGCGAAAGAATTTCGGGTTTTTTTTTGCGTTGCCGATGGCGAATACAGACAACGATGGAACGATGAGCTGTATGAACTTCCCAACGATGAAGACATAGTGCAGCGATTAAAAATACAGCGGCTCCGCTGTCTTGGCCACGTCGTTCGAATGGACACCGACGCTCCAGCTCTGAAAATATTAAATTCGGAAACCGCTGCACAATGGGGCCGCTTCATACAAGTTGCTGCTCAAAAGTCTATAACCGGTTTTTTTCTCCTAAATATGCTGTAGACAAATCTAAAAGAGAAAGAGCGTATCATTTTTATAAAATTATTCTATCATTTTGTGTACTAAAACTGTATAACAAAATTTAATTATTTTTTTTTTTGTTAAATTGAAAAATATGTATTTCGTGAAAAAGAATAAAAAAACAGAGCATCCGCGTGCACCACAGCCTCTATATAGTCACTTACTTCGTGTTCTTAAAAAGGTGTTCGCACGAGGCGATATTGCGTTCAACTTTTGCCCTATAACACCAAAAAATAAAATCATTGTATATTGATCATTATAATGATGGTAACGGTCCATAAAGATTACCTGAAATATGCATGATGAAAATTTAATTAGTCTTAAGAAGCATGAGACTCAGTTTAGGTATGCTCAAAATTCTCTTCTTAAAGGGAAATACGTTTTCGACTAGAACTTTCGCGATATGCTTTAAAATCTTTGTTTCGCGATGCACAGAACATTTTCACTTACTTAGTGAACCCGTAGAAGGAAATTCAATACAATTTCGGCTTCATGAATTAAATTGTTTGCACTGTTGATGCCAGGGATAAAAGCTGTTACACAGTTCCGTCCCTGCAGTACGGGGGAGCGACTACAGGACTGCTGAATCTATAGCTACGTGATAAAATCCGTCAATTACCGACCGACTACTTCATCGATTACTTTTACAAGGCAATAACGTAGGCGGTAGTCACCATTGGCTCTCTCTGCACTACCGGGAGTTACTAAAGTAGTCACTTGCGTGATATATGGGTGCCCTCTGTCGTAGTTTTTCGCTATTCTGCTTACGACTGGTTCGACTCTGCACTACCACGGGTTAATAGAGTAGCTACTTACCTAGGAGTCGGTGCAGTAGCGGTTCAAAAGTAGCGATTGACTCCTGCAGTACTGGAGGGGCTCTCGCTTGTATACGTACACGCGATGCTTACGCTCTTTAAGCATCTGCTAAGTCTCTGCCCATGCCTGATCAAGACATAGCGTGTTGAATTCTATATTCTCTATTTTAAATCCACTGGATATTGTTTGAAAGTTTTTCTAACCAGACTTTATTGGATTCATGAAATGTGTTTTGTGTCTACCGCATATGTTCCATTTTAAAGTAACGTAACTCATGAAATTGCTGAAAGATTGTTGCAGCTTCTTTCATTTCGAGGCTAGACAGCCCTTTAGGTTTGAAATATATTCTTCCACATGACTGAACTTGCTTTGCAATAATTTAGAAGGGCTATTAAATAATATTTTACACAAATCCCGATTTTTAATAGATAATTGGGTGCCGTCTAGAACAACAGTTATCAGAATTGAAATAAAGAATAAATATATTTATATTATATATAATAATTACCATTAAAAAAATTAGTTTACTACAAGTTATTCCTTATATCTCAGAAACCAATGAAATTATGTAATGATGAAAAAATGTAAAACAATCAACACACATTGCTTCTTCAACAGCATAGTTCCTTGTAAACCATCAGTAACCTTCAACATTATAAAACACCCTTCCATAACACACATGAACTCGCTTTCGATATCGGGAAACAAATTCTGACTGAAAATTGAGCTGTGGTGGGCGGTAACTGGTAATAGTTACCCTGCAGAAAAAAAATACCAACTGATAAAAAATAACGCACTTGTAGTTAACTTTTTGTGGGATTGAAACTTGAAACTAGTTGACAAGTAAGGCAGGGTAATGCAGGAGATTGTTTTCTTTAAACGCGTTTCTATTTAAATATCCTGCACTTCGCAAATACTTTTTCGAATTGAGTACAAATATGAGGAAGATCCAAATTTGATATTATCATTTTGAAGTTATGTCTAACGGAGTTGGAATATGGGACCACCTACAGCAGAATATGTAAACAAATATGAAATGTAATAAGGTAAATAAAGTAAATAAAAAAAATTAATATTTTGTTTTTCCTTTTGATATTTTATGTTCAAAAGATTCATAGGTAACCACCCTTGACTATTTCGCGGCTATCGCCATGTAGTTAGCTTTCGTCAAAGGAAATATACAGATAATGATGACTTTTAGCTTCTTCCTAATCAACTTAAACTTAGCTTATAGTTAGATACATTTCCTGCCGTGTAGGAACCCAATGTTTATAAACGAGATTTGGTACTTTGTTATGACTCTGCTGGTTTATATTTTTTTCTTAAATACCAACTTTCGAAAAATGAGTTTTGAGATTCCCGCTCTATGAAGTGGCTCCATTGTGTGATGGTGATAGCAGACGAAGAGGCCCCCACTGCGTAGGAAAGTCCAGGTGCGGAAGGACTTGGCTTAACTTGGCATTTTCAATCGGCGTCAGTTGGCACAGAAAATAAACTCCTGGCGTACTCGCTAAATGAAAAGAAGAAAATGCAAAATTTCTTGAGTCTAGGGGTGGGCAGCTGCCCCACTGGCCCGCCAACCTGGATCTGATTTTTGAGTTAGCTGCCTTTAGATGTAGGTGTGCGATATGCTCGTCCGGGGCAAATCTGCTTCGTAGCCACGAAATCTCCCCTCCCTTGCACCCGAGCCACGTTTATATTCCGAGTAAAATTTTAAGGCTTTACATATTTGTAATATATTTTAGTTATTATTTATTGCTGTCCAAGCAAAAATTACTGACCAAACATTTTAAAGCCGATTTTCGTAATTTTCTGCCTTTTTTGCTTAATATGGCGTTCTTCCAGCCATAGGCGCAATCAAGATTTTTTCGATGCTAATTGATGAGCCAGACATAGATACATATTGCATAAATTCTTCAAAGGCATATTTACTCAATATTTCCCATTTGTCAGAAAACGCAAAAAATATCCATTAGCACATGTTAATCATATGGGCAAAGGGAGACTTTATTCCGACATACTACCCACGAAGTAAATAATCAACACTTCTGCCTACAATGTCGATTACAATTTTAAACTGGTCAGCTGTGTTGTAATCAATTGTGTGTATTATGTAATTACATAATGCATATTGTGGAAGGACCGCATTCAGCTGGGTATCTTGACGATGCCGATGATGCGGCGATTCTGTGAAGCCAAATTTACTATTAAGAAGCCTGTACTCGCCGCATTGGCATTCCCA
>NW_023458561.1:21308808-21310354 GCF_013731165.1 Rhagoletis pomonella
CCAAATTTACTATTAAGAAGCCTGTACTCGCCGCATTGGCATTCCCAGTACAATCGTGCGAGCTGCACTAGTACTATATGCCTATTATATTGACATACACTCTGTACTACAACGGCACAATATGTTGTGTGATTAACGTGAACTTTGCATTCTAATTGCCGATTTCAAGGCAAGATCAGCGCTGTATGCGGCAAATGCATGTATGTATGTAAAAACTTAATTGTGGTTGTCTAAACGATAGTGATTAGCACTGGCACTTGCAGTCGTGCAACATATGGAGGTACAAGTAATTTTACACATACATTTACATTTACATAAACATTGTTACTACGCTAGGGAGTAATTTCAAAACAAGCTTATAAATGCCCATAACACCAACAACAAAATCATATAAAATATCTATAATAGCAAATGCTCGCTGCAAAAGCCGGTCATAAAATCCCAAGTGAGCGTAACAAAACAGCAACAAATGACAGTTGGTCGGGTAACCTTGACTAACAAAGAGAGCAGCTGGCATCTAAAAGTTAACGTCTATGCAGTTGCCCCAGTGTGCAAATGCGCTTTTATTGTTGTTTCTAGTTTTTTTGTTAGCTCTTTGCAAACTAACGGGTGATTTTTTAAGAGCTTGATAACTTTTTTTTTTAAAAAAAACGCATAAAATTTGCAAAATCTCATCGGTTCTTTATTTGAAACGTTAGATTGGTCCATGACATTTACTTTTTGAAGATAATTTCATTTAAATGTTGACCGCGGCTGCGTCTTAGGTGGTCCATTCGGAAAGTCCAATTTTGGGCAACTTTTTCGAGCATTTCGGCCGGAATAGCCCGAATTTCTTCGGAAATGTTGTCTTCCAAAGCTGGAATAGTTGCTGGCTTATTTCTGTAGACTTTAGACTTGACGTAGCCCCACAAAAAATAGTCTAAAGGCGTCAAATCGCATGATCTTGGTGGCCAACTTACCGGTCCATTTCTTGAGATGAATTGTTCTCCGAAGTTTTCCCTCAAAATGGCCATAGAATCGCGAGCTGTGTGGCATGTAGCGCCATCTTGTTGAAACCACATGTCAACCAAGTTCAGTTCTTCCATTTTTGGCAACAAAAAGTTTGTTAGCATCGAACGATAGCGATCGCCATTCACCGTAACGTTGCGTCCAACAGCATCTTTGAAAAAATACGGTCCAATGATTCCACCAGCGTACAAACCACACCAAACAGTGCATTTTTCGGGATGCATGGGCAGTTCTTGAACGGCTTCTGCTTGCTCTTCACTCCAAATGCGGCAATTTTGCTTATTTACGAAGCCATTCAACCAGAAATGAGCCTCATCGCTGAACAAAATTTGTCGATAAAAAAGCGGATTTTCTGCCAACTTTTCTAGGGCCCATTCACTGAAAATTCGACGTTGTGGCAGATCGTTCGGCTTCAGTTCTTGCACGAGCTGTATTTTATACGGTTTTACACCAAGATCTTTGCGTAAAATCTTCCATGTGGTCGAATAACACAAACCCAATTGCTGCGAACGGCGACGAATCGACATTTCACGGTCTT
>NW_023458561.1:21310454-21313863 GCF_013731165.1 Rhagoletis pomonella
GTTAAGCTCGAAAATGAGGATAATCTACTTATATGTGAACCTAGTATTAACAAATGAAATTGCAACAAATAGAGATTAGTTGCGTCGATACTATTTAGAATTCAACTCTGAGCGGCCGCCGTGTTGAAAAAATCGTTCAATCGAATTAAACAGTGTAAAATTATATAGCAAACATCTTAAAAACATATATTTGGAAACGTAGTATTATTATAAAATATTTTAGTTACTTTATCACGTCAGTAATATAAAATATAATAAATTTGTTTGCAACTGCCACCTAACAAAGCGGCGTTAAATTTAATATAAGCGGCGTAAGTCTTTTCGATCAGCTGTTTAGGCTAAGCCCAACACGTTGAGTTCAGGTAGCTTAAAAATTTTCCGCTGGAAAAAATGGCGGAAAGTTGCCAACTGTAGGGCTAAGCGTAACTACTCAACTGTGCGTTTCTAAGACAAACAGCCAACGGTTACCCAACAGCTACGACTTATGAACGCGCCCAAAGATGATTAAATATGACTTCCACTTCGATAAATAATCAAAAAAAAAATAAAGGGAAGACACCGATTGGAATGAGTGGAAAATGAGTTTTCAAGTAGTTTTCAGCGAAAACTGGTTTTCGTTTGACAGATTTTACATGGACGAAAACACATGTTTTAGGTTGAAAATCAGTTTTAACAACGAAAACATGGTATTATAACAAGAATGATAGAACAGGATTTCGCATTCCCGGCGGCGATGAGCTTTCTCAAGTAAAAGTAAACAAAGCCGAATGGGAGGAGAAAAGAAACTGTCAAACAGTAAATTTTCTCATTTTCTCAATATTAAATTTTTCGTCAGGAAACGTGATTTTATTGTGTAATATATGATTTATAAAAGAACTAATAAAGAAAATGTAAAAAATCGACGATTTTTGTGAAAGTATTACCACATTGCAGTGCATCTAAGTTTTTAACGCGTTGTTTACTTTTACTTGAGGATTCTCAAAATTGGCGAAACCCAAGTTAAACTTTTTTTCTAGAGATTCGAATTAAAAAGTTTTCAGTTAAGGTGAAAACTTGCAGATTTTTTTAAGTTTGATCCGAAACCTGAGATCTACCACATTTTTTCTAAATCTACCACATTTTTTTCCAGAATCTACCACACAAAATTTTTATTAAGTCCGATCACTGGCTACCACAAGCGGGTTTCGAGTTGAATACTTAAAAGCTGGAGCGTCGGTGTCCATTCAAACGACATGGCCAAGCCAGCGGAGGCGCTGTATTTTAATTCGCACAACTATGTCCATGTTGTTGTAAAGCTCATACAGCTCATCGTCTGCGGTACCCGCCATCGCCAACGCGTAAAGGCCCGTAAACCTTCCGCATAATCTTACTCTCGAATACTCCAAGAGCCGCCTCATCGGATGTTGTCATTGTCCACGCTTCTGCGCCATATTCCAGCACGGGCATGATGAGTGACTTATAGAGTGTGGTTTTCGTACGTTTCGAGAGAGAGGGTGCCAAGGCCCGAATTCGCAGACTGTTTGTTTGATAGCAGGAGATACTTCGTCTTGTCCTCGGTGACCGCCAGACCCACTCGCTTCGCTTCCTTATCCAACTCGGAAAAGGCACCACAGACTTCGCGGTCCTTGTTGCCGATGATGTCGATGTCATCGGCGTACGTCAGCAATTGCACGATCTTGTAAACTAAACTACTATATCACTAGATTCAAATATGTATTAATTTTTAATTCGAGAGTATATGTAAATTCAAACCTTTAAAGCCGTTTATCTCAAGTTTTGTTTTTTGTATGTATGTATTAGTCTTCCTCTCATTTGGTACTATAACCCTTTGTCGGTCTGGGCCGAGACCAAAAAACTTCTCCAATTTTTTCTACACTTGGTTTTTCCATTGCATTCGTGGGCGCCCTTGTCTAAGGATCTTTCCACCGGAGCCAAAGCAATCGCTGTATTTTTGTGCGCTTAACTATATCCATTTCGTTAAAAACTCATGCACTTCGTCATTCCCTCTTCTACAATACCCGTCGTCCACAAAAACGGGGCCGTAAATATTGCGTAAAATAGTTCTCTCGAAAGCCCCCAAGGCCTTCCCATCTTTGTTCGACATCGTCCAAGTTTCTGGGCACTATAAAAGGACGGGCATGATGAGAGATTTGTAGAGCATGATTTTTCATGGCAGCTGCAATAGATGTCGCATGCTGCAAATTTTTTACAGCAATGTCCCGTGCCTCGCATTTTCTGTGTTGCGATGATATCAGCCTTGTATTATGCTATGACATCCAGCATTCGGATAAAAGCGCCTTCCCTATAGAGGGTCCGGACATTCCAGGTGCATATCCTTAATTCGAAGTCCTTGTTACGTTTTCGGGGGTCGTAAACGTGTGGGGGGATGCAGTTATCCGAGGCCTGCTTAGTCTTTTCACTGGATATATTTTTTACGTGGCGGGTCCCACGCCCAGCGCACAACCATTGCTGAGGTGGATGGTTTTTGAACCGGATACACATTTATATAGCAAGCCGCATGCTCCAAGACAGACGCCCGCTTGCAGCCGCGCTCCTGGTGAGTAGATGCTTAAGGCTTCAGTGAGCCTTTAAGCCGAATAAGTCGGAGTGGCCCCACCGACGCTCCCTCCCTTTCTGCCGTGACCCAAGGCTCCACTCGGATTGGCTACCGCATCTTGCATATGGGTTGCCCAGAGTGCGGGAACGAGGACGCAAGAGTCGGGATTTGGTATAGCCGTGCCACTGTAACTGCACACCCAGAGCAACGACTATATCCCATTGCACTTATGTATTTATGACTATGTAGCTCTGAATAATTTTTTTACAGCTACATACTGCTACTAGGAATTCTATCGGTCTTTAGATTTAAAGTGATTCAAAAATAATTTATTTTTGAGCTATAGGTCGTATGTTAAATAAAACATTAAAAGTTTTCTGCTCCAGTTGACCAGATAAAGCTAATAGTTGCTGAAGATGCCTTAAGACTGAAGACGAAATATTGACCAAAATAAAAATAAAAGTATATAAATAAAGCAGAAAAACGTTTAATGTTTTATTTAACATACGGCCTGTAGATCAAAAATAAATTATTAAAGTATATTAAACGGAAAATAACAAGAACAATAGTGATTTAAAATTTTAATATTAGAAATTACATTTCTGCTTAAACGTTTGCCTGTAAACACTGTGTCTACTTATGTATGTATATACTTCTGGGACTGTTATACTAATGACGCATTTTTAGACATTCTTAGGTTGAATTGTAATGCACTTAAATAAAAAATATACTTGTTTGTATATTACGGTGTGAGATAAAGTTTTTCTGAGAAATTCGATATGCATACCTGCAATTTTTTTCTTTGCGCACTAAATGACATACACATACATATAGAAAGTTTTATTGCTGTAG
>NW_023458561.1:21313963-21347351 GCF_013731165.1 Rhagoletis pomonella
TTTTTCTCGAATATTGCCTTGTTGAGTTGTGATACCATTGAAGTAAATGAGCGATATGTATGTATGTGGCTTTAAGGGAAGAAGTACCAAAATCAAAACCTTGGTGCGTTGATCCATGTTCCAGTTTTGGCAACGCTGCTCGTGAGCTTGAGTGGACGTGATACAAAATTACTCACACGCTCACAAAACTAAAGGTTTTCAAACATTTTATGAGATTTGAGAGGGTTTTTTTCAAATGCAAAAGATGTGTTATGGAGCTTGAAAACATTTTTTCGATTGAAAACAGTATTGTAGATTCAAACATCAAGTAGTTCCAACAATGTTATTATGACGCGAAGACCTGATCTTTCGATTAGGATAACTAAATCTATATTAAAAATGGCCGTAACTGAGAAAAGTACAAGCAGATTTTCATTTAGAACTTTCACCGCGGAAACGGGAAAATTTTGGAAAACGATAGCCCTTACAAAAATTTATAGAAATCATCGGTTTTCGAATTATGTTTCCCATGTTTTGTCTGCTTGTCGAAAAGTAGCTTGTTTTATACCGCTCAGCGCGCTTGGGACATTTGACGTGAATTGGCCCATATACATATCGCTCATTTACTTCATAAGTGTCAAATTCCAAAAATCACAAATTTTGAGTTAAGTAAGCAGAAATTGCCGCTACCTCTTCTTTTGTGTTGCGTTTCATAGCTGCATCGATTACCACGCCAGTCGTTTCTCTTATCTGAAATCTACCACATATTCACATTTTTGAGTAGTTATAATTTTGCTCCACATAATTTTCTTTATTTTTTTAATTTTAAGAGCAAAAATTGTCCAACACTAAACACTATGTGGTCACAAGTAGGGACACGATATCGAACCGAAAGTTTCAATAGTACTCATTTAAATTATCGTTATAAAAATATCGGGTACCCATTAATGTCGTAATAAAAAGTCCCGATATTCCAAATATCGATACAAAATTCATAAAAATTAATCTGAATATTGGTGTCTTTTAGTAAGGACAAATTTTTACATTTTGGAATTTGGAAAATTAACTTTAAATATTTCAAATATTACTACAAAAAGTTGTATACAAATAGTCTTGCACAATTCCTAGAGTTTTCATTTTATTTTCTAATACTTTGCCATACAAATGTATCATTATTTACATTAACTTTGTAATGTACATTTACGATTCGATACGATACAAGTGTTCTGGTACTCGATTCCAAAAATTATCGTTTGAAAACTTTCGAGTAAAAAGTATCGGTATCGAATGGCAAAAATATCGATATGGTATCATATCGTATCGAAATTCGTGTCCCTAATACCATGTTCTGACCGACAACGAAAACACTTTGAAAACGAGTTTTGGAATTGTGGGCTGAATGAAGGCTGTTCACACCGGCTGTTAGTGTTTTCTTTGACATTTCTTACATCCGCTGATTGCAGTTTTGCTACACAAAAACAAAACCAAAATGCTTTTCCCACATTTTCTTTTCATTAGCAACCTCTTACTTTCATTCTTATTTTACTTTGGCCAGCCAATTAACAATAAATACGAAATAGACGTAGCTGTTTAGCTCATCTGCTACGAAACTGCTGGCAACTGTTGAACCCAACAATTACGTCTTAGAAACGGCTTAATGAATATGCTGCCAAATGAACAGCTGATAAATGTAAACAAATGAAATTGCAACAAATAGAGATAGTTGCGCCGATACTATTTAGAATTCAACGCTGAGCGGCCGCCATGTTGAAAAAAACGTTCAATGTTACAATGAATTAAACAGTGTAAAATTATATAGCAAACATCTTAAAAACATATATCTAGAAACGTAGTATTATTATATGTAAAATATTTTAGTTACTTTATCACGTCAGTAATATAAAATATAATAAATTTGTTTGCAACTGCCACCTAACAAAGCGGCGTTAAATATAATATAAGCGGCATAAGTCTTTTCGATCAGCTGTTTAGGCTAAGCCCAACACGTTGAGTTCAGGTAGCGTAAAAATTTTCCGCTGGAAAAAATGGCGGAAAGTTGCCAACTGTTGGGCTGAGCGTAACTACCCAACTGTGCGTTTCTAAGACACACAGCCAACGGTTACCCAACAGCTACGACTTATGAACGCGCCCAATGATGATAAAATATGACTTCCACTTCGATAAATAATCGAAAAAAAACTAGGGAAGACACCGATTGGAATGAGTGGAAAATGAGTTTTCAAGTAGTTTTCAGTGAAAACTGGTTTTCGTTTGACAGATTTTACATGGACGAAAACACATGTTTTAGGTCGAAAACCAGTTTTAGCAACGAAAACACTATCGGTCTTTAGATTTAAAGTGATTTAAAAATAATTTATTTTTGAGCTATAGGTCGTATGTTAAATAAAACATTAAACGTTTTTCTGCTCCAGTCGACCGGACAAAGCTAATAGTTGCTGAAGATCTTAAGGCCGAAGACGAAATATTTACCAAAATAAAAATAGAAGTACATAAATAAAGCAGAAAAACTTTTAATGCTTTATTTAACATACGGCCTATAGATCAAAAATAAATTATTAAATTATATTAAACGGAAAATAACAAGAACAATAGTGATTTAAAATTTTAATATTAGAAATTACATTTCTGCTTAAACGTTTGCCTGTAAACGCTGTGACTACTTATGTATGTATTACTTCTGGGACTGTTATACTAATGGCGCATTTTTAGACATTTTTAGGTTGAATTGTAATGCACTTAAATAAAGAATATACTTGTTTGTATATTACGGTGTCCCAGAACATAGTGAGATAAAGTTTTTCTGAGAAATTCGATATGCATACCCGCAATTTTTTTCTTTTCGCACTAAATGACATACACATACATATAGAAAGTTTTATTGCTGTAGGATGGCGAGTACGACTAAATTTAATAAGGCAATAGCAAATTTGTGTTATTTCCCAGTTAAAAGTGAAATAACACAAATTGGCTTTATATCATTTCTGTTTGAGCAATAATATCAGCTTTTAATTTGTCAATTTTTATTGTGGCGAATTCATATTTATTTCAATAGTGTTATTGAGCTTTGTACCACGATTTGATTGGTAGGAATAATGGAAAAAGCTCAATAACACTAATGAAATAAATGTGAATACGCCACAATAAAAATTGACAAATAAATATATGGGATGAGCCTGCCCTAAAAACTATGCAATAAATCTATTTCATGTATGGAATTAACAATAGCAACCACGCTGCCAAGCTTTAATAGCGGCGAATCAGCTGCACTTGATAGTAAATAGTAGATCGAATAGCTTAGGGTTTACACCGGACAATATTGTCAAGACAATTATGTCAAAATCATGTGTTTGTTGTAATATGAATTCGCCGTGTTTACAACAAACACATAATTTTAACATAATTGTCTTAACAATATTATCTGTAGCTCGTTTCTGTAACAATTCTCTACCAAGGCGAATTGAGATATGAATTCGCCGCCCTGTTCTCTACTGCTAATTAGTAGGTGAGAGTGACGTATTTTCTCTACCAGTAGAGAAATAATCGGTAGAGAAAAGTTACAGAAACGGGCTATTGGTGTAAACCCTAAGTAAGGAAATGGATTAGCAACAAAAGCTTACGGGGTATGCATAGCTCAGTGGTTAGCGCTTCTGAGTTTGCACATCGATGACGCATTTTCGATCCCTGCCGAAAGTCTAGAAAAACGAAGTCTGAGGAGGTGATCTCCGAAATAGCTGCTATTTGAAATGGACACAATGTCAACTGACTCTTTTGCCGCTCCGACTTTGTTTTCATGGCCATCTACCGCATTTGGTATGGGCTTTATGACCATTTTGAAATAATAATAATAATAAAATGCCACTAGTTCCCTGTGGAAAAGCTAAAGCAGTCAAGATTCAACAAAAAATTAGTACATGAACAAGTTAACTGGACGGAAATGTGTGAAAAGAAAAAAATATATGCCAGTAGATCGACATGAGGTTTGCACCGAGACCCACGGCCTAGACTTTCCTCATCTCTTCTGCAGATAGCGTCAAACCCAATGAGAATATTAGTTGCTGTCTATTAATATGCCTAATTAGACTACAGAATCCTGAATTGATAAATAGGTAGGTAGGTAGTAAACCTATTGTGTTGCCATAGTTTCGAAATCTCACTAGGATCAGCCAGGAACGGTGAACCCAGATGCCGCAGCCTGCTTTAACACAGTGCACGGCATTTACACAGGAGCAGTGATGCCACATTGTGGGTAATTTCCCTATTTGAGGGATATTTTGCATCAAAAATTATTGGAAGGGAAAAAAGGGACACTTCATATAAATAAGGGATTTTCTTTTGACGCAGTTATTGTTGCATAATTGATCAAAATTCAAGAATATTCGACATTCTTACGTAATTAATCGTTCTGAAGATGTGATGTGGAGTGAAATGGTATATAATTGTTAAAAAGTATAAGGACAATTTCGAAAATTTTCTTACGTTAACCAATTGAAGCGCTGAGTAAGAAAGAATCTTTTCAGTTGTAACTGGTGTTTCATGTAAAAAGCGGAACAAATTATCTGATGAAATGTTAAATAGCACATGAATGTGCTTCAATTTTAAAGTCACCAAAAAATTCTTTTAGGCCCTTAGTGAGTGAGCAAAAAAATGAAAGGGAAAAAATGAATGAGTGAAAAAAAAGCAGAAAAAGGGGTTTTTTCTTAACAGCGGTCGGCCCTCGACAGGCAATTGCAAACCTCCGAGTGTATTCCTGCCATGAAAAACAGCTTCTCATAAAAATGCAATCGCCATTCGGAGTCGGCGTAAAACTGTAGGTCCCTCCCGTTTGTGTGACAACATCAAGGGGACCACCACAAATTGGAGGAAAAGCACATATGTGTAAGCGCCAAACTATTATTATTATTTTATATGAATTTTACTTCTTTACTACTGAAACATGTATATGTTTAAATTCGTTGGGAATTTTGTGGGATAAATTTTCAAGATGTGGGTAATTGAGGGATTTTTTCCCCATTTCCGTGGGATATTTAACAGAGAATGTCTGGCATCACTGCACAGAAGATGTACGGCCGCTTCCTCCTCTTCGTAGTCCTTACAGTTTCTGCAACAATTTCGGAAAGGCACGCCAATCTTTTCTACATGCTTACCTATTAGACAATGCCTGGTTAGAGCCCCAATAAATTTAGATATATCCTCTCTTCTAAGAGATCCCATTTAGGCCAGGTGTTACTGAAAATTCGACAAGTTCGACTTTGATTCCCACTTTCTGCAGCTTGTTTGTATGCAATCTACATAAGTAGCAGCTTGTAAGTGGCAAATAGGGTTGCCAGACGTACTGCTTTTGGGAGTACACGTACTCCTTTTTATTGCAATGTACTCCCTTATACTCCCAAAAAAAAAAATATATGGAAATGTACTCCTTTATTAGTTTTGTACTTCTTTTCTTCTCCTTTTTCCAGCTATTAATATTTTATCATATACAGGGTGTAAAATAATAACTGCCGCACATTTTTTTTTTGTTTTTAATAAAAGGGACCTTTATAGATTTTGCGAAAATTTTATTAATTCGTTTTTAAATTTTAACCTTCATTTGGGCAAGTCTTCATCGGTTACTTTATTACATATCTTCTGTAAATATAGGCTAATTTCCCCCATTTGGGTCCTTTATACTCCGTCTTTTGTCCAACATAAGGCCTCATACTCAGCAATCGAAAATACTCCAAACCGGTGACTAGGAGGGCAACCAACCCATACAGACGTGAGTGCCGCATGAACTTATGTCCCAAAGCTGGCAAATGCAAATAAGGATTAAAATTTTAAAACTAATTAATAAAATTAATGTAAAGTATTTACAAAGTTAACAATAAAATACTCTTTTTCGCAACATCTATAAAGGACCCTTTTATTTTTCAAAAACCTGTGCGAAAGTTATTATCTTACGCCCTGTACTTTGCCATTCATATTGTGGCAAACACTACTTAGTAAGCAAAGTTAAGTGTGATAGTGAAAAGGTGTAGGCATGGTCGTAGCAAGGTAGGTGCAGAGCGCTCGGGTATAAAAATCAGAAAATATTAAATTAATTATAAGGCTTAAATTAAAAAACTGGCCATATATTCAGAAAGAGTTTGGAATTCTTTTGTAGAATTTAGTTGGGGAAAATTTCCTATAAGGGCGGTCATTGAAGAGGTGGTGAGCGAAGGGGGAGTGGACGTAGCACCCCAGACCACCTAGGCCCCCTATGGGTCCCTAGGGACGCCTTAGAAAAATCGCCAAATATCACAATTGGGTGCCACGCCCACTCCGCATTTGATCACCATCTCTTTAACGACCGCCCTTATTGGAAAGCCAGCCCATTTAGTTATTTATTTTTAACATTTATTGTTGCTTTGAAAAAGATTTCTAAAATATCTTTGTTTATTTGTACCTAATTAATGGTAATTTGTAACAATAAATTGCACAAAAAATTAAAAAAAAAATTGTACTCCTTTTTTAGGTCTTGTACTGCTTTTTTTCTATCGAAAATATAAATGTACTCCTTTCTCAGTTTTAAAATCTGGCAACCCTAGTGGCAAATCACATACCAATGGGTTCTTTACCTGAAAGGACCTGCTGGGTCGTGCCTTGCAAGTTCATCCACCATGCAAAAAGTGAGTAAAACATAGAAAAGCTCAGAGCTTTTATTGCAGCCTGGTTATCACTAAATATGAAGACGTTTCTTCCCATCATTTTGGTTCTTAGATTCTCAGCAGCCTCCATGATAACTGCAACTTTTGCTTGGAATAGGCGGCGGTAGTCTGGTAACCTACAAGATATTTTCAAAACAAGTATTCGTGAGAAAACGCCTCAATCACCCTTCCGTAGAGTTTCGAGCCATCTGTATAGATGGCAATAATATGAGGAGGAGTGTTAATATCTTCTATCCATGCCTCCATGCTTGGGATTCTTGAGCTGAAATTGCTTTCCGGAACTGATAACGAAGCCAAACGGTATATACTGTTCGTAATGAAGCGAAATTTATGTAATAATACAGTTTCCCTGGGCTTCAGGTTTACACTGCGATGCCTCTATTAAGCGAACAGAAGCGAGCGCTGCCATCTGCTGTCCTGCCAAATGCATTGGCGAAAAATCCAGAGTATCGTTTGGCGTGGTTCTGAGCGCTCCAATTAGGCAGATAATACTGGACCTCTGATCTTGATGAGTACTCTGAGACTGACCCCTTTTTCTAATGCCGGACACCATACTATCACTCCATACTTAGTCGAACGACTGCTATAAATACCCATCGACAAAGCCAGGGACTAAGGCCCCATTTAACGCTGAATTATATTCTACTTCCAGTTCAGCTTCTTATCTAAAATAACACCTAGAAATTTGGCTTTTGTAGGACGCCTTAAGCGGATGCCGTTTAGCTCTCGTGGAGTCACCGAAGGCATTTTATAACATATCGTAAAGACTACACCGGGTGGACCACCAGGATATATTCCGAAGCGTTCGCTGCATTAGCTCGCATTGCGTTTGCGGAAACTTTCCCCTGAAGGCGAGTGTAATGTCATCTGCCTATGCAACGAATCTTTCACCTCCGACGGTTAGATTCCACACAAGTGGTGAAAAACAGCCCCTAGGAGGTACCCTTCGTCACAAGCCTCGAAATTTTTCACGCTTCCAACCTCGCCTTCACTAATCTAGAGCATAGTAGCTGGCCGATAAACCCCATCAGTGAGTTATCACCCTATAGCCCTCGCCGCGTCAGTTAAAGCCTCAAGAAGTACGCTCCAAGCTATGGAGGGTAGTCTTCGTGGATTTACCTTTTCGGTGTGCATGTTGGTCATCAGACAGTCGACGTCTGTCGATGGTGTCAGAAAGGAAGCCGCTGTCAGGAGGAAAGGCTGATGTGCCTTAGATCCTTGGGATTAAGGGGTTAATATGCGAGGCCTATCCGGCTTTTGGAACAAAGGAAACCGTGACATTTCCCCATGCCAAAGGTGTGGGGATGCCTGTTATTATTCTAGGTTTCTCTTTTGGCTGGCTGATTAGATGTTGCAACCTCCTCAATCTGGATCCTGTTTGACTTGCGAAGTGGGTATTGATGTAATAGAGGGTTAATTATGATTTCATCTTATATGAATTAAGAGCCTTTAACGCCGCCTCTGATTCAGCTCCTAAACTCTAAAATATTGCTGTAGTATCGAATACAGCTGGTCTTCCATCTTTCAAAATAGCATCCGTTATGTGGTGAGCTGCGGTACACTTTCTCGGAAGAACTGTGGACTGAATTTGACCGCAACCAAAATACAAAACAACGCCCAACCCAATTTACAAGCACTGTATCTACTACATGCAGGGCCGGGTTGTATATGCTATCGAAGGTGGTAATTAAAAATCACCCTCAATGTTAACAAAAATACCCAAGGCGAACTCTTTTTTGGTGATCGCATTTCTTTTTTCTAGCAACTAGATTCTTCAGAGCCTGATCAAAAAATTTTCCCACCAAACAGGCATGTTGATGAAAAGACAAAGGGGGAGATGAAAGCGCCTCCCTACGATTAAGAAACTCAACAAGTCTCTCCAGACACATTACAGGATGAAGGACATAATGTTAATAGGCCTGAAGCTTTTTGGGCTAGTGTAGTCATCCTTTCCAAACTAAGGAGTCAACTATTCTCAATTTTACGGTCACTAACAGAAGCTCAGCACCTTCTTTGATTACAAGGGGTATAATACCATCCAAACCGTCGGATTTAAGGCTGTCAAAGAATCCAATAGCATATGTTGGCATCTTTTTTCATTTTAGTTCTGCAACAAACCAGTTATGCATGGAACAGTAGTCTTTAGCCAATGACCATTAAACCTTGCTGTATTCTTGATGGCATCCCGAATGATGATGGTGTTAAACTAAAACTACGCTTCACACTAGCAAAGTTATCAGCTAGTTTTAAAGGTTACGCTTTTTTCATGCTAAACATCGTACATACCTAATGTGAATGATTTAGTACTGGTCACTAAAAGTAAAAATAATCATATTCGCTGGAACTATGTATATACATACATGACGACTGTCGAATCGTTTCAAAGCTTAATGAGTATAGATTGTTTGCACAATTTCGCCTACGTCACCTCTGCGGTTGTTGGGAGTCAAGTGGACATGGTGCTGAATAATCTGGTTGAGCGTGAGTCGAGTAACCGCATAGCGTGCTTAAAGTACGTGCATATGTAAATATGTATGTATATAGTAACTGAAAGCTCCATCCATCTATCCATATGCATACGATTCGTTAATTTTTAGTTTGCAACTAATATTTTGAAACTCATTACGATTCAAGGTTAGACATTTATCAGAGATGCTGACAGCAGCACCAAGAATAAAAGCTATACAAATAAATAAGCAGAACTTGGAACTTGACAGCTCATAAAAAACGGTACCGTAAAAAAAATGAACCGAACACATACATACATATACATACATATATGGATATGTGCGTACATACATATGTACATTAGGGTGGTCCTTTAAAAAATCAAATGAAAGATTTTTTCAGTCTCACCCCCTCAATCGGTAATACCATAGTCGAAGATATCATATATAAAGTTTTGTCCCGATTTGAGTCGGTTAAGACGTCTTCATAGGGTAATCTGAAATTTAACGCCCGTGCGACACTCCTTAACCGACTTTAATCTGGACCAAAATTTATATGTGATATCTTCGACTATGGTAGTATCAATTTTGGGTATTAGATGAAAAAAAATATATCTTAATTTTTTGAGTCTCCATAGAAGAATCTTGTGCGACACGCCGTCTCCAATCGGGACCAAAATTTATGTGTATGTGTTATCTTCGACTATAGTAGCATCGACGTACGGATTGAGGCTTAGGAAATCTGATGTAAAAACTTGTTTCTTACATTTAAGGACCACCCTAATGTACATTGTATGTAGCAGCAAAAAGTAATTAGACACAATGAGAACCAACTCAAGATATGCTTGATTCACATAATTTCAATTTTTTCTAAAGTTAACGAAGCAACTTTTAAATTAAAATTATTAGTGTAGTTTTCAAAGAAGTACTTATTGAAATTTTTTAGTGCATTAATATTGTCAATGAATTAAATTTTTTGGACTTTTCCAGAAACCTTTAGGTACAAGTTAGGCAGAGAAAATGTTGTAGACTTCTTACATTTCTGTCATTCTAATATGTAAATAAGTATGTATATGTGTAGAAAGCGGTTTTTGGTACTCAAATTAACTTCAGCCAATACTAAAATACGTAGATGAACAGCTTGGCAACGGACTGATGCGTAGCTGAGAACCGGTTGAACGGTATCAATAACTTAATTTTTGGAATTCTCATTAAACTTAAATATTGCAGCTAAAACCAACACAGACAGGTAATGCCAACCATGCCATGTTAACATAAATAGAAACGCAGACCTGTTGTTAATAAATACAAAGCATTTACCTATTAAAAATGGTACATCTAGTGAGAAATTTAATTAAAAGGGAACTCCCATTCTCAATGGTGAAAAGCGAACAATACTTAGGGCCGGTTACTCAATGTCTGGTTAACACTAATCTGCGGTTAAACATCGTTACCGACGTCTTCGACTCCATGCATATAATCGGGAGTCGGTTACGTCGATAACGATGTTTAACCGCAGATTAGTGTTAACCAGACATTGAGTAACCAGCCCTTAATGTTCTTTATCTTTCTTTACAAACCTATATTCTTGAACAGAAATACTAGTTTTAAAAATGTCGATAAACATCGTTTGTGTTCGCGCACAATGAGCAATAGGGTGGTCCAGAAATGCACGTGAAAAAGTAAAGTCGCTATTTTTATGCCCTCACCCCCTAGGATTGTTCTATACCCCAAAAATATACCCCTATTTTTGATGTGTATACATCTTTGATTTCGGTAGGGGTAAAATTTGCGAAGGTGTAACGCATAGCCCAGTAGAAAATTTCTAAGGGCTTAGCATGTGTATGCAGCAGAAAATGTATAGTTTCATTGGAAGCACCCTGTGTTAACTTGCTATTGCAAATGGTTGCTTAGATTTAGGCATATGCAATGCAAGAGAAAATGCCCAACAACTAAATTTGACTTCATATTATACAAACTCCGCGTATGCATACGACTATGTACCTATGTATATTTGTATATACTTAAGTTTGTATGTACATACATATGTATGTATGAATTCATTTTTGTAAGTGATTTTGATATTCGTAGCATGGTTTTAGGCATATGCACTACAGTAGTGCAGAGCTTCCTAAAGTGGGTTCCATAGAAAAGTCACCGGGGTTCCGTGAAATTAATTTTGGTATGAATAAGCACAGCGGTCGGCAGTCGGTTTGAGTTGCACACGGAAAGAAAAGTTCTATAAACATGACCTAGACGCAATTACCTATTTTCAAGTATACATACATATGTACTCGTAGTTGGTATGGTTGGATACATTAGCGATACATTCACACTTTCTTTTTACTAGTGGGACAAAATTGCGGAAACCTTTTATAGAAGAATTTTGTTCAAACTCCACCACGCTGTTGCTATGATTACTGGTAACCAATGTGTAAAAGATTTTTTTTTCTGCCGCGGTTTTTTGTCGAGTTATACTAGTTTATCTAATTCACACTCATGATAGACAATCAAAAATTACTGACCTAATAGAACTTTTTCCGTGCGTTTTGGTGGAAACTATAATTTTTTGGTAACATTTTTTTGTACAAAAAATTTGCAATAAAATAAATTTTATTGTATTTTAGAAACAATGTACCATCTTTTTCGTAAATGGCATACTTCGATAGCTTATTTTCTAAGCTTTCCAACGATATATAATTTGTATTGGGCGTGGAAAAGGACTACACGTTTTTCATCATAGAACACACTCGGGTCCGCCTGGCATTTTTGTCGGCAATAACAAAAGTTTACAAAAATGAATAAATTGTCCAACCAGCGACATTTTTTAAAGCATTCTAGTGTTAAATTTCCCGCTACATCCGAATACAAAAATAAAACGTAAGAGAGTAGGATAGATTTTGAGATATACACATCGGCGTAGCCAGAATGAAATTTTGGGGGGGGGGGACTCTACCCTATTAAGCTGGCATTTCAGGGTACTATTTTATATATATATAATAAAAATTTGAAAGTTAGGGGGGCTCGAGCACCCCCCTGCCCCTTCCTGGCTACGCCCATAAATATACATAAGTGATTTTCGGGTTTTTGAGATCTGAAATAAGTGCACTCACTTAATTGCAATTTTCTTTGGATGCAGTTGGCCCACTGCAAGATTTTTGTATGCGTTTTTATGAATAATTTTCCGTTGAATCCGAATACGAAATCAGAATAGAGGAAGGTGTAACAGTTTTTCAGATTTAGCCAAATTTCGCGTTGTATTTTTCTTTGGATTCTTAAATAAATTAAATTAAAATCTCTTTTTGTATTAGTAAAGGCTGTTTAATTAGCTATCAATGCTTCAACTAGATACGAAATTTAGGAGCTATAAATTGATTTATCGACGGCTTTCATAGCTTTAAGAAAAGATTTGAAAAAATTCTCTTTCCCTACACACATTTGCAGGGTTTGGATTTTAACCTTCACCAGCTCAGAAGGTTTTTATAACATAACCGCTCAGAAGAGTCTGTTAGACTCCCTTTTCTTTTCTGTTGCCACATCTAATGAATTCTACATGGTTCCTTCCTTCCCAATGTATTTCCAACTACATCCTTGGTTTTCGCTATAATCTTCATTCGATTGATCCTCATCTGTGTCATCTTCAGAAGTTAGTTCTGATGAGGCATATTCTTCATCTCAACAAAAATCGTCATAATTTCCTTCAACGTTTTCACCCTTTTTTCGTAAATCTGTTGAAATTGTCATATCCATTGCATTATCCTCTATAAAATACTTACAAGCATTTATGAATCAATTCATTGCAATTCTAATTTTATGGAATAAACATGCATTTTTTAAAGACTCTGCTAAGCTTTGGTGTCGCAGTTTAACTGTTTCAACTTTCTTTATATTTGTAGTATTTTTTAGGTAACCAACTCGTATGGAACCTTAGACCATGGCAAAGAGAGAGAGAGCTTCGAAAGGGGTATGCGGTTTAAAGGCCTACTGAAGTCTGCAGCGTCTGTTCACCATATGTTGCGTTGCGTTGTCTTTGTAAGGCAAAACGAAGATATTACGTCCACATATGGGATGCCATGGCCGTGGAAAGGAAAGAAAAGTAAAGCCCTGCGATATCTACCACTGCTGTAATTTAAAAGATCGTAAGTTTGGTGTTGGATTTCCGCATTTAAGCAATCTCCCGCTCATTTGCGCCCATGTGCCATGCCATATGCGCCATCTACCGCGAGATTTTATTCTTCTTACTATTTGACACTACAATAAAACTGCGCCTGGCAATAGCCCCTTGCGCCAGTTGTTCAACCCAAGAGGCAGGTCCATCTGCACTTAGTACTTCTAATGTGTTCGTGGGCGCCTTTCCTATCGCTGTCCCCTCATGGGTGTTGATTCGAAAAATCTTATCACCGAGGCGTCACCATCCATGGGTATTTATTTTGTTGATAATTTCGTATAGTTTGTCCTCAGTATTCGACTGTACAAGCTTAAACCCATTTAGAGTATAATAAATATTTGCTGTTACCAATAATGCAGATTTTTTGCATTATTTTAAAGACTCAGCGATTTTTTTGCACCGACAGCATAAACTCGTCGTAGAGTATCTGTATGAATCTTAATGAAGGCTCTCTACGAATGTCGAATTTACTTACGTAGCTATTCGGGTTCAGTGATAGCATTATTGCCGATATCACGAAAATTGAACCTACGATGGATTCAGTGATAGCACATATGAATTCTTATCAGGCGTGTTGTGTGAAAGGCTAAGCTCGCCATTTTCTAAAAACTCTTTGAGGTATTTTTATGCCGGTGCAACAACAACAATTTGCGTACTGTTATTATTATGTTATTGTTAACCCCAAAAAACATGACGGATATTATGTAACAGGCAAGTTTTTTGAGGCTAGAAAAAAACTCTAGCGTGATGGAGAAAAACGGATTTAAGATTCGTATTCAGGGCACCACAACACACGGGAGTAGGGTATTTCTGTCAAAGTACATGACCCTTTTTTTTGGTCTGTGTAATTCGTCAAACAAAACCAAAGTGAAAAATGACCTTCCATTGTAACGGTTCTCTACAGATAGTGAATCAAATTGATTCGTATTTCCTGTATGCTTACAGTGTTGCCAGGTCTTCGGCATGAGAAAACGTCCCTCTTGGTCTGAAAAAACGTCATTTCCTACCCAAAAACGTCTTTTTCAAATATATGCACAAAGAATTGTTCTTATTAAAATTATATTGCATACAATGGTACATATGAACGTAAGGTAAACTGGTTTGAGATCGTTAGTATAAAAATCATTTTATACATACACTTGTGATCAGCTGATTAAGACATCGATTTTGGCTGTTTCTTTTTTGTTTATTTAATGTTTATTATTTTTGTATAAAAGCCTGGCTCATTATATAACAAACAAAATATAAATCCACATTTCAAACTTTGTGCAAAATTATGAAAAATCTGCAAAATTTCAGCTAGATTTTTATCTCTTTATTAAGAAGGAGCATAGCAATATTTCAGCCGTTTTACGTTCATTACATTTTCAAAATAAGCGGCCCCATGCGACTAATTGTGTCATTTTCTTTATGCGTTTCAATAAGGGTTAAGTCAAATAGAATAAATATTTTTTGAAGCAGCTGCTTCAAAAAACAAAACTTGTAAAGATTTATTAAGAAAATAATTCAAAATCAAAAAATACAAGATTTAGTAACCGAGAAAAAATACTGGAAAGTTAAAAAACGTAATTTTGTATACAAAAAACGTCCAAACGTCAACAGGATACAAAAAACGTCTAAATGACGTTAAACACGTCAACCTGGCAACGCTGTATGCTTAGGCAAATGTAAGAGAACAATTTAAAGTACATACTTCTCTCTTATATATAAACTAGGGGTACAGCATTGCAAAGCATTTACTAATCCAAACCAAAGGTGCCATAGTATTTTGTTTGTTCTATTTGTTGTTAGCCACGTCACTTTTGCTGTTAACAAAGATTTTCAAAGACGCCACATTGTCGGCCCACGTTTGTATATTGTGTATGTCATCTCCCAATGCGTTCCTAGGCTACGAAGTCTTTTGTGTATCTAATTTATGATGAACACAAAACCGTTATATAAACTAATCAATTTCCTTCATACAAACAAAAGGCAGACTCCTACATTTTGTGGTGTTTAAAATCAGTTGAGCTTCGACTAACCGGATGAAAACCGTTAAATTGTTTAAAAAGTATGTATTACCTGCTCAACGAAACTGCGGGTTTTTATCCGGTTTTTTGTGGACAGATATTTTTTAAAGCAACCTTTTTATACCCTTCATAACCAAGAAATGGTATCATAACTTTGTTCCGATGTTTGTAAGTACCAGAAGAAGAGGAGATAGACCCATGAAAATGTTTACTTAAATTATCAGAACGTCGAGCTGAGTCGATTTAGCCATGTTCGTCTGTCTGTCTGTCTTAGCTGTTCGACTGAAATTTGGTAAGCGGGTGAATTTTTATAGAGTATGTATTAATAATTTGTCGGAACAGGCAAAATCGGAACGCTATAACATATAGCCTCCATACAACTGGTTGTTCAGATATGTGCTAGCACCGAGCAGTTTCGTCAGCTACACACAGATTGTTCAGATACAAGTTTTTGTGAGATAACTCCTTTATGTAAGCAGCTAAATCATGATGGCTTACATACCGATCATACACAGTAGTGAAAATCATTTAGATCGGTGCTTTAAAAGGTATATCTTTCATACCACTGATTGTTCAGATATGATTTATTTAGCTCCTCTATCTATGTATGCAGTGAAGGTACACATATTGTTAAACTCCCAAACTAATTTAAAACGCAGTAATCTGTTGAAGTAAAATTTTCTGATGTTCTTGACAGGTATGCAACCTTCATCATAGCCGAAAACAGCACTGCCCTTACTTGTTTTAATTACAATAGCAAAATCTGACTGTGATTAATAACTTGAATTTTATTTGTTAACTTGCCCATTATAAATGTCAATCGATTAGTCAACGCGAATAGCATCGTATACCCATACATATGCACGTATTTATTTACGTACATATACCCAGTGAAAATTGGCTTGGTTAATAATTCGAAAATGATTGGAAAACCAATATTTTTTCGAGTCTCACCTTCGATAACTAATGTGGAATAGGTTAGTATTCGATTCGAGAACTAGGCAATTCTCCAGCAAAAGAGCACCTTCGTCATCCAATGTATTTTTCCTTCGTTATGAATTCGAAATCCAGCCCATTATCGCACTGGAATTTTCATGAGAGTATGATTTTCTTAAATTTCACTTCGAGAATGAGCTGGATTTCACTTTCTCTCTTGTTACTATGGTTTTAGTTTTTTTTTTTTCGAACCCATCTCGAGTGTACTTCCAATAAACTATGAACGTTGGAAAACTAAGGTTGGTTATGAGTTCGTTTTCATTTCGATATGCATATTGGATATCGAAGGTAATTTTCGAACGTTCGCCAAAATGTTTATAGGGTAGATATGTACGCCTAAAGATTTGACTAAAGACTATCCAATGGCATTTGTTTTCAAATAATTGAAAAAAAAACATTGCCAAATGGTTCGGTCTATCGATTGATTTAGATCATGGTGGAATAATAACAAGGTGTTGTCAGTTGCGACGTGTTTGTTGTAATTTTGACAAAGTCGGCATGCTTATTTGCAGTGCTACCGATCTTAATTTTTATACTACTATTCGTTGGGAAATAGTATCCAAAATGTTCCATTTTAGTAATTCGTTTTATCGCGATTTTTAAAGAACTTGGTGTTTTCAGAACGATATTAATATTTAAAATTGATGGATTTGTATAATTTTTGTCCTCAAAATCTAAAAAAATAAAAGATATCGTGGTTATCAATGGAAAAAGACGTAAAATACGTTTTTTATATTAAATAACTTTTGCTGAATTGTCATAATATTGAGCCAAATGAACTACTGATACACTAGAATAGAGTGGCTGCATGGCTAAATTAGGAATTCGCTTATATTATCGATATTTATGTGTTTTAATGTATTTAAAAAATCGTTTACGGTCTTATAGTAAATTGGCTTATTTTGCCGCCTTTACTTTTTTAAAGTTACAAAATATGCCCAAGCTGTGCGGACGGAGCTGCCGATACAAACATATATTCAGGCTTATAAGCCTGTAATTATACATTTATCTACATTTAATTTGAAATAGTATGCACCAACGGATTAAAAGTAGTAAATAATTAATACATTTTCTACTACTTTAAAATGCGTGACCGGAATAGACCTGCCGAAAAAGTGAGGTTAAGTAACTGACAACACCTTAGATCAGAGAAGGTCTTCACGGGTGTACGTGCGCTGCTAATACCATCGGTGAAAGTGTAGATAAAGCATCAAACGTCAAAAAAATTTGTCGTGGAAATTTTACATAGTAAAAACCATGGTACAAAAATAACAGGTATTGTCTTCCCAGAGAGCGCATATTCCGATCTGCCTGATCCGATCTGAAAAACATCATTGTTGCCCACACTAAAAGGTTTACTGTAACGGAAACGGGATATTTCTATTCACCATATACCATATATGTCCGTGTATTTTTTTTAAATAAACCTTCTTTCAGAGAAATTTAATTTGCAAAAAATAAATATTTGGTTAGTAAACAAAACAAAAATTTGTATTGCTAAATTTAATCCAAACGTTTTAAAAATTTAATTGAGCGACAATCAAAAGCAAAGCCACCTTAAAGTAAAAGAACCAACATTGAAATGCGTCAAAATGAAAATAAGGGAGCACGAATTTCTATGTGAAGCAAAACTCTCTGGGAAGACAATACCTTTAATAATTGTACCATGAGTAAAAACCAACCTTATTCAAAGCACTTAATTTGGAGCTGATGTGAGCATGAACTTCCTGAGTCCGCTCTCGGCGTACGATAACCAAACTTCATAAGTCACTCATCATGCCCGTGGTGGTGTATGGTGCAGAACCATGGAGAATGAAATGTCCGATGAGGCGGCTCTTAGGGTTTTCGAGAGAATGATTATGTGGAAGATTTACGGGTCGTTGCGGTTGGCGAATATCACAGACGAGCTGTGTTGGCTGGGTCATGTCGTACTAATGGACATAAACGCTCCAGCTTTGAAAGTATTCAACGCGGGTTGCGATGCTGGTAACAGAAGAAGTGGAAGGCCTCCTCCGCTGTAGAATGCCCAGGAAGAGAATAATAATATATTTTTGAGGTTGCTCATCTTCGGTGAGTATCCTTAAGGCTCACTTAATATACATGCATATGTATAAATGGCTACCTGGAAATGAATGGGCGGGGTGTTGGAAAACTATCGATAGTGTATACTAGGGAAGTTGCGCATGTGGAGTTTTAGACATCCGCGGATGGGGATGCGAATGCGGATGTCAAGTATTTTTAAGAAACAATTAGAATCTACCATAATGGCGGGATCGTTGTTTAAACAGCGCTTACAAGCCAAACGAGATGTGTGAGGTTCTCATTTCTCATTTTGTAATTCATTTTTAATACTTTCTTCTGCCACTGGTTTGAAAAATTTGTGCTTATAGCGAGCTTAATAGGTGGATATGGAAAATATGTTATTATTTTCCAGGAATGAAAATTTTGAGCAAAATTCTGTTTTCAAAGCCGTGGCTGCCAGCCGAATTGGATCAGAGTATTGTTATTTAAAAAAACACAAACCCCGTTTTTTTATAGGCATAAGAATTATTGGAATTACGATGATGAGGGTCTCAGATAGTTACGCAATTCTTATCTAATTAAAGGTCAGACCCTATAGCCATTTAATTATTTGAGCATCGATTCTCTTTATAGCCAGACGAGCCAGAGAAGGAGCTTGCTCTTTGACTTTAAATAGCAAAGAAGGCAGACGTAGGGGGGCAGTTTTACACCTGCCAAGGAGCCAATGTATATCCCTATGAAAAAATATTGCCCGACAAAGAAAACAAAATTACTGTTTTTTTTTTTGCTAGAAATAAATTTCCCAAAGAGCCCCATTTGAATTGATTGAAACGAATATATGTATGTAACGTCAAAAGCAAATCACGAAAATTTGGTTGGGAATTACAGTGCACACTCTCTTCTTTTTTGTCTAGTAGGTTTTTTTTTAAGATTGGCCCAAAAGAATTATAATAAATAAAGAAACCAGTGCAGGTATTTAATGCATACAAAACAAATATTATTCAAAGTATTATATTCTCTTTGACGTACATCAAAGGTCTAGTAGAAGTGGGAACTCATATGACTGCCCATTAGTAGCTCGGTTATATAGCTTAAGAAACAATAGGGCAATTCATCAAAATGCGTAAATGCCTCGTAACCATGTAATCCTCGTAAACTCGCGAGGTTTACGCGTTTCCATGAATACCCATAATATGTTTAAAGACATTTTTATCAAAGTTAATAAATATGGCATCTGACTAGTTTTGTTACACAAATACTCCCAAGACTACAGGCAAAAGTATTGGCTACAATTTGTCATTTTGTTTGCCAGATATACGTTTTATCGGCGCACTTGCAATACATTCGCCTTCGCAAAAGCTCCGCATTGATTATTGCGAATGCGAATGTTGAAATTAATGCGGAAGCTCCGCGGTTCTTCTTCTTATTTGGCACTGTAACCACCTAAGCGATTTTGGCCGAGTTCAACAAAGCATGCCAGTCGTTTCTTTTCGGTGCCGTCTGACGCCAATTGGAAATGCCAAGTGCAGCCAAGTCCTTCTCCACCTGGTCTTTCCATCGCAGTGGGGCCTCCCTCTTTCCCTGCTACCACCATCGGGTTCCGAGTTGAATACCTACAGAGCTGGTGCGTCGGTGCCAATTCACTCCGCAGTTGCGAATGCGAATATTCGCAACAACTCTGGTGTATATATTCGATTGTTTCGATAGTGATAGTGAAAAATATTCGATACTATCGATACTGTCTAAAGATTTCTTATATATGTTGAGATATAACACAATCTCCTAAAACTGTTTGTCATTTTAAATTAT
Organism: Rhagoletis pomonella; assembly: GCF_013731165.1. Lineage (NCBI taxonomy): Eukaryota > Metazoa > Arthropoda > Insecta > Diptera > Tephritidae > Rhagoletis > Rhagoletis pomonella. The sequence continues at coordinate 21,334,098 of NW_023458561.1, forward strand.
ATCGGCCTGACAAATTTTAAATTGATTGGTGAAACTGGGCATAACATTTCGTAAATACGCACATTTGATAAAATTTTTTATGGTCCAAGTAAATTTGGTATGTGATATGACAGATCTCATCCCGTCTGTAAATTTCTTCGTTTCTTTTTTTTACTATACATACACATCATACTCCATTTGCTGGGCTAATATTTCTTCTTGTGTCAGTTTCTCCGAAAAAACATAGATATGTATTTTTTTTATATTATTTTATTATTTTTATTAACTTTGCCAGCCAAAGCCAAAGAAAATGAGAAAATGTTCTCAAACTTTAAGCGGGAAAAATTCATCCCAACATCATGCCAACAAAAAATACTAACGGGACACATATGTATGTCCCATAAAAACAGTAGTCAATTTCAGAAGAGAACTAAATGGCTTGAGTGCAAGAGTACTGCACAAAAAACCATTTCGAACCATTATCTGAACCCCAAAATACCAGATGGGTGATATTTAGCCCAATTCCAATACGTAGATTCTATTTTAGTTATGAGCAAACTTCTGCCGGGACGTATGTGTCCCATCCGGATCGAAAGAGTTAATTCCAAAAACTCCAACTCTTCTTCGCTTTTCTTAAAAAGGAGTATTTTGGATGTTGTAAATTCATCCTCAATTATTATACATAAAGAAGGGTTTATGAAGTATACAAACGTCATTTAGATAATTTAAAACCGGCAAATCTTTTTTCAAAATCTGCTTTTAAATCATGTGAATTATTTTTTTGTAGCCATGGAAAACGATGAAATATTATTTTTTTGAGATCATGAATGAAACGACGTAGTTTAGCTTCAAAACTTAAAATAATTTGCGACAAAGCAAAAACAGTTTTATGGTCCCCTTGTAGAGACAAATTAAAGTTTTGCAATGTTCCATTATATCGGTAAAGAGCATTAAGCCAGAAAGCCAATTTTCATTCTCCAATTGCGGGTAATCTTCCGATCTCAATTTGCATATATGTATTTTAAAAAGTAATATTATTTTTAAATTGGCCCCATTTAACTTGTTAAATGAAAAAGAGCTTTTTGGAAAACACAATCGTCCACATTGAACATTTAGAGTTAACTTTGACGGTTGATTGATTACCAATAAAAATTCGAAAAAAATATTCAAAATCAAGTTTTTGTGTTTCAATTTGTTTTGTGCGAATGTCTACTTCATGATATTAACGCATACGGATAACTTAGAGATTTCAAAAGTTTAGTTAGTTTAGTTTAAGCGCACTTGTGCACAAGGGTATATTAATTTTATTCACATAACGGTTGTTTGTAACAGCCAAAACGAATCGAGATAGATATAGACAAATGTATACATAAATGCTCAGAATGAATAGAGAAGTCGATTAAGCCATGGCTGTCTGTCCGTCCGTATGTCCGTCCGTCCGTCCGTGTACACGATAACTCGAGGAAAAATTGAGATATCTCAACGAAATTTGGTATGTAGGTTTCCATTAATCCAAGGTAGGTTGGTATTGAAAATGGGCGAAATCGGACCGTAACCACGCGCACTTCCCATATAACGGTAATTTCCAGAAATACGAAAACTGCGATATTTTAGTAACTACTGAAGATTATTCACTCAAAATTGATATTTACAATAATTTTCAGACAAAAAATAAGAAAATTATAAATTTTTGGAAAATGGGCGTAGCCGCGCCCACTTATGGTTACATGTGCATATCTTGGTAACCGCTGCACCAATTTCTTCCAAACTTGGCACATCATACTAAATGGCCGAAAATTAAAAAAATCGGACAATAACCACGCCCACATCCCATATAATGGTAATTTAGAGAAATACAAAATCTTCGATAAATCAGTAAATATTAAAGCTAATTTACAATTCTTTACCAAGAAATCCGTTTATGGTAAAATTTTGGAAAATGGGCGTAGCACCGCCCACTTATGATCACATATATGTATATCGGTAATCGTTCTACCAATTTGTACCAAACTCGGTATGGTTATTGTGCTTGCCGCATAAAAGCAAAGCGTTGAAAATTATTGAAATCGGACTAAAATTACGGCCGCTTTTTATATAACGGTAAATTTCAGAAATACTTGAAACTGCAATATTTCGAAATTTAAGGACGCTTATTTACTCAAAATTGATACACCCCGGCTTACCATCTAGCGGTAGGTTTCGGAAAGGTGAAAAAACATATTTATTACTGCGCCGGGTATTTAATGTTCGGCTCCGCCCGAACTTAGACTTTCTTACTTGTTTGATAATTTTTAATATTTTTCAGAATATAAATTTTTTGAACATTGGCGTGTCAAATGAAAGCTTTTGGGTCTTTCTAATTGGCCGCAGCAGAAAGCTTTCTGATACAACTCTGCGCTGAACTGGTTTTCAAACGAGTTAAATGATTTAACTAGTTCAATTTTTCAACAACAATTGCTTGCGATTTATCTTGTTTATGAACATGTTTTGTTCATTTCACTGGTTCAAGCCCATTTAACATGTTTAGCTCGTCAATTTGAACGTAGTATAAAAAAATAGCCAAAATGCAAGGAAAAAGAGCTGCACTTTGCTAAGCAAAGAGCCGCGTTTGTCCACGTTGAAATATAATGTTCCAAACTTTTAATTCTTTCTACAATTTTCACAAAAACTACTTAGTGATGTTAGAGCCGATCTGAGGCTTACCTCACATCGTTAATATTAATTCTGACTTTGCAATTCAATAGTAAATTCTTCTGTCAAACGTTATACAATGCCAGCATTAATATCACTGATGACAGTTAAGTCTTAGGTGGATTTTTATATCATAATCTCGTTTTGGTGAAAAGTGCAGATAGAGGATATTGAATATAAGCCCGCGATATGTGACTCCTCTATCTACATATGTATCCAAAAGTAGCCGAAGACAGCGTCGCTCTTGCTTGTTTTATTTACCTAAATCACCTAGTTTACTTACCTAAATTATTCCTTAAAAATAATTGACATCCGTATTCGCGCCGGCATCCGCGGAGGTCTAAAATTCCACATTCGCAACAACCCTAGTATATAGATATCTTACGCACCTGCAACATCATTATTTTAGGGATATCAAGAAAAAATCTTTATTTTTTAACTGGTGCATGATTAATGAAACCTATATAGGTATGTACATATATGTATATATTAGCGTGGGCCGAAAATCCGCATTTTTTGAATTTTGATTGGCAGTAGCTAAAATTTTGTTTATTATGCTCTGAAAACAATTTCTGTGAAAGATGGAAATTTTTGGTCAATAACTTAGGCTCACCCAAGTCCATCAAAGTTCAAAGTGCACAAAAAATTAAAATTAATAAATACACGAATAAAAACATTTTTTTTACTAAAATGCAATTATCTTTAGAGAGAATCGAAGTAAGCTAAAACAATTTTTTTTAGCATTTGAACTTTGATGTACTGGACCGAGCTTAAGACTTGAGAGAGCTAAGGCTTTGACACATATCGTTTTTAGAGTATAATGAACCATATTTTTGCTTTTACCAATGAAAATTATAAAAAAAAGCGGATTTTGCGGCCCATTTTTTTACATATTTAATACCACATTGATTTAATTGTTTCTTGAACTATTCTCGATTTTTAAAAAACTCAAGTTATGAGTAGGGTTGCCATCATTTTCTAAGATATTTATAGTACTTAAATAAAAATCTGAAAAATATAGTACTCTTCTAATGTATACAATTGATTTAAAAGAAAAAGTAAAAACGATTTTATTGTACACATCTTTTTTCTTTAATATGCATTGCTTTTAAAAAAATACATTTATTTGCTCCTTGGTATTGGAGGCATAGCAAAATCTCCATTTTCCAAATCAATCAAACGCATAGGAAAAGTAGACACGAAAAAATAACAATACATTGAAATTTACATAGCAAACGCTGGTTATAGCGTTGCCATGTTGAAATATTTTTAAAAAGTTATCGATAACTACGGTGACCATTCTTACCGATTTTGGCGGGACAGTACCGATTTTGAGAAAATTGTCCCGCTGAATATTATTCTAAAGTCGGGAGTATAAGTGTTTCGATTATTCATATTTGTACCGATTATGTTCCAATTTTCAGTGTTTTCTTTATTAATGTAAACTGACCCAAAAACAATTTTTCTTACTGCCCGTCTCCACATGATAAAGTTTATATCTTGATACATATGTCAGAATATAATTTGCCAATGGAGACCGCTCATTGCTCTTCAAGAGCAATATATATCAGAGCTTATATCTTGCCATCTATTGCCGGCAATTTGGTAGTTTGACAGCTACATGTTCATTTGCATGAAAACTTCGTGGCGGCAACATTATTGATATTTTAATATAAAAGCAAATATTGAACTGTTTTCTTTTAAAATATTTGTTATTATGTAATTGGATGTAAAATAGCCTATTTTCTAAATTTTTTAAGTGATTAAATCCGGCAAAAATACGTTTTAGAAGCTATCTCATAGATGCTTATATCAAGATATAAAAAGCCCACACAAATATTGCCACTGATATAATTTATATCTAGCAATAAATTTTATCCTATGGAGACGGCCAGTAACAAACGAAGCAGCACATTCGTTTTCACAAAGAACATAAAATATAGGGGAGTCATAAACATAGCCAGCATCTTTACTTTCTATGATCTTTTGTTTTGTTCTATTCTGTCAAATTGGTAGTCTTCCTACTATATTGCAGTCTATCACTCTTGGCTGATTTTTTTGTAAGGTTTTTATATTTATTTATTCAGTTTAATCAAACTTTTAGGCGTTTTAATTAGATTTTTTAGAAACATTCCGGGTATGAAGTTTTGTATTTTTTTTTTGTGGAAGGTATTGCTCAAGCTTTATATGGAAGAAAATACGCGAACAAAAAATTTGCCAAAAATAAACGGTAAGTCCAAGCTACTTCAAATTTGCACATTGAATTGAATGGGTATACTCAAAATAATTCTAAAAAATCTGTTTAAAATGTTAAAAATTTGTATCAGCATTTACTATAATTCAAAGTTTTGAAATTTTGACTTCCATAGCTTTTTAGATAGTAAGCTAGATTTACAAAAAAAATAATAAGACTTTTTTAAATAAAGAAAATTAGCCAAAACTTGCTAAAATATATCTTTTTTATTTACATTCTCGCCACAGTATATATTTTGTGTATACATACATTTTGGCGATAACTTTTCAAATTTTTTTCTCTTTTGTTTTAAATATAACTGCATTAAAAGATGTTTTATTAAAAAAAAAAAATTGTGTGTTCGGATTCGATGCATTACAAATGTTCCGATTTTTGTCCACCGAAATCCGGTCACCGTATTGATAACAAGTACTACCAAGCTCGAAAATAGAATCGAATAAAAAAGTACTTATGTAAGAACTTGCTTCCGGAAAAAAAGTATCGGGGGTTCACTAGTGCGTACTGGAAAAGATAAATATGTTATTACATACGATGGGCGACAAAAGTCTAGGTACGGAGAATTTTTGGCTATGAATGCAGTGTTTTTTAACTCCAAGTTCTTTCGCTAATGTTTTATAAAAATAAAATTCATGCTACAAAAAAAAATTAAACTTCTAAACGTTGTGCACTTTTCAGGAAAACTCAATAAATTTCCATGCAGATTTGCAACTTTTTGATTAGGTTGGCCAGAAAGATTTTGAGTATGCAGTTTCGTAGCCCATTCAATTTAATTCAATAAAGTGCAGGTTTCAAAATGCTAAAAATCGCTATGATTTTTGGAAATGTGTTTATTTGTTGACGGTGCTAGGCCCGAATATGGGAAAATTTTCCAATACGAAACCAGGCATTCGAAAAAAAAAATAAAAAGGAAGGGGTGTGTGTAGAGCGGGTTCCCCTGATTCTAAATCCGAAAACCACCCCTCCGAAGGCTTATAGTTTTTAAGTAATCTGCATTTAAAGTTGCAACAAATGTCGCATTCAATCTCATTTTTTGCTTTGTAGACCAATCGAACTGAAATGTTGGTGCTGCCACACATAACAAAAAACGCCCAAAAAAAAAACACTGAAGAAGGGAATCAATAAGAACGCACATAATACGTTTTCTTTTTCATTATATATCGATGTATTGATTTAAAAAAAGCGACGCAGTCTAAAATAGCGCCATTATTTATTAAAAATTTCAATGATTTACCGAAGTATAGATTTTTATGAAAAAGGCGCCGCGGGCGAAAATGTGTAATAAAAAATGACGATTTGTTATTACAAATTTTCATTGTGGTTGTATGGATTTATATAAAATAATGCGCCTCAGGCGAACATTTTTTTGTTACAAATTTTCGTTATTTATCGAAGTATTGATTCTTATAAAAAAAAGTGCCGCATTATTTATTGCGCGATTTTTTATTACAAATTTGGGAAAATTTTCCAATAATGGACCAGGCTTTGAAAAAAAATGAGGGGGTTTAGAGCGGCATTTTGTGATTCTAAATCTGAAACCCCCTCCGGAGGCTTATAGTTTTTAAGTAATTCGTTGTTAAAGTTGTAAAAAAAAGTGCAATTTAACCTCACATTTTCCTTTGTACATCGAGTGAACTGAAATTGCGGTGCTGCCACACATCACAAAAAATGTGTAAACGAAAACGTAAATAATAAAGTGGACATGTACATATATGATTTAGCTTTTTTATTGGATATCGCGCGATTTTTTATTAAAAATTTTCAAGATTTATGGAAGTATTGGATTTTTTAGAAAAAAGCGCCGCAGGCGAAAATTTGTAATAAAAAATCGCGCGATTTTTTATTAAAATTTTTCAAGATATATGGAAGTATTGGATTTTTTAGAAAAAAGCGCCGCAGGCGAAAATTTGTAATAAAAAATCGCGCGATTTTTTATTACAAATTTTCAAGATATATGGAAAAATTGGATTTTTTAGAAAAAAGAGCCGCAGGCGAAAATTTGTAATAAAAAATCGCGCGATTTTTTATTAAAAATGTTCAAGATATATGGAAGTATTAGATTTTTTAGAAAAAAGCGCCGCAGGCGAAAATTAATTAAATATATGTGCATAAATAAGACCGTAAAATTAATATTTTCCTTTTAGCCTTCAATCCCGTAATGCATCACAAAGTATTTTTGGCTAAAAAGAACTATTAACATTTTCAACGATATGGCACCTCATTCATGGCGGCCATCGCTGAACAATTGTGTGTTTACTATTCTTTGTGAATAGAAAAATATTTTAAGAACACTTTTATAAGCATTAATGGCTAAATATTTAGTGAAAAAAGATGTGCATCCATTTGTTTATGAAGAAAAGATGGTGTATTAATAAAAAGAAAAGTGATTAGTGCAGTGTTTATAAAAAAATAATTGTGAAGCAGTGGGGAAAATTTAACAACGAATAACTTAAAAACTATTAGCATTTGTACACAAAATGTTGATGATATCGGTCAATGAGCACCTCCTCAACACCCCCTGCGAATTTCATTAAAAAATTCGTAATACTTTGGGTGATATAGGAAATGGACCATTATAGGAAATCTCAGCCTTATATGTATTCATCATACATACAAGCAGTAAAAGTGTATACCGTGATTTTGTGCCCTTATTTGTGGTGTATATTCTTTTAAAACGTATGGTAGCACACATTTGCTCTTACTGTCTGCCATTGTTATTTCTGTTTGTTTGTGAAATGTGGAAAAATTTGTAACACATTTATAAACGCGTTTTACTTAATCAATTAATTAATTAATGCAAATTAAAGTATAACAAACGCATGCCAACATTTTAAGGATAGCATATTATACTGTAAATATAAGTGAAAAGGGGCGTTTTAAATTAAAATTTGCTGAAAGTAGTCGCGATATTTTAACAACAAATTACTTAAATGTTATTAGCAGCAGCATTGTGAAAGTGATAAATTCAGTTGTAGAGGACCTCCGTTAATATCCCCACCGAGTTTTATAAAAAGAATTTCATATACTTTGAATGATATAGCTATTGGTTCCGTAATGAAAATCTCAGCCCTGAATATAAACAAAAAGCAGTCGAACATACTTCGTGTGGGAAAACTGCGTCACCTAATTAAAAATTCTGTGTACGTAGATTTTTGTCGCCCACTGTATGTGTTGATTATCAGGCTTTTTACAGCACAAGCCCGCCTGCCCACAAAAAACTACAGTAAAAATGTTGCTAACAGCAACCCTTACTGTTCGTTGGCTACAGTGAATTAAGCAGAATTCCAATAAGAATGTAGTACCTACATAACTGCAGATGAAGTCTTGCGTTAACGTACAATTCTAATTGGATAATCCCCTTGTCATTGACCGCGTTCATTTTTGTTTTGTTCTTGTCATTATCGTCGTACAAGTGATGATCACGTGTGTGACCTTCCCATGTGGAAATGACAAATGTGGAAAAAGCAGCTGCCACAAACAACGATAGCAGAAAATCAACCCCCGAACGCGATTAGAATGCGCTACGTTGAAAAACTGGTTGTTCAGCTACGCTAATTACACTTCAGATATCCTGTGTGAAATAAATTCCATGCGCGTTTTCATATGATTCTCGCGATTATGGAAATTCCTGTATCTGCTCCCGATTTTGGCGCGCATTTTTTATTTTTACCTATTTTTTTTTTTTTTTTTTAAACACTTTTTTTTTTTTTTTTTACAATGTTTCAGATATGTTGATACGCCCGCAATTTCTATAGGAGAGAGAAAAAGACTGACTGGTTGCAAAAGAGCTTCAAGTGACAGTAAGTCCCTATCTCGCTCCCACATAGGTTGCAGAACGTTTATTTCGGAAACATGGTAATATTTTTTTTTTTAACACAATTATCCACTTCACAAAAACTCGTATTTTATGTATTGGTTTATTTTCGTTACCACCCGCAAAATGTAGTCAGCCAGCCACCGTGCACATTGTAGCCACGTCGTTTTTTTTTTGAAATGTAGCGCCTTCGATTCGAGACTACAAAAAACCCACTACTTGGGGATAAAATATACTGTGCGTGTGCTCCCCAAACTAAACGGCCAAACGGCTCCACTGTGCAGCTGCAAATGACGTTTGGAAACGATGAACGGCGACATGAAACGGAAAAACGAACGACGAACGGACCAATGAGCAAATAAACGCGCGCGCGTTTTGTGGTCGAATACTGCTGACGTTTGCATACGCTTGTATGTATGTATGAATGTGTAGTATGCATGGTCGCGCGCGTGTATGCGAGCGACTCTGTTTACGACGCTGCGAGAGAAACGCGCGCGAAACAGCAGCAGCGTGCTGACGACGATGGCGTTTTTGATACCGAAGGAACAAAGGGTCTATTTTTCGGGTGGGGGGCAAGAGAAGGGGGGAATTGTATGTGAGAAAAATAAAGTAATACTACAGTGAATATTCGAATTGAATAAATGTGCGCGGGTACATTCCCAGCGAATAAAAAATCCACGTACGAAGTGTCTAGAGGGCAACTAATAGAACAAAAAATAATACTGTTAAGGCAAAGTAGGTAGACATCGTTGGCATGCTGGTAGAGTACAGGCATCCATTGGGTCAAAATGAGAAACAAAAAAAACAGTTGGGCACAATTTCAAATATGAGGATGTGAAGTTACGTAGCCAGAGAAGAAAATATATTCCAGTCAAATCCTTTTCCATGATAATATCCACACTTCCAAAAACGAGGTTAAAAGTATGTAATCCGAGCGCTTTGAATTTGAAGTTGAAAAATTTATTACTGCCATGCATTTTATTTAAATAGGTCAAAGATTTCATTTTTTTTCTATAAGTAGTTCTGCGGAAATTCCATTTCGTTTTTTTTTTGTCAACTCTACTGTACTGAAAGTTTACGGCGGGTGAAATAGGCGGAAACGCCAATGCTGCCATTTGACTTCGCGTAGCATATTGCGTAATCATCTTTTCTTTGAAAAGCTTAAATGTGTCATCATTCTCATCACTTCCTTCTTATCCGCGTATTTGTTGCTTTTCAACGTGGTGGCTCGTTTCCACGTTGTACCTTGGCGGAAATTAATCAGCAGAACGTTCGCGTTCTTAGTAAAAGAAAAAATGTGCTTTTCATTTATATTGCACTTTTAACACATTTTTATGTAATAGCAGTAATTCACAAGCGAATATTAGATACATTTTAATTATCACTGGAAACTATGTACATATATAACAGTTAATAGCCAGTCAACGTTATGCCATAATAGCATAGAAAAGTATTCATTAAATATCCTTTACACATTTTTAAAAGTTTCTACTCCTTGCTGTTTTTCCCATTCGAATTTCCACGCACACACACGTGATTTTTTATGCAGCCATTTAATTTACACGACCGATTTTTTTTTGCCCGATTTGTAGCATAGTCAAAGTTCCAATTGGATGTTCAAATTAGCGTGCACAGCAACAACGACAGCTATGCTACTTTCAATTAGTCCAAAGTCTTTTTTCTTTCATTTTACTATTCACACTTTGTACTATTTCTCCTTCAAAAGCCATTTTATGCGATCAACACGAAAAAACGAACCGTACACAACCACGAACAACGATCGAATGAATTGTGAAACAGAAAAACTCGACAGAAATGCGTTGTTCCAAAAAATTAACCTCCGTTTCAAATGCTTGCGCCGACCAAACCACACGAACGACCACAGACGATGCCACCAACAAGACGGCAGTGACGCAGAGGGGGCAATGCTGAACACGACAATGGGTAATAAAGTGGTAGTGGTTCGCTCTCTGCACCACTACAAAGTGTATTTCATATTTAGAGTTGACAGTGCTGCGCTGCCGAAACGCAGGGGAAATCAAAAGTTTTACTGTCAGTGCGTTGGTTACATACTGCGCGTGGAGCAATTACTAATCGGTTTACATCAGCGATGGGCATAGTATGCTCCAAGGAGGAGGGAAACGCGAAGGGGCAGTGAGCGCAGTCGACGCCGACGTCTCTGTTAACGCAGTTAAGTTGGAGAGAGCGTGCACATTGCTGGCCTTTTGTTATATAAGTGAAAAAGCTTTTGGGTCATAATTTTTGGTTGCTATGTGTGCAATGGTTTCTAGGTTCCGGCGGCCATTTGAGAAGCATTAAAGGGGTAAGATTAACTCGCGCGCTGGATTTTTTTTCAAAAAGCGTTGTTGTGCAGATGGGGCATACATACGACTTGGAGCTTTTTATGTTCTGCTCTTCCTAGCGTTGTAGCGATCCACACATGGGGATGTACATACATACATACATATAATATATGTTTTGAAGTGTAGTTTTAAGAGCAAGTAGTAGTTTCACCAGTTTGTTGTTTGTTTTCCTGTTTGCTTTGCAGCTTTGACTACTGCGCGCACTCAATTGTCGTTCTCATTTCAGCAGTCTTGCAGCGCGCGCCAAAGGTACTCTGTCTGGCCAAGGAGGTGGTGGTGAAAGCTTTATGCTGCCAAAAGTAGCAGCAGCAACAACTGTACATATGTAGTTGCCCAGCAAATCTACGCGCGTACATACAAATGTATGTACATATTTTAGTCATACATGCATACATACATGTGCTTATAGACTCGTATGTATACATGTGAAAATGTATGTGCAGATAAACAAGTTGAGCAAGTTTTGTCGTTGACACACATTTTCTACTGTTGGATCACCGCCACTGCTTGCTGCTTTGTTGCTTTCCCACTGCCGTCGAACGCCACCGCTGCTGCTAAATACTTACATATGTATGTTGTAGCACGAAAACTTGCTAGTTGGCGGCATAGCGTTGTGGAGCACTGGGCCAGTTTGCCCATGTAGGAGCGCCACTGTGCTAGGAGCATGTGTGTGTGTGTATTTATGTATGCATTCGTGTCCGTGGTTTGCGGCTGGTTTGTGCTGCTACAACTTTTTCTTGCCTGTTTGCAGTGCTATCGAATTGGTGGGGCGTTCATTTCTGTGTTTTAAGGAAATTTCCACTACTCTCTATTCCAACGGTGTTGTCATCTTTGCTGTTTTGTTTTTTTATTGTTGTTTTTTTTTGTTTCTGTGCAGTAAATACGGAAATTACAATGCATAGTACATATGTATCAGGGTAGCCAACTCGTGGGGAATTCCCCGATTTGAGGGGAATTTCGGTTTGCGTGGGGAATGGGCCGTTTTTTGTGGGGAGTTTCAGCTCGTCCAATTCTAGTATAATAAAATTTCAAATGGCTAAAAACAACCGTTGATTTTTTAGAATTTACTTTGTCGCATTTGCTTTCATATAACGCATAAACATAATTTAATTTTATATTGAAGAAAACTGCAAAAACATCGGCGAAAAAATCCTAAAACGAAAATTTTTAACCACCTGAAACTTGCACTTTATTATTCTAGAATTGAGAGGGCTACAAAACTGCATACTCAAAAATTGTCTAGAAAAGCCAATTAAAGGGCTCGAAATTTTTCTGAAATTTGTTGATTTTTTTTTTAATATTGCACAAAGTTCGAAACTTAGATTTTTACGGATTTTGTTAAAGAATGAACTATATATTTTTTTTTTTTTAATAGCTCAAATTACAAAAAGAAAATAATAATAATTGTTGCGACTAAAAGTTTTTCGAACACTGCAAGTTTGGTTTGGCTTATCTATACAGAGGTGAATTACGTTTAAAAATAAAATAAGCAGAAAGACTAGTAATATATCAAATAAATTTTTTATTTTTTATTTTGTTTTGTTTTTTTTTTTAAGTAAAGAGATATGGGTGGGGAATTTTACGATATTTCGAGCAAAATCGGGGAATTTCATTGTCGAAATCGGGGAATTCTCAAAAATGAGTCGGCTACCCTGGTAGATATGTATGTACGCAGATTCTTGCAGTGGGAAAATAGTATTTGCATGCAACATATGCAATGAAAGCGAATAGGTTTTTACAGCCCAGTGCAGGAAATTGATTAATTTGATATCGATTTTCTATTAGTGTTTGGAAATAAGGAAGACACCAGCATAGGTATAATCGAATTAAGTTTCCTTGGGTTTAAAGTAAATTTCCTATCTACCTGAACGTGGTTACTCTTCTATTTTTCAATGGTCCGTATTTTATTATAGAATATTTACATACATATGTACATGTTATTCTACCACAGGTTGTTTTCAATCAATGGTAGGTACAACTTTTTCTTCTTCGAACAACAGGAAACAGTTTTTTGGTTTTCATTCAATGATACAGTCGAACTTGCCTAAGGTGAACTTCTAAGCATACAATTAAGTTCTCCCTAGGTATTATGAATTGGTTTAAATATTTATGTTTCTGCACATATGAATGTAAGTAAGCAAATATATTGCATTTTA
>NW_023458561.1:21347451-21350889 GCF_013731165.1 Rhagoletis pomonella
TTTTCTACTACTTTAAAATGCGTGACCGGAATAGACCTGCCGAAAAAGTGAGGTTAAGTAACTGACAACACCTTAGATCAGAGAAGGTCTTCACGGGTGTACGTGCGCTGCTAATACCATCGGTGAAAGTGTAGATAAAGCATCAAACGTCAAAAAAATTTGTCGTGGAAATTTTACATAGTAAAAACCATGGTACAAAAATAACAGGTATTGTCTTCCCAGAGAGCGCATATTCCGATCTGCCTGATCCGATCTGAAAAACATCATTGTTGCCCACACTAAAAGGTTTACTGTAACGGAAACGGGATATTTCTATTCACCATATACCATATATGTCCGTGTATTTTTTTTTAACAAACATTCTTTCAAAGAATTTTAATTTTCAAAAAATAAATATTTGGTTAGTAAACAAAACAAAAATTTGTATTGCTAAATTTAATCCAAACGTTTTAAAAATTTATTTGAGCGACAATCAAAAGCAAAGCCACCTTAAAGTAAAAGCACCAACATTGAAATGCGTCAAAATGAAAATAAGGGAGCACGAATTTCTATGTGAAGCAAAACTCTATGGGAAGACAATACCTTTAGTAATTGTACCATGAGTAAAAACCAACCTTATTCAAAGCACTTAATTTGGAGCTGATGTGAGCATGAACTTCCTGAGTCCGCTCTCGGCGTACGATAACCAAACTTCATAAGTCACTCATCATGCCCGTGGTGGTGTATGGTGCAGAACCATGGAGAATGAAATGTCCGATGAGGCGGCTCTTAGGGTTTTCGAGAGAATGATTATGTGGAAGATTTACGGGTCGTTGCGGTTGGCGAATATCACAGACGAGCTGTGTTGGCTGGGTCATGTCGTACTAATGGACATAAACGCTCCAGCTTTGAAAGTATTCAACGCGGGTTGCGATGCTGGTAACAGAAGAAGTGGAAGGCCTCCTCCGCTGTAGAATGCCCAGGAAGAGAATAATAAGATATTTTTGAGGTTGCTCATCTTCGGTGAGTATCCTTAAGGCCTACTTAATATACATGCATATGTATAAATGGCTACCTGGAAATGAATGGGCGGGGTGTTGGAAAACTATCGATAGTGTATACTAGGGAAGTTGCGCATGTGGAGTTTTAGATATCCGTGGATGGGGATGCGAATGCGAATGTCAAGTATTTTTAAGAAACAATTAGAATCTACCATAATGGCGGGATCGTTGTTTAAACAGCGCTTACAAGCCAAACGAGATGTGTGAGGTTCTCATTTCTCATTTTGTAATTCATTTTTAATACTTTCTTCTGCCACTGGTTTGAAAAATTTGTGCTTATAGCGAGCTTAATAGGTGGATATGGAAAATAAATTGTTATTTTCCAGGAATGAAAATTTTGAGCAAAATTCTGTTTTCAAAGCCGTGGCTGCCAGCCGAATTGGATCAGAGTATTGTTATTTAAAAAAAAAAACAAACCCCGTTTTTTATAGGCATAAGAATTATTGGAATTACGATGATGAGGGTCTCAGATAGTTACGCAATTCTTATCTAATTAAAGGTCAGACCCTATAGCCTTTTAATTATTTGAGCATCGATTCTCTTTATAGCCAGACCAGCCAGAGAAGGAGCTTTCTCTTTGACTTTAAATAGCAAAGAAGGCAGACGTAGGGGGGCAGTTTTACACTAGCCAAGGAGCCAATGTATATCCCTATGAAAAAATATTGCCCTACAAAGAAAACAAAATTGCTGTTTTTTTTTTTTATTTTTGCTAGAAATAAATTTCCCAAATAGCCCCATTTGAAATGATTGAAACGAATATATGTATGTAACGTCAAAAGCAAATCACGAAAATTTGGTTGGGAATTACAGTGCACACTCTCTTCTTTTTTGTCTAGTAGGTTTTTTTAAGATTGGCCCAAAAGAATTATCTATACTAATTATATAAAGAGAGGTCCCTTTTTTTTGTAACAGGTAATCTCGCGAACGGCTGGTCCGATTTTCATGAAATTTTGTATACAAATAGCTTTCGGTAACCACCATGTTTTAGGCTAAAAAAATTTCACTTTTTTCGGGTAGGTGGACCAGGGACCGGTCTATTCAAAAAAATCTTATTATCGTCCGATTTTCTTAAAATTTAGTACGTAAGTAGCTTTTTAGCATATATGACCCATTTTTTCCGGGAAGTGGTCCAGGGACCGATCTGTTCGAAAAAATCGAATTTACGGTCCGATTTGCTTAAAATTCGGTGCGCAGGTAGCTTTTTAGCATATATTAGCATATATGATCAATTTTGTCCAAAAAGTGGACCAGGGACCGATCTGTTCGAAGAAATCGTGTTTATGGTCCGATTTGCTTAAAATTCGGTACGTAGGTAGCTTTTTGCCTGGATAAGCTTATAGATTCCTGTTTTCCAATTTTCATGCAATTTCGAATATAAATAGCTTTAAGTAACCACCATATCAAGGGGCGAATTCGTCACTAGGCAAGATTTTTTTGCGCCAATCAGAAACAACGGATACTGTCAAAATATAATTATAATATATCTCAACTAATATATATTTAGAAAGCCGTTTGCTAGTTTTCGCAAGGCTCGAGAGCGGCTGAACCGATTTTTTTGAAACTTAGGCTGAAAAAAATCTCAAATGAATTTCTCATGCTACATATCTCTGAAAGTGTGCATGGTAGAGTTTTGGAAATTGGTATGGAGATATACGAAATCAATCGCATACCCTTGGAGAAAAATTTTAGCTATTGTAAAAAGGGGTGTGACATCTCCCATACAAACCGATTTTTTCATACTGCTTATCTCTGGAAATTTTTTGGTAGAGTTCTAGAGTTTTGTATGGAGATGTACGAAATAAATCGCATACTCTTGGAGAAAAATTGGAACTATTGTAAAAGGGGGCGTGGAATCTTCCATACAAATCGAATTTTTCATATTGCCTATCTTTGGAAGTGTTCATGGTAGAGTTCTGGAACTTGGTATGGAGATATACGAAATCAATCGCATACTCATGAAGAAAGAGGGCAGCTGTTGGAAAGGGGGGCGTGGAACCTCCCATATAAATCAAATTTTTGTACTGCATAGCTCTGAAAGTATTCATGCTACAGTACTGGAACTTCGTATGGAGATATGTATATAGTTAAAATCAAGCCCATACTCATGGAGAAAATTTGGGCTATTTGAAAAGGGGTGTGAGGCCTACAAACGTACCGACCTTTAGCTATCTTAGAATGAATTTTTTTATTCTTCTGTAGGTGTGTTTGTGAGTGAAATCCTCCTAAATGGTTGTACGGATTTTAACGAAACTTTTTGTGTATTTGAGTGGGTCTCTGGATGGTCTAGTTTCACAATTTAATCCGACAGTTGGCGCTGTAGTAGAGTTATTACTAAAAATCTTTTTTATGATCCGATTTGGCTAATGCTTTAAATATGTATGCAATACTATTGCAAAAA
>NW_023458561.1:21350989-21352212 GCF_013731165.1 Rhagoletis pomonella
AAAAATGAGGGGGTTTAGAGCGGCTTTTTGCGATTCTAAATCTGAAAACCCCCCCTCCGGAGGCTTATAGTTTTTAAGTAATTCGTACTGAAACATGGACATGTACATATATGATATAGCTTTTTTATTGGATATTTTCACTATATATGGAAGAATTGATAAAAAAAGGGCCGCAGGTGAAAATTTTCAAGATATACAGGGTGTCCCAGAAGTAACGTGCCAAACTTTAGGGGAAGGTAGGCGAGGGGGTGAGCTCCCTGATAAACAAAAAATTTTCAGGTAATAGTGTCACCGTTTTTGAAATATTTACATTTTTTCGAATTTAAAAAAAATCGTGCCTTTTCATGTGTTTTCTTTAACTGCAACTACAAACCGGGCAATACTTAGTAAATTTTTTATGTAAAATACTTCCAGATAGTTGCCTCTCCATACTCAAATGCAATGTAGTCAAAATATATTAAGGAACCATCATAAAATTAGGACTATTTCTGGATTTTTAGCTTTTTGATATTTTCTTCCCCAACTTTGACTATCTCGGGTGAAAAAAAATGTACTGAGCTATAACTTTACATTACATAAAAAAATTGCTAATTTAATAAAGATTTCAGAAAGGTGCCACACTTACTGTTTTGAATAGAAAAAAAAGTTATAGCCGCTTTTGTGGGTAAAGGACTGAGACACGCTAGAATGTATTTAATAGATTTAAATTGAATATGCTCTTGTTACCGTCAAATGACGTGCTAAATAGTACAAAGGTACATTATTACCTGCTCCTGACATTATTTTGTGATACTTACCGGAATTAGTGAAAGTGGATTTTGTGAAATTGGACCCTTCGAACATTGTGTTATTAATACTATGACAGAGAACACGCAGTATACGTCGCATGAATATGCGGATATTCACCTAATTTACGGTGAAGCTTGCTGTAATACCAGAGCTGCTCAAAGACTATGCAGAGCGATACCCCAATCGTCGACATCCGGGTCGTGAAGTATTCGCCCGGACCCATAGAGAAATATATGAAGGTAAGTGATTTTTACACCTTTCTTGTTTGCTTGCTTGTTAACTATCATTTTTCACTTTTTTAAGGTCGCATACCTGGAAGGCGTGGCGGCGAAACAGGACGTCCTGCAACGGTAGATGTTGAAGCTGTGTTAGAGGAAGTGGAACTAGGTCCATCGACTTCAGTGAGAATGATGGAAAGACGGACGGGAATACCA
>NW_023458561.1:21352312-21352524 GCF_013731165.1 Rhagoletis pomonella
GGCGTGCTGTTTTGGACTCGGCCAAAATCGCTTAGGCGGTTACAGCGTCAATTAAGAAGAAGAAGAAGATTAAGACTAATACCAGATATTGTGAAAGGTTGGACTATACCTTAAAGATGACGGTTTTCTCATGACCCACTGCACGAAGCTTAGAGTAGAGTGATGTCTTTTAAGAACTTAAAAATTATCCTGGGTTATCATGTGTCTAGCAA
>NW_023458561.1:21352534-21354723 GCF_013731165.1 Rhagoletis pomonella
CTAATTATATTTCCATTACAACGCCCGCGAAATAGTCAAGGGTGGTTCCCTATGCATTTTATGTAACTAACTTGTAACTAACTTCTTTTGAACATAAGATATCAAAAAGAAAAACAAAATATTGCTTACTTTATTTATCTTATTACATTTCATATTTGTTTACATATTCTACTGTAGGTGATCCCTTATTCAAACTCCGTCAGGCATAACTTCAAAATGATAGTAGAATTGCTTCCTTCTATTTTTCTTCTATGAAGATCGCTTCCTTCTATTTCTCCTCAATTCGAAGAAGTATTTGCAAAGTTATATATTTTATAGAAATCACGCAAAAAAGCTAACAAGAGGGTTGCTTTTTAGCAATTGAAAATTTTTTTCCGCAGGGTATGCATGCAGTTTAAACCCTGCAGGAAAACGGAAGTAGTTCCGAACTATTGAGCTCAGCTGTGCTATTTGGGTACTAGAATCAGTGTTGCCAGAAGTTTTCCAGATAAAAAGCTAAACGGGCGTGAAAACAAAGCGAAATCAATATTTGATTTATAGCTAAAAAAATCAAGATAGACAAGCAAGTTTAAAGGATTGTTAACAGAGGACACCATTATTTTGCTTTGAAAATATCAGCAATGTAATTAAGTTGTATGTTTCCACGTGAATACTCGAGAGCATACAATATCAATTTCCGCCTGGTTCCGATGTTTCAAAAATGGTGATTTTGACATATCCGACAAGGAGCGCACGAAAGGCCGTCAACGTTTGTAGACGCCGAATCGGAGGTAAATTTGGGCAAAGAACCGTGGCGAACCCAATGTCTCACGAACTCAAACCAAGAGATATGGTGTTACTGTTTCCCAACTGCCTCTTCAACGGTACAACAATGTTAAGCGTCAAAAGGTGTATGTTAAACGCAGCAAACCCGGACCATCGACGCCAAAGCGGCACAGCCTAATAGCCATAGCAGCAAGGTGATGATCTGCATTTGCTGGGACAAGAAGGGAATCCTGTGTGATGAACTTATTAAAAGTGATCAGACGATCAACGGGGCTCTCTATAGACAACAACCGATGCAATTGAAGTGGAGAAATTTCGAAAAAAAACGGCCAGAATGGGCAACCAAATATGAGACATTATTCTTCCACCATGACAATGCTCGGCCGCATATCGCACTTAAACTTAACTTAAAACGTATCTCGGGGATACCGGAAGGGAAGCCCTAACCCATCCTTGTTCCATCAAATTACAATTTTTTCCGCTCGATACAGAACGACCTTACGGGAATAAGCTTCTCGTCAAGTGAAGATATTTAATATTTAGGTTAGGTTATGTTAGATTGGGTGGTTCCCGAAGCAGGGACCATAAGCATCAAGTACCTTATGAAACCACAACGAAAGCTATCTACTAAGCTAGAGTGAAAAACGCACTGTGCGCTGATTGAATTTTCTCAGGCGGCAGATGCCCATCCCAGATAGGCCTTCAGGCTGGAATACCTAGTAGAGCTGTAAGCCAGCGCACCGTTGTTTCTTCATTCTTTGCTTTTAATTAGGCAACCTAATAAAAATCGAAATAAATGCGTATTATTATTATTTTTTTTTTTTTTAATTTTGCTTCTGCATAAAAAAAAGAGTTTCCTTTTTTTGGAAAAACCATAGAGATAGCTTAACAGTTTTGTTCTATTTTTTAAAAAAGATTTTTCTTTTTTGTTGGGGGCAGACCGGAATTTTCGCGACTAAGGTCAAAGAACCCTAAAGCAAAAAGCAAACTTAGCGAAAATAAAGCTAAACTTGCAACACTGACTATAATATTCAACATTCAGATGGCAATGGTTTGGTTTTTTCTACAGGGTACCTCGAAGTGAGTATGTACATATAAAACTACACTACTGCCCCACTTCCAGCGTGGCGCATTCAACCAGTTCTCTTGGCGAAGCAACCTGCGCGTGGCCCACTTTTAACTGCAACAAGAAAAAAAGCACTTTTCTTGCTAGTTGCATTTATTTGTTGTGACACTTTGCTTTTCTGCATCGCCTACATTTATGCCTATGTACGTATGTATGTATGCATGCATGTACATATATACTATATATACAAACATACTTGCTCATGCCCATGTATTTTCCCGCATTGTTGCGATTCTTTTTCTTGCTCTACTTACTGTGTTTTGTAGCATTACATTTTGTAGCCACTGATTTGCTGCTG
>NW_023458561.1:21354823-21358828 GCF_013731165.1 Rhagoletis pomonella
TACTGTGTTTTGTAGCATTACATTTTGTAGCCACTGATTTGCTGCTGCTATGTTTTTATTTTGCCTTCCTTTTTCCCATCGCTATTTCGCCCACTTTTAATAGGCGAATTGCACATTTAACCCACTGAGCCACTTTGCGACCGAACAGATGTAGCTGGGAGTAAGTGTGCCGATCAAATGAGGATGATGTTTCGCAATATGTTCAGATCGATGTTGCTCATTAATTTACATTTGTATGCAATATGTATCATGTTTTCATCATGATATGTACAATATATATATGTATGTTCATACCTATTTATACAAATATGTTCATATTCCCACGGGGAAAATATATATGTACATATAACCTTACCAGATAATCCATGTTTTCTTTCAGATTTTAATACCAACATTGTCATCGTGATCACACGATTTGTAAAGATTAATACATTTTGGCAGTAACAGAGTGGTGTTGTCTGGAAATTCTTTTATTGAGCCGAACTTAAATTTCTAAACAATAACACTCTGTGACTGGCGAAATGTACAAATCGTGTGATACCTGCTTCCTACGAGCGACTGTTCTACATTCCGCGTACATACGTACCTTACTTGGTAAAGCAGCTTAGAAGTATGTCTGATACCAAACTTACATTCTAAATTCCTGCTCCCATAAGGCGGCTACGCCTTTTTTTAAATTATGGAGATTCGGCAGTAAAGTCGTAAGTAGGGACGTTCCGAGACCATCAAAGTATCGATACCTACTCAAATGAGTTTACTCAAATCCCTATTTCGATACTACTTATATGAGTGAACCGAATGTATCGATACCTACTTATATCGATAACTTTTCATCCTTTTATATGCAACAAAGCGAAAGTAATTTTCAGGCGTTATCTGTGACATACCTTTGCGACACCTGAGTGGTAGATCGACCTATCTCGGCAGCCAAACTGAAAGCGCCCTATCTGAAAAAACTTTTCAAAAGCACCCTATTCCAGAATTTGATTGAAAAACGCCTTATATCAGAAAACTTTTCAAGACCACCCTCTTTCAGAACTCGATACAAAAACGCCCTATCTCAAATATTTTCGATATATTTTCAGTTGAGGTATCGATATGTTTATTTGATCATTAGTAACATTAGAAGTAATACGATTATTTAGACAAAAAATTAAACCTTTGAAAGGTTCCCACAAAACGTTACGGCTACAAGGCATTGCTTGAACTTTGTAAAAATATGTATATCCCCTCTTTAGATTTTGGCGGTGCCATTGTTTAGATCAATTATTTTTCATAAAAGCGAAGCAATTATTTTCCATAGAAAATATATGACCGAAAGATATGGCACTTCCTCAAATCGATTCGATAGAAGTACTTTTATTTCGATACTAAGTAGGTATCAATGAATCGATTCAAGTAAAAAAAGTAGTTGGTATTGAAACAAAAGTATCGAGTACATACTCGTATTTACTTATATCGGAACATCCCTAGTCGTAGGAACGCCGGGTAGAGTGTTAGAGATTGTGGATGATACATACTCGTACATATATTAGGTATGTACATATGCATATACATATCCACGATTGAGAGAATACATAGGTTGCGCCGATCTCGGACCGCTATTCCTCTCTTAACGAATTTGACAGAATCGTTGTTTGCATGACGTCACACTTGTGCAACTTGTTTACGTTTTCCTTGCAACATTTTTTCTTCTTCATCCATTCTTGCTCACGTTTTGGCATTTCTCTCTCGCAATTGCACCAGTGTGACGTCACACAAAAGTTATTCTCAAAAATCCTCTCTGATCGGCGAATCTTGTATTCTATCATTCTTGATACATATCGACATCTGAGTGGAAGATCGACTTTTCTCGGCAACCAGTTCGAAAACGCCTATATTAGAAAACTTTTCAAGTACGCCACGCCCTATCTCTGAATATGGTTGAAGAACGCCCTATCTCATAACTACGGCGTTTTAAACCGAATTCTGACCTTATTAAACTTAATGTCGTTCTCGCAGTTTTGTTCCCAAGTACGCTTCAAAACCAAAACCGAATTATCTAAGAACAAAACCCTGTCGAACTTTTCCAAAGAGAATAAAATGCGAACAATACTTCCGGGAAAATTTCTAATAGAAAAAAATTGGGAACTAGGCTCAGGAAATTTCTGTTAGAAAACAAAACAGGAACAAATCTTCTCTAAACTATTAACGAAGAACGGAAAATTTTTCGCATAGCATTTAGTAGTTTGAAATTTTTGAATATTAAAATTAAATAAATAAAAAAAACTGAAAAACACGAACTTTTCCTGCACATAAAATGAAAAATTGTTCCATAAATGGACAGTTCACCCTAATGATAAAAGATCTGGAGGTTAAAATGATCCAGATTTGCCCTGGCTTAGAATTAACAAATTGGGTTCTCACCGAAACGATTTGTTATTTCAACAAGCAAACTCCCCCACGTTCTTAACGTTACATTCTCAAAACTTTTGTTCTCTAGCAGAACGTACGTCAGACTTTTGTTCTTATTTGATCCTCCTTAAAAACGCTCTCGATACTTTCGTTTTGATTTTGTTCACTCTGGAAACATTTCCGAAAGTTTCGTTCATTCTGTTCTTCTTGAGAACGTTCCCGAGAGTTTTGTTCGCATTTTTCCTCGTTCAAACAGCTCTCAATAGTTTTGTTCCCATTTGGTTCTTTGCGGGAACGTTCTTGGCAATACATGCCGTTCTCATGCAGTACTAAACCAAAACTGGAACGCGTTCTCGGTCCCTGTTAAAAATGCAACCAATTTTTGTCAAGTATCCAGCTTTTTAAATAGATTTCTTAGAAATTTTTGAGTATGCAGTTTGGTAGTGCATTTTCACGTATATAAAACAATTGTCAAACATACATACATATGTACATACATATTTCAATCGCAACAGTTACTGAGCTGTTGCACCTTCTGAACGTGCCTAATATGAAGCGTTAAATTTTACTAAAACAGATTTGATTTTTCTTTAATATTTTTTTACAATTTTGGAACTTGAATTTATATGAGTTTTTTATGGAATAAAATATATTTTTATAAAAATAATAAAATTAATAGCAAGTAGATAGTCGAAACTTATGAATATTAGGTGACCTTATCTTTATGAAAGACACTAAATATATATTCGATAATTTCTAGGTACTACACATGGGTATCAAGGTACAATACTAGAAAATCCTATTCGAAGATATTTTGAGTTAAAGGTTTTAAGCAGCTTTTCTGAATTCAATGACTAATACCACTGACAGACGACAGCCTTCATGCGCTTCATTGAACACCCAAATGTGCTTACGATTTTACACTTGCATATGAAACGTTTATGCATTTAGCAATCAGCTGAGTATTTATGCATGTTTGTACATACCTATTTTCTTGCATAATTTATTCATTTAAAAATGTATAAAAAGTGAATAATATGATTGCCATCTTTTATATGGGGGGGAGAGTAGTGTTCATTTTATGAACAACTACAAGAATTCCTACATACATATGTATGTACATACTCAGACAAAATTAAATACATACATATTTCTTTTACACATTTAAATGCATTTATTAATAAATTAATGTATTTTCGCTTTCTTTTCAGAACAGTTGCTTAGGACCACTAATCAACAAACTGGGTACCTAATCTCCCCAGTATGCAGTATTTTACTAACACCAGAATGTGAGTTTTAAACAAGAAATTGTAAGATTCAACTTTTTTATCTTTTATCAACAAAAATTTCCGGAAATTTATTATTATTATTTTTTTAAGAATTAGGAGCTATTTAAAAGTTAAATATGTACATATGCATAAAAAGGCTGTATATAGTAGATGTTTTAGTTGAAAAATGTAAATAAACAGGTCTATAAAGGTTAGGCGACCGTCCTAGAAAGGCAACTCTTAGGCTAAGGTCAGTGCTCGTTAAATATATAAATTATAAAAAAAAACTAAGAGGCTAAAATGCAATATATTTGCTTACTTACATTCATATGTGCAGAAACAT
>NW_023458561.1:21358928-21360953 GCF_013731165.1 Rhagoletis pomonella
TACTAATGCATGAAAATCCTAACCTCAAAAAAATCACCCGTTACATATGCATATACATATCCACGATTGAGAGAATACATAGGTTGCGCCGATCTCGGACCGCTATTCCTCTCTTAACGAATTTGACAGAATCGTCGTTTGCATGACGTCACATTGGTGCATCTTGTTTACGTTTTCCTTGCAACATTTTTTCTTCTTCTTCCATTCTTGCTCACGTTTTGGCATTTCTCTCTCGCAATTGCACCAGTGTAACGTCACACAAAAGTTATTCTCAAAAATCCTCTCTGATCGGCGAATCTTGTATTCTATCATTCTTAATACATATCGACATCTGAGTGGAAGATCGACTTTTCTCGGCAACCAGTTCGAAAACGCCTATATTAGAAAACTTTTCAAGTACGCCACGCCCTATCTCTGAATATGGTTGAAGAACGCCCTATCTCATAACTAGGGCGTTTTTAAACCGAATTCTGACCTTATTAAACTTAATGTCGTTCTCGCAGTTTTGTTCCCAAGTACGCTTCAAAACCAAAACCGAATTATCTAAGAACAAAACCCTGTGGAACTTTCGCAAAGAGAATAAAATGCGAACAATACTTCCGGGTTCCCGAGAGTTTTGTTCGCATGTTTTCTCGTTCAAACAGCTCTCAATAGTTTTGTTCCCATTTGGTTCTTTGCGGGAACGTTCTTGGCAATACATGCCGTTCTCATGCAGTACTTAACCAAAACTGGAACGCGTTCTCGGTCCCTGTTAAAAATGCAACCAATTTTTGTCAAAGTTTCCAGATTTTTAAATAGATTTCTTAGAAATTTTTGAGTATGCAGTTTGGTAGTGCATTTTCACGTATATAAAACAATTGTCAAACATACATATGTACATACATATTTCGTACAAAACAACAGGTTCAGAAGGTGCAATCGCAACAGTTACTTAGCTGTTGCACCTTCTGAACGTGCCTAATATGAAGCGTTAAATTTTACTAAAACAGATTTGATTTTTCTTTAATATTTTTTTACAATTTTGGAACTTGAATTTATATGAGTTTTTTTATGGAATAAAATATATTTTTATAAAAATAATAAAATTAATAGCAAGTAGATAGTCGAAGCTTATGAATATTAGGTGACCTTATCTTTATGAAAGACACTAAATATATATTCGATAATTTCTAGGTACTACACATGGGTATCAAGGTACAATACTAGAAAATCCTATTCGAAGATATTTTAAGTTAAAGGTTTTAAACAGCTTTTCTGAATTCAATGTCTTATACCACTGACAGACGACAGCCTTCATGCGCTTCATTGAACACCCAAATGTGCTTACGATTTTACACTTGCATATGAAACGTTGATGCATTTAGCAATCAGCTGAGTATTTATGCATGTTTGTACATACCTATTTTCTTGCATAATTTGTTCATTTAAAAATGTATCAAAAGTGAATAATATGATTGCCATCTTTTATATGGGGGGGAGAGTAGTGTTCATTTAATGAACAACTACAAGAATTCCTACATACATATGTATGTACATACTCAGACAAATTTAAATACATACATATTTCTTTTACACATTTAAATGCATTTATTAATAAATTAATGTATTTTCGCTTTATTTTCAGAACAGTTGCTTAGGACCACTAATCAACAAACTGGGTACCTAATCTCCCCAGTATGCAGTATTTTATTAACACCAGAATGTGAGTTTTAAACAAGAAATTGTAAGATTAAACTTTTTTATCTTTTATCAACAAAAATTTCCGGAAATTTATTATAATTTTTTTTTTAAGAATTAGGAGCTATTTAAAAGTTAAATATGTACATGTGCATAAAAAGGCTGTATATAGTAGATGTTTTAGTTGAAAAGTGTAAATAAACAGGTCTATAAAGGTTAGGCGACCGTCCTAGAAAGGCAACTCTTAGGCTAAGGTCAGTGCTCGTTAAATATATAAATTATAAAAAAAAAACTAAGAGGTTAAAATGCAATATATTTGCTTACTTACATTCATATGTGCAGAAACAT
>NW_023458561.1:21361053-21401015 GCF_013731165.1 Rhagoletis pomonella
GTTTTAACGTGGCGGGACCCAAACCCAGCGCATGCGAAGTTTTACGCGTTAAGTTTATTAGTCTTAATCTGAAACGCAATAATCACTGAAAATTTGCGCCGTTTATGGTGAAAAGCATTTAATATCACACTTTCAAACTAAAGCTTTCTTAACCCTAGAATCCTAATCCATTTGGGAGTAACGTAAGGCCTTAACATACGCCTCGAGGCTTATGTACTTAAAAGATAACCTGTGAGTTAAAATATACTTAGTCCTGCCTTACTTTGTAAAGAATATTGAAGTTGTGAGTTTGACTAATAATAAATCATAGTTTTATTAATAAAAACTATAACCACATTTATTTAAAACAACAAAATAAAAAGACAATTTTGTGTTAAAATTAAAAAAAGACCCATTCCGTATACGCCTCGCAGACGTAGATTATACTTTTGGGGTTAATCCTTTCAGTACAAAAATTCAACCACTGGTTCTAAAAAATTTGAAATACGTATACCGGCTAATTTTGGATCGTTCATTTTAAAAATCACATACAAAAATGTGTAAAGCTTTGAGGTTTGCGATCATTCAGGGTCCTTTTTAATGGTCAGTGATATCATAGTTGTTTAAAAAAGAAAGGGATCTCAGCTATTTTTATTATTTGTTTTCGTGAAATATATTTCAAAACTATGAATAATAGCTAATAACTTTTACGAATCTTTTTCGAAGTTATATTACTCACTATCGACTTTTCTGCCGCTTTTTACATATTTGACAAACAAGGTCAACTGCAACTGCAGCTTGCACTTTAGTTTGATATATAGCTCAATTCTGTGGCTGCTACAGATCGGCTTAACTAAGTCGTATGACTGAGCGATTATATATAGATAATAAAGGCCTGAACTACAAAACATAGCGACATGTAACACATCATGCAAGTGCCAGTTTATATCATGTCGCTTACAAATGTTTGAAAGTGATATATGAAGACACTGCCGAATAAATTCTAATCAAATCATTCATCAAATTTATGCATGTCGACAAAAGGAACACATGCAACATATTCAGCATTATTATTTACATTTTATATACGGGAAGAGATTTTCCGAATTTTGCAAGCTCCTACTATCGTAAAATTTATTAAACAATTATCTAATTAAAAATCTATATACATTTTCATACAAGGCAGGATTATAATAATAATAATAATAATAATAGATTGGCGCTTACACATATGTTAGTGTTTGGCCGAGCTTCTCCTCCGACTTGTGGCGTGCGCCTTGATGTTGTCACACACTGATGAATATCAACACTGTAACAGAAACTTTTTAGAAATATAAATATATTTAAGGATATTTTATATTTTATTTTTAATCAAAATTTGATAAAATTCAAATGTTCAAATTTCAAGCTTTTTAATTAAATTTCACAAAAAGATTTTGAGTATGCAGTTTTGTAGCCCATTTAAATTAAGTTTAACAAAGTGCAAGTTTAAAGTAGCTGCAATTTCGGTTGATTTTTGGAAATTTTTGTTGTTGAAGTTGTTGCTCATTTTCTTCATAAAAAAATCTGCGAACATACTTCGTATGGAAGAGAATGACTGATACTGTAACAAAAAAAAAATAAAAATTGTCAAAAATCAAAGTTAAGAATAAGCTACTTTAAACTTGCACTTTATGAATTGAAAATGAATTTAAAAGTTTAATTTATAAAGCGAGTACGCGACCATTTTGAAAAGAATTGTTGTAATGTTTATGACTTTGTTGACCACATTTACAATTCCAGCAAGTATTTTATGGCATGGCATGACTTTTATTATCATTGCACAATTCATTAGCACATTACGAGTGCACACGTGTGCATATATGTAAATATGTACATAAGTAAATAATATGTATAGACTTCAATACATACTTAGTGATATACTAAATCAGAAATTGCACATTTTCTATCACTATTCTTAATACATATGTATATGCATATATACGAATGTATTTACATACAAATGTTTGCATTTGCACATATGAATATATCATTCATTTACTAAAAGTCTATCACAATTAAAAAAAAAATGTTTGAGCGTTAGTTAGCAAAATAGCAAAAAGCAAGCTTTTTGACATTAGCATTTGTATGAAAATGAAACTGCGAAGTACATTACAAAGTTTATGTTTTTTTTTTAACAGGGCTGAAAACCATTTCGAAAATTGGTGCGGTTCGTTTCAGTGGTTCAAGCCACTTAGAAAAAGCTTGTACCGGCACAAGAATCGGTGTTCTGAACCCCCCGAAATGTAGCAATGCAGGATTTTAAGGCATTAAAAACTTGAAAAAAAGGCAAAATGAGCTTTGAAAAAGGCAAAAAAGGCATATTTTTTTAGTTTCGTTATGTACTTCCTTTATTTACAATGTGCATGCCCAATTAGAGATATTAAAAAATACATACAGTGGTGAAAAAATTATAGCCGAACCACTTTTTTCCAAGCTTTAAAGTATTATTTTTGTTGTTATTTAATTTTGGTTATTTTTTTCTAAAAATATAGTTCATTCTTTAACAAAACCCGTGTAAATCCCAGTTTCCAACTTTGTGCAATATTAAAAAAAAAAATCAACAAACTTTCGTATAAATATCGAGCTATTTAAAAATTCTAAAAAATCTATTCTAATTTTTAGCCATTTGAAACTTGTACTTTATTCTACTAGAATTCGATGGGCTACAAAACTACATACTCAGAATCTAATTTAAAAACTCGACATTTTTACGAAAGTTTTTTGATTTTTTTTTAATTGTATAAATTTCTAAGACAGTGACACTTGATTGGTACATTTGTACAGATTTGTACATTTTTATATTGCTCTATTGGTACAAAATAAAAAAAAATGGAAAATTTTTTTTGTCAAAAGCTTGGTACAATACAGCGGTGTTCTATTGAAAAATTTCAACGAATTAATTTTCGTGATTGGGATAAAGAAAAATATTTTAGTATTCACACTAGAGCTGGAGAAATCGATGCATCGATGTTTTTATATAAGCTGCTAACATCAATGTTTTTTCTCAACAGCGATGTTTTTGCGAGTTGCAAACCTATTTTATTTGGGGCGTAAAAAGGTAAAAGGTAAAAAAGTTGCAGTTTTTCCGGCGGGACTACCAAACATAGTATATTTTAAGACTTG
Source organism: Rhagoletis pomonella (assembly GCF_013731165.1). Classification (NCBI taxonomy): domain Eukaryota; kingdom Metazoa; phylum Arthropoda; class Insecta; order Diptera; family Tephritidae; genus Rhagoletis; species Rhagoletis pomonella. The sequence goes on from NW_023458561.1 coordinate 21,364,198, forward strand.
TACCAAAATATTTCGGAAGAATATTAAGATTTACGTGAGCTGGACCGGTTTGAAAAGACCTCTAAAAATGAGGTTTTTTATGAATAAAAATAGTTTCTTAAAGGATTTTTTGGAAAAAATCCTCTCAAATGACAAAACAGTTTAAGCTCAAAAAATCTGCATAAAAATATTAAAAAATTGTATCATCGGAATCATAATAATGAGATTTTTGATGCTGTTTCAGAGATTTCTGTAAGAAAAACTTGAATAACTGCTCCACAACTTTACCGATATAGACTTATGATGTATAAGTGGGAAGGTATTTTCTCACTCTTTATTTCTTTTCAAAAAAACTCATTAACGTGCCAATTTTTTCCTTATCAAATACCATTACTTCTTAAATCAACATGGAATGACACTCCTTTATTTTACCTTCCTCTTTCATATTTTGAATGAGCTTATTCGCAAAGAAATTAAAAGGGTGAGAAAACACCTTACTAATGATACCTCATAAGTCTAAATTGGTAAGGTTTTGGCTGAGTTATTCAAGTTTTTCTTAAACCAGTCTTTGAAAAAGGTTCAAAAACAGCATCAAAAATCTCATTATTATGCTTCTGTAGATTTTTTTTTAAATATTCTTATGCAAACTTTTTAAACTTAAACTGTTTAGTCATCTGAGGTGATTTTTCAAAAAATATCAAAAAAATCTGTTTTTATTAATAAAAAACTCAATTTTTGGAGGTATTTTCAAATCCGTCCACCTAACGTAAATCTTAGTATTTTTGCGAGATAAATATCTTGGTGGAAGTCTTAAAGTATGATAGATTTTATAATTCCAGTGAAAATAGTACCGTTTTTTATGGGGAGTGACGCAGTCTAAATACTATATATAAGTTGACTATGATTACTCGGCCGTGCTATCATAGTAGCACAATGCCACTAAGTGCATTTTAAAATTTTCAGGCCTCATGGGATTATCTATTATCTGTTATTTTATTTTTTGTTGTTTGTGTGAGATATTTTATTTTTATCAGTATTTTTCTTTTAATCGAAATATGTTGAAATAAAAGAGAAAAAAAAATTTTGCCAGAACCCTCCCCGAAAAAAAATCTTGGCTACGGCCTTGATGCCGACCATAGTTTTAAATGAGGAACCACACACTTATACGATTTTGCTGCAGCGATTTATTCGACCATTCACAGTTCTTCTAGTCGCCGTGCCGAAATCGCAGACTGCCGCGTTTTGAGAACGAAAAAGGTCAATAGAAGGATTTTACAATGGCTGCGTTTCTTTATACATTCCGGATAATCCCATTTCACAGCCGGAATAAACAGAATGCGTTTGAAATATACGTCAACATATCATCAGGAACGTTCTAAAGAATGAATAAACAAAAAAGTTTATTCCAAACGTTCAGAATGAATAAAGAAATGCAGCCAATATTGAAACAAAATTGAACGTAAGAAAACAAAACATATTTGATGTAAAAAAGTTAAGAATTTTATATTTGTTGAAAAATACTTTTTGTTTGTCTATAAATTGACAGTTTTTGCTGCGATAAAGTCGCACAGATATGTGCGTACTTGCGTTTTCGAAGCAGTAACGTCTGTAGCATCAAAACCGGTGCGGATTCGTTGCGATAGAATCGCATAGGTGTCTGGATGCCTGAAATCTTGATTTTTTCGAAAATCGAATAAATCGGATTTTTTGATCGAATAAGCCGGTTTCTTTCATTTCATCTAAATCTTGAATCAAGGGAAGCTCCTAAATAGTTTAAAATTATATCTTAGGTTATTTGGGGAGGTGAAGAGTATAATATTTAATGCCAATGAATGAACGCTTGGCGCTGAAACGCTTTCTGCGTGTTTTCCCGAGCTTCTCTTGGCATTCGTATTCTGCTTTTTTATGACAGTAGTACACTCGGAGGTTTGCCTGCCGAGGGGCGGAAGCTGCTTGAAAAAACTTCTGTTGATGTTGCTGGAACCAGAAATTGAACCAGGGATCTCCGGAGTGGCAATAGGCACCACCGCTAAGCACTCGGCTACGGCGGCAAGAGCACTACTCAAAACCGAAATAAGTCAGAAAAATTCAATATAGTGTTAAAAAAGACAGAACGTGAATTTTTTACTGACTTTTATTTTTATTATTAAATTTTGATATAAAAAAAGCTTTTCACTTATTTTGCTTTGCCCTTTTCTTAATAAAAGCTGTCTTTACTTTTAATAGTTTTATTGGATTTTTTTGTCATGACTTCATACCAAGATAAGCATTTTCACTGTATAAAAACTGTGTAAAATAAAACCGGTTTATCCAGTTTTTTTCTTTATTTCAAAATTGGCAACCGTGTGTTTTTTAAATTCCAATTTTTCGAATGACTCGAAAGCCGGTTTTGGAAGAAAGGCGAATACTAGAATACCCTAATTTGTACATATACTCGAAAATAAATAATGCGTCGCGGTCACGCTGTAACCGCCGCACAGTGTATTATTTCCATATTCTAGAAAATATTAATTACATTATTTTATGTCGCCAAATTTCAAAACAACGTCAAAAATGTTTTTAGAAATGTCTGCTAAAGACGAAACAATAACAATTACAAAATTTAAACCAAAGTGTAGGGCGGGACGGGATTCGATTTGGAAGATTACCGAGCGCAGTATTATTTAAAATTGTATATTTGGAACTGAATCGCAATGTTTAATTTGTCGGTGTTTTGTGATTTATGCAACAATTGCTAAAATACCATTTTCGTCTTATTTTTTAGGTATGTTCTTTTTAATGAATATACATTTTCGGGATTTAAGTAAACTAGGACTGAGTATTACATGTTAAAGTAAAACGATGTTAATTTAGATTTATTTTTAGCAATTTATTAATTTCATTAGACCCGCAAACTCGTTATCCGCCACTATTCGATAAAGTTTGTATCTCAGTTTATTTACTACTACTCTTTGACTTTAAACAACACAATTTTAGCTGCTGGAAAGTGCAGGTTTTGATGAAATTTTCATTTTTCAGGCCTACTAGGAATTTCATTTTCTTCGAGTAATTTATTTGAATTTCATCTCGGCCGAGACAAATTCTTGTATTTCCGCTTTGAATAGAGAAAGCCTAATTCACAACATTTCCAATAGTATCCCACTTTTGTAAATAGAGCAAGAAATATTGAACTTATAACGGAATTTCGTTGACCCAACTTGATTTTTTATCGATATTTTCCACGCACATAATTAAAAAAAAATTTATTTTTGAGTCCATTTTTGCCAGTTTATAATTCATTGTTATAGGGAAATTCTAAATATTTATTTTAGGCATTTTAGCCTTTGTAGTTAGTTAAATATTTCAGTTTTTGCATTTTTATAAATTGCAGTTATATAATAGGGTGGCGTGGCAGTAACTCTAAATGACCAATTTTTTGTAAAAAGCTTCGCCTATCTTATAACGTACCTTGTGCAAAATTTTATTAATCTATCTTCAATAGTTTTCGAATTACAGAATTAAAAGCAGCTAGATGGGTCAAATCTTACACTGTGCGCCGTGCTTATTCATACCGAATTTAAAGCGACGGTCAACGAACTAGCTCTGGTTTGTACTTATCTTATCTGTTTAATTATTTAACAGCCAAAAATAAATAATTTTACGGAACCCTGGTGACTTCTTCATGGGGCCCTTGGGTTCCGCGGAACCTTCTTTAGGAAGCTCTGCACTACATAATGCGGTACATACATATGTACGTACGTTATTGTGAATCAGAGGTATGCATGTCGCCACCGCATTGCGCAGTTTGTTTATTGCATTTAGATATAAATCACAGTAGCAAACGAAATATGGCGTATAGTGCCGATAAGTAAATGAAATTTGTAAAATATACCTACATACATATTTTAAGAGTCCTAGATTTGTTTACAACGGGTTACCTAAATTTTTTTCTTGCCAAAAACCGGAATTTTTTCCGTCCCGGCATGTTTTGTATCGGGACCGGGACGTAGCTCTTAAATCCGGACAGTCCCGCTGAAAACGGAACGGTTGGCAACCTTGTCTCAACAATGTGTTTGTCTACCTGTCTGTTATCTGAGATGTAAATATTGATTGGCTGCTCGTTACTTGTAGTCATAAAATATCAACGATCTACGCGAACACCCCGCTGTAGAATATTTCAAGTTGTATAAACAAAAGAACACCAAGTACATACATATTTATAGGAACTTACTATCGCAGATTTACTAATAGACCTAAAGTTTAAACTTTGCTGCCAAAATGAAGTACAAGATTTTATCAAGAAAGTTATACATTAGATATATGAGACAAAATATTAGAATGTGCACCACTAACCCAAAAATCTTGTTTTTGGAGTTTGCTAACAATTTGTGGCTACACCGTTCAATCAGGTGATAATCGTAAAAAGTTGATTGTTTTCTTTTGAATGTTAAAATTTATTGGGGAAGATGAAGACAAAATTTGTAATTGTAATACACAAAAAAAATCAAAAACGCGTTTGCTACTTTATTGTCGAATGGATTTTAAACAAAGAATCAAGCCGTGGCTGCTCAAAGAAGACGAGTTCCTATGAAAAGTATCTTCGAAATTTGTTTTTTGTTTGGAAGAAGCTGCCTAAAAAAAAAAATTGCCAAAACTCAACGCGATTTTTACCAACTTCACGTCATACTACAATGCCAAAGTAGTATGAACATTTTTATAAAAAAATCGCGGCAGATATTAACTAGGGCTCTCGATTTCTGCTCGCACATTCTCGAGCAATATCTATACTCGGGAAATCGAGAAATTGAGTTCTCGACACAATCTCGGGTATCGCCATTCTCACGAGCAATTACGAGCAATTTCGAGTAGTTATCGAGACATACGTATGTAAAAGCATATCGAATGTAATAAAACAAAGTCAAACAAAAAAATGTATGTGTAAATGTTAAATATTCTGTTGTCCAAAAAAAAAAAAACGTTTGTGCGTATAAGAAGAATTTAGTTCGATGTATGTTTTTGTTGTGTATTAAGGTAGGTGTATTATTTGCGTTTGATGGCTCCAGCAAATAAAGTGAGTAAAAGTAATAAATGGAGAGGAACAGTGCAATCTGGTATTTGTAAAGCTCCTCCATATGATTGGACAATACAGACCTCACTGGAAAGAACCATGCTCATGGTTGATATTCTAGGGAGCGACGAGTATTTTGCTTGAAAGAAATTCAACAGTTCAGGACTTAAATACCCTAAATTAAATTCGCTGCCTTAAATTGATTATCGAGAAGCTCGCGAGTATAACGAGTTTTTCGATACACGAGAATCTCTTAAGAAAGCGATCCTCGAGAGATAGCTTCTCGAAAAATCTCGGGAAATCGAAGGCTCTAATATTAAAACAATCTATTCTATAGATTTTGAAAAACTCTCTGTGCCAAAAACTTAGTGCGGCACTGTATATACATATCTTCATACATATATATAAATATAGAAATTGCAATTTTCTGTGATTTTTATTTATCTTTCAAGTAATTTAAAAATATTATCATTAGCACTTCGTTTTATCAAATGTTGGGTCAAATTGTTCTAGAGAAAGAACCATGACAATGAGTATAGCAAAAACGTAATCTTCGGAAAATTCTAAGATTTTCCTAGACCCTATGGGTCCCAAATGAGTTGAAAGTCTGCGCATATAGATGTAAATATTTCAACTTCACAAATTTTTAAGAATTACTTCCTACCAAGGTCCAAATTTTAGTTTATTGAAACACCTTGATTATTAAATTCATAAAACCTTTAAACAGAAATCCAGCGATTGGCTGACTCAGAAAATGTTCAATTAACAATGCTGTACGATGGTAGAAAAGCTGTGTTCGCACGTAGGCTATCAAAAAGATTTTGCATCTTAGAAAAGAGCTGTATAAACCAGCTAAACTAAGAGTTGCCTGACCCTCAAATCCCGTCGCATATTCTAGGCACTGAGAGGTTCGTTGAGTTGTTGACCAATGCTTCAAGACGCGTGATAGAAAAAAATCGTGAATACGTTATCGCAGTCACTGCAGAAAGTCGTAAATAGTACCAGAGATGGCCAGAAGAAAGGAATTAAGTATGTAAGATTTCATCAAAACTTTACTATGATTACTTCAAATCAAATACGATGTTTTAGTCCAGAACATGTTTATTTTTAAAGTAAATGCTTTCGTAAAAAACTGTTTGATGGTCTTAATGTCGTTCGCTAAATGTTTGCTTAGAAATTTTAATAAATGTATTAATGAAATGGTTTTAATAAATCTGCGTTGTGCATTTTAGTTATATTGCTTTGACGGATGTAATTTGATTTTTTTGAAAAAAAGAAGTTATTCTTAAAAATTTCTGGAGTTGGAATTTTCACATAAATTTGCGGGGACCTATGGTTTCAGAGGAAAAATTTCTTAGAATTTCTCGGGGACTACGTTTTTGCTATACTCATTGAAGGAAAAAAATCGACCCAGGCTAATGTACTTATGTGTCTCTGAAATTTTATATTGTTTTGTTGTTTTATGAAAATTTGTATGTATCTATGAAATGGTATAGGGTCAGAATTCGTCAAATCCTATACTTACTTAAAAAAAAACCTTTCTTTTAAACTTTATTTATACTAAAGGTTTTTGTAGTGATTCAAATTAAAATATCTCGATAATCGCTGGTCCTATTTTAGTGATTTTAAAAGCATTGCGACGTATAATTTATAAGCTATTACAATTTCAATTTCAGCTATACTTAGACCTAATTATGAAGAATCCAATGCTCTTTTCAAATTTTTAGGATCGGCAAAACCAAACGAGCGGCAGAGAAATTAGTGACACTATGCACTCGATTTACAGTTATTCAATACCCCATATCTGAAGTTTTCACAAAAATGATATTCTGCTTTAAAATACCACCTAAGGCTTAACTGTCGTGGATGATGTTAATGTTGACCTTGTATATCGCTTGTTAGAAGAATTTACTATTAAATTGCAAAGATGGAATGACAGTTAAGTCGCAGATGGGTTCAACTAACGTCAGCAAGTACTTTTTGTAAAAAACGACGACGCTATGAGTCAAGCTATGCGTATACTTTGCCCGCTCGTTTACAATACAAAAATAAGTCAAATCTTATAAGCCTTGCGAATTTCAAAAGGATTTTAATTCAAATGTTGAATGGCATTTCTTTGCTATATCCCATGGAAAAGGTCCCCGTGATAGAATAGGTGGCACAGTTAAACGACACGGTTTGCGTGTCGCAAAGAACCGTGGACGACCATATAACAAACGCTAAAAAGTTGCACGAATGGGCGGTAGGCTTCTTTAAAAACATCTCTTTTGGTTACAGTGCAGTTGCTGATAATGAAGAAAATTTTCTAAAACGAAGATTCAAGGTAGCAAATTTAATTAAAAACACTCGGAAATACCACTCGTTTGTACCACAAGTTTTGTGTCACGTTATGTATATGTATGTCGAAAGACTGTATTTTTAAAATAGTACGTTAAAAATAAAATACACTAGGTAATTTAACTACACTATTTACACTTTTTACATTTACATAGGTACCTACTTTATTCTCTGTAAACTTTAAAATGTTATAAATAAAATAAAAACTAATGAATTCGAAAGCGCCGACATTTACCATTTTCTACATTTCTTCATTCTAAAATGCAGAATAGCGATTATACGAATTTTCAGCGAATTTGTAGGACGGTTACTACTTGTAGAAAGAATTTCAAATTTGTTTACAATGGCAATGAAGTATCTCTGCGCACCACCTTACTCAGAAAACTCGAAAAGAGTGTTTACTGCATCGGGTAGCGCTTATGTTGAAAATAGAAATAGATTTAGAATTGTTGCCCGATAATGTGGTAATGCTTCTTTTCATAATGAAAAATACATAAACAGCTTTTTACTTTAATTACCGATAATTAGTAATAAATTTGATTATAAAAGTGAATAAAAAATTTTGAACTAGACTTTTAAATTGAATTTTCTATAATTGAAATCTGAAAATCCGGCCGGATTATAGCCAATATGCGTCCGGTTAGTCGGATAACAGAAAAAAGGCCGGATAAGCCGGATTCCGGATATCAACTGGATACCCGGCACATCCCTAATTTCCACTATTTATTATGTTAATAAAATTATAGTTTAAAAAACTAAAACCTCCCTATTATAATTGCCATTCGTACTGTCATCAGGTATGTAACTTGAGAATAGAAATCGCTGCATCTTTTAGGCGCATCAATATTACATAGTTACATCCCGAGCTAATAAAAGGAAGGTAATAATAAAAATAAAACTCATTAAGGCTCTTTTATGGTAGAACATTTATGGTCATTATAAGTAAAACTCCCATCATATCATACATTTATACATAGAAATAATGCCAACCTTGAGATCAAATGATGAATAAATTTTGCTAGAGGTGCTACTTTGTACTCGGCACACCATTGAAGAGCAAAGACTTCCCTCGACGAACAAAAATAACCCTGTGCAAATCGGTGCTCATGCATTTCCGTTATATGGATGGCGTTGATTAATGATGAAAGGGATTTATGATACCTCCTTCTTCTAATCCTCTGCCGATTGGCATTCAACCACCTAAATCAGTGATTGTTGATGAGTTCATCAGTTTTTTCCTCTTACCCAGTTACCACCAAGTGAGGTCAAGCCGATCTCCGCCTGGTCTTTCCAACTTTAAGAAGGCTTTCGACATTCTGCAAATAAATACAAATAAACTTAAATGAAAGTTTAACTGGTAGGAATAAATGGTGAACTTTGAGCTGTTTTGAAATTTCGGAAGCTGTTTAATTACAAATTTTAATTTGCTTACATAAAATTCTCTCAAAATGCCCTTCACACATTTATGTACATATGTTTGAATGGAAAAACTTGAACATGAAAAAGCGCTATTTATATGTTTTTCACATCAACTACAGGTAGTAAAAAAATTTGTTTTCACAGCCCTTCACTTTCTACTAAATGCAAATACCATCGTTGCTTGTCAATCTCGGAAACCTTCACTCAACTGTTATTGGTTGTTTGCTGCTTTTGAAATCCAAAGATAATGAGTTAAATAAAGTAGCTACCTACATGCTAGCACTTAAGCACTACAAAAAAAAAAAAAACAAATACTAAAAAAGGGAAAATGTATAATTTTGAAATAAATATGAAAAGTTGTGAATTGTAGTTTTTTATTTTATTTTTGAAAATGCATGCATTTATGCATACATATGTATGTACTAGAGGTATACGCCGCCGGGCCACGCCGCCGCCGCCGCCGTTTTTTGTCATTTCTCACGCGCCGCCGCCGAGTTACGAAAATATCGGCGCGGCGGCGGCGGCGGCGGCGGCGGCGGCGTTCGGCGCCTAGGGAATTTTGTACAAAATTTTCATGTTGTATGCACATTGAAATACATCGTTTGAAGGAACTAAATACTACTCGTATAAAAGCACTATTTTACGAAATGAAAATTACATTTTTAAAAGATGTTTTTTTGTCATAATTTGGGCCACTGAACATTTAAAAAAAAAGCGTAACTCAGAAAAATATATAGGTAACATGTTTTTCGATCGACAGCATTTATTACAGTTAAATTAGGGTCGAATAGGGTAGAAAAGTTTTTTTCCTAAGTAGTGGTCAAACCCCAGGAAGGTTTTGCTCCCGCGCATAGCAATATTTTCTACACAGAGTTGAAGTCCCCCTTTTTGGTAAAAATTACTATTATTTTGCATTACATTCTGTTCTCCTTAGAAAAATTTGGCACTTAATATATTATTGGAAATTTAACTATTTATAAGCCATTTTTCAAACAGTGGGTCAAAAAGGCCCGTTGTGGTGGGAGTTGATGGGTTAAACTTTTGGAAAAAAGTAGGCCAACCTTATTTTCAATATATAACCCGCAAAAATTCGTAAGAACTCCGTAATTTAACATAACGGTTGAAAGCTTATTGCAAAACTTTATTGATCGCGACATAAATTACCCCAATAACTTAACCTTTAAATTTTTTTATTTCTTTAAATTGAAATAGTACATACGCATTTTTAGAGTACATAGAGATGTATGTATATTAAGGTGCCCATCGAAAATCGTTTTTTTTGTACCTTAGTACTACATATTTTCAAATTGTGGAAATTATCGATGGTCAAAATTTAAAAAATTCATTGAAATTCAAGCAAAAATAGTCTCTCAAAAACTCATGAATCTAGAAAATCGTATTTTCTGACCTAAATCGACAGGCCGCGACCTCTAAATGGCCTTTAAAAAATCTATAAAAATAGGCAATAATATTTCTCATAAAAACGAATCAAATTAGGGGGTAGGGTCTTTAAATTTTCAAAAAAAATCATTTTCAATGGGAAACCTAATGTATATACTATATAGACTTTCTTCTGTTCGCCCATCCATCAGCAGCAGTCACTCAACATTTGAATTCAATGAATGAATTAAATAGAATTATAATCTGATGACATGATGAGATTAGAAGCCTCATGGCTCTTTGGACTCTACCTTATGGGCAGTAGCGCCGGCGTTTCCAGACGCGCCGGCGTCGCCGCCGCCGCCGATTCTTTTTGAAGTTGAACACGCCGCCGCCGCAAAGCCTGTCGGCGTAAACCTCTAGTATGTACATATTCATATTAATACATTCATACCCTGCAGGGAAAACTACTCTTTATGAATTATAATACTACCAGTTGCCTTTTCAGCTTTAACATGGCGATGTCATACGAAATGTCAATTGCTCGACGCTCGATGCTCCTGCACCTCACCTACCAGTAGAAATACTAGCAGCATTGCAACAGTTGACAGTATAGCGTGCCGATTCATACCCGGGAAAGGCATCAACCGTGGCAATTGCCGAAAGAGCAAATCATTTCGTGTGTTTTTTGTCATTTTTATACCCGAGCGCACTTGTGCACAAGGGTATATTAATTTTGTTCACATAAAATTGAGATATATCAACGAAATTTGGTATGTAGGTTTCCGTTAATCCAAGGTAGGTTGGTATTGAAAATGGGCGAAATCGGACTGTAACCACGCCCACTTCCCATATACGGTAATTTCCATAAATACGAAAACTGCGATATTTTAGTAACTACTGAAGATAATTCACTCAAAATTGATATTTACAATAATTTTCAGACGAAAATTAAGAACATTATAAATTTTTGGAAAAAGGGGGGGTAGCCACGCCCACTTATGGTTACATGTGTATATCTTGGCAACCGCTGCACCGATTTCTTCCAAACGTGGCACCGTTGTTGGCCTGGGTACAGCATACCAAATGGCCGAAAATTTTTAAAATCGGACAATAACCACGCCCACAGTCCACAGGGTAATTTAGAGAAATACGAAATCTTCGATAAATCAGTAAATATTAAAGCTAATTTATTCAAAATTGACGCTTGCAACAATTCTTTACCAATAAATACGTTTACGGTAACCATTCTACCAATTTGTACCAAACTCGGTGTGGTTATTGTGCTTGCCACATAAAAGCAAAACGTTGAAAATTATTGAAATCGGACTAAAATTACTGCCGCTTTTCATATAACGGTAAATTTCAGAAATGCTTGAAACTGCAATATTTCGAAATTTAAGGACGCTAATTGACTCAAAATTGATACGCCCACCATGTACGATACCATGTAGCGGTAGGTTTCGGAAAGGTGAAAAAACTTATATTTAATACTTGCGCCGGGTATTTTATGTTCGGTTCCACCCGAACTTAGACTTTCTTACTTGTTTATTTTACGTTTTAAATTTTTTATTTATTATTTTTAAATTTTCTTTGCAAACGGTCCTGCGCATTTTCTTTCAAAGGAAATTCATGCTTATATGGAAAAAGTGCAAAAAGCCGTCAGCCAAGGACTTGCACTTTATTGTACTAAAATTTAACAGGCTATAAAACGGCATACCCAAAAATTGTCTAAAATTTCAGATTAGAAAGTTCAAAATTTTAATGAAAACTTGTTGAATTTTTCTCAGCTTTGTACAAAGTTTAAATGTTTGATTTATATAGGTATGGGTAAAGCATGAGCCATATTTTTATAAATTTCAGCTTTAAAAACCTTGCATATATTTAAAAGAAAGCACCAAGTACAAAAAAAATCGACGATATGTATACTTAAATAGCACTGGGCCCGAATCATGGCATCTGTGATAGAATGAAACTCAATTCAAATCAAATGAAATAAAATGGCAGCGGTTTTCTTCCAAATACATTTTAATTGTTATCTCATTGAGATTATCTCAAAAAGATTTTCAATTTAAAATGCTTGAAATTTGAAACCATCCGCATGGCAGTCTTTCACAAAAAGCGTATTGTAAACGAAAAATGTTTAAATAATTTAAATATTTAATTTAATTTAAAATGGTTATGGTCAGAGTTAACTTTTTATTTTTATTTCAGGTGTGTTCGATGACAAAATACGAATACTCTGCGCTTATTTAAATCTCTTTTTTCTTTGCGGAAAATATCGGTAGATTGTTGGTAAAAATGGTAGAAAATAAAGTACAGCTAAAAACTTGGTAGATCTACCAATAAAGTGGTAAAGTCCGTGCACGTCTGCGACCTAAGAACCAGAAGTGCAGAACCATGGTAGTTTTCACGCTACACCATAGCCGGCATTTGTAAAAAAATCAATTACAGCATTCCCCGTTTAATTGTCCCCCGGTTAATTGATTTCCCCGCTTATTTGAATTACCTTATGGGTATAAAAACTATAGCATAAACAATCCATGTAAATTTTTCCACATAATTGAACCCGGTTAATTGTTTTCCCCGTATAATTGATTAAAAACATGTGGAATTGAAAAGAGATATGCCTTAAGTTTTCCCCGGTTAATTGTTCCTTACGTTTATATAATTTTTTTTATAACAATTATCTCTAAAAAGGTGAGGGCAAGTATACATACTTGCGTACGAACAATAATGATAAAAAATTTTTTTAATTCCTTATATTTGTTCGTTTAAAATTTAAACTATATAAATATCATTAAACTTAAAATATACACATACATTTTCTTTTAATTGATTAGGTTGTCCAATTTAGCAGAATTTCTGTAATTGAACCAACTGTTTAAGTAAACTAGTATCGGTTAATTGATTTCTCGGTTAATAGAACCAAAAAGTTTGCAATTTTTGAAGTGCAATTAAGCGGGGAATAGTGTAATTACATTTTATTTTTGGCTTTGAAAATTCAACGGCTGTTGTCGCTAATCGCATAAATTTTTCGCTTTGGCTCATACTGGTTAATGAGCTGATATTTTTACTGACTGGCTTAGCTCTTCACTACAGGGTGTATACTTTTGCATGAGCTGCTATTGTGCGTTGGCTTTTCATGTTTTATGCATTGTCGTGCGTACAGTTTGGATGTTTGTGTGCGATGCATAAAAATTCAACAAAAAGTCTAGTTTATTCTTTGTGTATATTTTCTATACACACTTTGTGTGTTTTTATACATACATATCTACTTCTACATATGTTACAAATGCTTGACCTACTTTCGCGTTAGCAATCATGCCACACACTTCTGCATATATGTACATATTTATGTATATACATATGTACTTACTTATGTATGCATTTATATTCACATATACAAGTAACTTGTACATAAATATAATAAAAACAACAACAAAACTATGATAATAGCGTTAGCAACAAAAAACAAGCAGAATATTAGTGGCACATATTTTCATACATACATACATATACACATAAAAAATAACAATAAATAACAGCTGGTGCCTATTGTGGCCTTAAATTTTTTTATAAAATTGCTGCCTAAAGTAGTGCCTATGCTTCTGATATTTATTTACAAGTTTTACTTTAGTTTTTTTCACACTAAAATAAGGCGCATAGTTTTTTTTCTAGGAAACCAAAAAAAAATTTCTGTGGGGAAATAATTTATTTGAAAATTCAATTTCTTTGTTTCTCTTCATTGAGCGGATATAGGGTATTTCACCGAAAAATTTTCCCCTTAGAGCTAGACTTCGGTTACGCTTAACAAAGTGCCTGCCGTTAATGCAGGTAAATTAGCTGCAGCAAGAGCGAAGTCAGACCTAGGGGCACTGGTTGCCTGAGTGACTCGGGATCTGGACACCCTAATGTTCTCGGAGGCTTAAATTTCATCTGATAATACAGATCACTGCATAGCTAGCCTGGCACAACCTGGCTGTTTCCCCGCAAACATCCATCAAGGGATAAGTAGACGAGGGTCTTTTGCAGATAGCTCTCCATCTACTTTAAATTTAGGCTTCCAGATCACTACGGTGTTTCTACCTCCAGTAGCTGCTATTAATGAAGCAATCGATCGGCTGTTGTTGTTTTTGATGGTGTTAAGCGAGGGTAACCTCTGCTTGGACAGTCAGGCCGTAATCAGAGCCCTTGGCTTACTTATGGTATGCTCGAACGTTGTTGGGACTGTCCTAATTCACTTTCGATCGCGTCGGAATATTACCTTACCTTGTTAGACTTGTATGGATGCCATGCGATAGTGATAGCGCACGAAACTATGCGGCCGATGGACAGGACAAGGGCGGCACCGTCGAGGTAATTCGTAAAGGAAAGAGAAATCGGGTGTTCCCTTGACTACTTTTAGATGAGCATCGGGTTTACTTAGCGAAAACCAGAGCATGGGCTATTGCGAGGCCATTCTGTCCGAGGGTGGATGATTCTGTTGGATATACTGATAGACCACTGTCCTATCGGGGTTCACGCGGCGAGGTTAAATATCACACCAGACCCCTTGTTTTCACAGCTGCATGGAGGTTGACAAACTGGGATCATCTCAACACTTCCTATTAGACAGCTTAGCCTTTGCTATATTGGGTAAGTACTTTCTAGCTAGTCCGGAGGAGCTCTCCGGGACTAACATATGCCTCCCGTGAAACTTCGTTCCCGGCACACAGCGATTCTCACTTTAGCTTAGCAGTTAATGTTCGCAGTACATTAGCAAACACAACGGGTGGGTTTTGGGGTTCTTCACTAACTTGAACGCTATGCGGAGGTGCTAATTGCCAATTTTTGTGAATTCCGATTGCGTGAGCTAATGCTTTGTCTTCCGATCGGGGGCATATGTTTCTAAAATTCTGAAATGTCGAAGAAATCGAACTACCTTCGAAACAGTCGTACCATAACCGCCAAAGAAATGTAAGCGCCAAATGTTCTCATTTTGTATTTTTGATAAAAAATGCATCATATATTTTTCAGCTGTGCTAATAGGATCGAAATTAAGAAAACCAAAAATTTCCAAGAAAAGGCTATCTAAAATCCACTTTTGCGAAATTTTTATTTGTCGACAAATTTATTCGAGCTTGAAAAGGTTTCTTGGGCAGAGGCAAACACAACAAAGAGGACATCTCAGTAGGAAGATCCGTTGTAGAGTGATGCTCACTCTTAAGTAAGCAATTTTGGTTAAATACATACATATGTATACATACATAGAGACTTCTATTATTTCTAGATAAGAGAGCATTTAAATGCCTTTCATTCATATATATTTAATTCAATAAAATTTTAAACATGTTCCAACCCTATTCAAAAGTTTTGTATTTTCACCTAGAGCAGTGAAGCTGGCCTTCAAAATTTTGCTTCACTCGTTTAATTTTACGGAAGATATGGAGTCGGATTAACCTGACGGTGCTTTTTTTTTTGAACAAGGTAACTTTTTTTCGCAAGTGCATGGAGATCTCAATCATTGAATTTGATAAAATCTTAAGAGAGATATCGTGTGGTAACACAAAAATACCTTTGAGAAATAAGTATATAACATTGGAATACAGCTCTCAAGAAAAGTCGCAAAATTACTTTGCGTATGCTGTAAATTTTTTAGAAGAAATAAATATTCGGGCATTTCTTTTCTTGAAGTCTGTCTATTTTAGAAATTTTAAGAGAAGAAAAATGTATTTTCCTTTTTGTGCATCATTTTATTTAAATTTCATTGAGAGCTGGAACAGCCCTATAGATAGGAGATACGTACATAAAAAACTGCGTACATATTCAAACATCTTATTGTTTACTTCCAATTTGTTAAACAACTGTATGGTCCTTTCCTTTCACCGCGTTCTGGTTTTGTTTACAAATGTAACACGGTTGATCGCTTAACAAATTTCATGAATTTGCCAGAAGAAAAACTCTGGACTTAATCCTGTAACTTCTGACTAGCGAGAGTTGCTCAGTTACTCTGTCAGAAGTATTCCCGTATGCTTGCTGGTATGTAAATATGCCTATGCTTATTATTGACAAATACATACATATATTTTAAAGCATAACATAACTGAAAAATCAAGTTCTCCAAAAAGGAAACACCCTCTTAATACAATGCTACATACTTACAAACACAAGCATATGTACATGTGTATGTATGTATAAGTAATAAGATTTGTAAAATTAGATTAATGACGGAATGCAGGAATGCTTTCAATTAAAACATCGAACAGAAATGCCTTTGCACATATAACATACATGTATATCTTATCTGTTTAAAGTGCACTTAAAACGTACAAAAAAATCAATTAAATATTTAATTTAAGACATATATACATAAATGAGTTTCATTTTGGTTAGGGGGAAAGTATTATTAGAAATATTGCCAACTATTATGGCGATGAAAAATGAAATTTGCAAAAATTTAAATTTAGTCGATAAACCATCACTCAAAATGTTTCAGGACTTAGTTTGAGACATCACTGTTGATAAATACGAGGACCTATGGGCAAATCACACGAGCTGTTTTTTAGTGTAACTCCCTTCTCTCGGCAGAAAAAACCGCTAAACATTCTTCTTGCATTTATTTCAATCAATGCAGTTCCAGAAACAAGTACAATAAAAATTTATCAAAAACGTTTATTTAGGCGAAAAAGTACCGAAATTACAAATTGTTTTTATTGTCACTCGAAAAATTCATCATGTGTTTTTTTAATAATTTTGGAAACGATACAAATATAATGTTCATATTAGAGACAATGAAGCTGGGCTTAGAATACAGCATTTCTGTAAAGTTTGAAGAGTGTGCCACCAAATTAAAAAAATGACAGCATGTCGGATATCTATCGCAGCTATTTGGTAATTTTTGAGATTTACCGATGTTTTCATTTTAAAAGTTTAAGACGCTTCAAAATGTCAACAGTAAGCGAACAAATCAAATGAAAAAATTACAAAAATTTCAATTTAGAATTTTTTATTGGCACACTCGAAATTCATTCTGTAATTTTTACATACATGAGGAATACTGTAGAAAAATATTCGGGTTTTTATGGAAACCCGGTTTATTTACCAATTTAATTTGAACTAACCTAACCGATATTATAACCATTCCTTCGCACATAGTTAGTTACGTGTGATGGACGGATTACCCCAAGTTACTTTATGGCGGAGAAGTTACACACTTGTGCTACAGATTTTCCTACAGCTGCGAATGATTAAAAATTTCATCAATTATTTTTGTTGTGGTTTTAATCAAATTTTCTTATTTATTAAATTACCAATCTTGGCACAAAGTAAATGAAAGTCCTTTGAGAATGCAATTAATAAAACGAAATTATCAGGCTTATGTACGTATGCAAGTCTAAGCAAATCTGCTTGGTAAACAAGCCATTCATAATTAATGCAACCCGGTGAGTTAATTAACTTACATAATTAACTTCTTTTTGCATGCATTTACAGAGAGCAGTTTTAATTGCCTACATTTTCCGTTATGCCTATTTCTTCAACCATCTTTTTATGATACTTTCTTTTTTTACTTCATAATTTTTTTGCTCGTCTCTTCCCACTCTCATATATCAAAACTCTTACGACATTGCTCTATCATTTTGCCGACTTTTTATGCATCCTGTGCAGCAAAAGGATCCATTTCCCTACGCACAACTCCCACCACAAACGGCCGCAGCAGCAGCATCTGTTTTATGGTGCTGACTTTTGTCGTTCAGCGCTCACCGCAGCGTGGAAAGGAAGAAATTAGCTGTGCCGCCCGTAATTTTTACCACAGTCGAGTTAAACATTGGAATATGACAACGAACAGGGCAAGCCGAGGCGTATGAATGATAATAACCGCGAGCATATTTTATATTTGCCATTAATGAGTTTTCACCCACTCCACAGCGAAAGGTATCGCATTTGAGCTCATTAAACCACATGCCACGTCACGGCCACCCGCATACCTGAGGTATGAGTATGCGTGAATTTATTGCGGCTGCCATTAAGCATCATTAAAAGTATTTTAATAGCAGCCGCGAAGCTATGCAAAGAAGATGAACACGCGTGTTTGTGATACTTCAAGTATACATAGGAATGTTGATGCATTTTCTCGTACAAACGAAAACCAAAGCCAATAAATACCAATAAAGTAAGCGTTTGCTAAACTATTCTTTCATTTATTTATTATTCATGCCTCAAATATTTTCCATATCTCTCTTCTGCCCATTCATTTACAAGGATAAGTACGAGCAGCCGCAAAGTTCATATTCTATTTGCCTATTTATTTCTTTGCCTTAATGTATCGTCTTTTTTCAAAAACAGAATTCCGAAATAAAATGAGTTAGGGACTTTCTTTATTAAGGAATGATATGTACTATGAGCCTTTTGCTTTTGTTCCCCTCTGCGTATACGTAATTAATTTTGCCTTCAGCAATACTCGGAACAAATGCAATGGTACTCAGAATTGCACTATTTACTGTAATTTCGCCTTTGAATCGCTCTGCTTGGATGACTCTTGATGGTTGTTGCAGTTTGAGGCAAGGCCTTCGTTGGCGCATAAACTTCTGACCACAAAAGCCGCATTGAATTAAACGAAAGTAGCTGCACCCATCAACAATGAATGAGCCGCGGCTGTAGCTAGCACGTGCCATTAAAGCGAGCGTAGGCACTTTAGGAAATTGCGAAAAAATCACACACAAAAAAAGAAAGAAAATGTTGGCAAAACTTTGATTTCAATACGTGTAGTTTGAAATTTTTGTGAATGCATTTAACTTCATTTTCAAGCTTTGGAATTGTGCCTATGTATGAATGTGTGTATGTTGAATCACCGAAAATTACTTAAAAAGGAAACAACTGTAACAGTTTTAAATTTTTTAAATAATTGTTGGCAGTAAGTTTTTGTTGATCATAGATTATAGAAAAAGTTGTTTCTCATAGAGGTCGGGCCCATGCAGGCAATTCAAAATATCCGAATGTAACTTTGCCGTTTAGTAACTTCTCAAAATTATCAGTCAAAACCCCAGAAAAAATATGTTTGTAGGTACACATTATTATCACATTGTTTTCTTTATGCTATGCTCGGTAATTTATTTTCCAAATAATAGCATTATAGTTAACCCAGGTGAACTGGATACTGGGAGAATTATTCATTTGTTCTAAGCATTTAATAAAATCTTAAAAGCGAAGAGTAAAGCATCAGAGGTTCAAGAAAGAATGTAGAAAGCATGGAGACTCAATAAGCTGGTGAAAATCTTTATTATGGTTCTAGGTTACCGGACGGAACTTATAGTGTGTACGCGGTGTAATGCCCATGGCAGTAGTAAAGTGGTCACTGAAAGTAGGGTGGTATGTTTGTGCAGCCGCTACTGTTGAGTGATTATAGGTTTATACTACCGCTCCGAAGGACCTAGGTGCGATCCCTGGTCCGGGCAACATTTAAATTTTAAAATAAGTATTTTTTTTTATTAAAACAAACAATCAAAAAAATCAAAGTTTATGTATACATTTGTCTACATATATCTATATCGATTCGTTTTGGCTGTTGCAAACAACCGTTATGTGAGCAAAGTTATAATACCCATGTGCACAAGCGCGCTCGGGTATAAAAACTAGCACAAAAACTTGGGTTTTCTCTACAAAAAAATCTTTGGCTGTTATTCTTTCTAAGCAAAGTTTTTGTTTTTAATTTTACAGAGACATTTACGTTGGTGGCATAAAGCCTGAGAAGACCCCTAGTAAAATTTTTCGGAGAATAATTTTCTAGAATATATCAAGCCTCTAACGACTTTCCAAATTTGCTTTTTGCGGGGTTTTCTGAAGTAAGGATCAAAACGACCCTTTCAGGCAGGAAATGTTCTAAAATAAGTAAGAAAGTCTAAGTTCGGGCGGAGCCGAATATTAAATACCCGGCGCAAGTATTAAATATATGTTTTTCACCTTTTCGAAACCTACCGCTACATGGTAAGCTGGAGCGTATCAATTTTGAGTCAATTAGAGTCCTTAAATTTCGAGATTTTGAAGTTTCAAGCATTTCTGAAATTTACCGTTATATGAAAAGCGGCCATAATTTTAGTCCGATTTCAATAATTTTCAACGTTTTGCTTTTATGTGGCAAGCACAATAAAAATGCCGAGTTTGGTACAAATTGGTAGAACGGTTGCCGAGATACATATATGTGATCATAAGTCGGCTGTGCCACGCCCATTTTCCAAAATTTTACCACAAACATATTTCTTGGTTAAGAATTGTTGCAAGCATCAATTTTGTATAAATTAGCTTCAATATTTACTGATTTATCGAAGATTTTGTATTTCTCTAAATACCCGTTATATGGGATGTGGGCGTGGTTATTGTCCGATTTTAAAAAATTTTCGGCCATTTGGTACTTTGTACCAAGGCCAAAACTGTGCCAAGCTTGGAAGAAATTGGTGCAACGGTTACCAAGATATACACATGTAACCATAAGTGGGCGTGGCTACTCCCATTTTCCAAAAATTTATAATATTCTTATTTTCCGTCTAAAAATTGTTGTAAATATCAGTTTTGAGTGAATAATCTTCAGTAGTTACTAAAATATCGCAGTTTTCGCTTGTGCACAAGTGCGCTCGGGTATAAAAATGCTCTACGAAAATATTTCCCATGAAATTTTACTATATATGTCTTAACCTTTAATTTCTCTAAGACATTTATTTGAGCCATTCTTCCACTTTTTTGGGAATTACTTAGGCCGGGTCATGAAAACTTAAGTAGGCCATAAAATAAAAATGCGAGTTAACTTTTGCAAATCCATAGATGATTTTACTCCTGGATGAAAATATTAACAAGGTCCTGGCTGGTTTCGGCTGTCGCACAGTGTTATTAGTCACACGTCTTCAGTGCGAAGCATTCGCTTAGAAGCCAAGCCATATAGGCGGTTAATCTCGTTGTCTGCTTAGCTACTCATGCATGCCTATAAAATTCGTACAAATTGTTTATGAAAAAGAGCGCCGAAATTGGCGGAAAAATAGAAACAAATATGACAACAGCAAGAAGAAACAACCGAGGCAAAAATCGAAACAGAAAATAGTTTGCTATAAACCCCAGTATCTGCCGGAAATTGTGTTTTTTTCCGCCTGCCATCGCCACCGCTAAAGAAATTTATCTAGAATTCTAGATTTTTTTGGCGTTGATGGCTGAACAAATTTTAAGTCACACTTGGCATTGTGGGGACGACTAATGGAATGAAACAAAATACATATGTACATATATATACATATGTATGTATACCATATACAAGCAGTTGCTGATTGTTATATGTTTGTACAAATGTACATACTTATATGCGCTAAATGGGTAGAATTAACGGATGACGGTTTTAGTTTATGTCGACGCATACATACATACGTATGTATGTATTTCTGTATATAAATATTTACGTGATATGCCTGTTTGAACTGAAAGCTGTCAATACACAACTCGAAAATGTTTTCTTACGATTGGTTTAAGTTTTCTGTTTTGCTTCGATTTAGGCAATCTCCCACCGAAAAGGAGCAGGATATTTTCACATTTTTTATTTTTCCTTTTTTATTTGCTACTCTTTTCAGCCTAAAACAACCTTTTTTGACTTATGCCAAGTTTGCTGTTGACGTTAATATGTATTACATCATTGCTAAAAATAAATACGTATGCATGTACATTAGGGTTGTCCAAAAATACATAGGAAAATCAACTCTTTTTATTTCGAAATAGGGTAATATTTATTCGTACCGCTGGGGCTTTAAGGTTTCCCATGTATGTATTTTACATGGGGAAAATAAATTTTTTCGTAGAATTGCTATAAAATCGTTAAAAATAAATCTTTTTTGATCGCGTAAGATTATTTCCCCTCAGAAGTCTTCAAAAAGTAAAACTATGATGCTTTTTAACTTAAAAATATTACTAAGTGTGTTTTAATAACGGATAATCCTATCGGTTTTATAAAACAAACTAGTCATTTCATGTTTTCTTAACCACATCACGCACGAAGAGCTCAGTGGATGAGTTTATTTTTATCTTTTTCATTCTACTCGATTATTTTTGTAGGTATGTGGTAAAAAAAGTTGAAAAATAGGGCTGCCAGATATTTGAAAATTTAAAATTATTTAAAGGCTCAATAAAATGATTAAGTTTCTTCTTCTTAAAGAGACTTAAAAACATATTTCTACGGGGCTACCACCTTTCTAAAAAATGCAACAACGGTTACTAAAAATTTAATTATTACCACAATATGGGTATCAAATGGAACGCTTCTAGTTTTGGTGAAGAAACTTAAGTATTTTTTTGACCTTCAAATAGTTTTAAATTTTAAGATATCTGGCAACCCTATTTTTCAACATTTTTTGTACCACAAACATACAAAAAACATCGAGTAGAATACAAAAAAGAATTAAACACATCCATTGAGCTTTTCGTGCCTGATGTGGTTATGAAAACTTAAAATAATAAATTTTTGTATATAATAAAAGAAATATCGGTTATTGAAACACACTTAGGTCCGTTTTCTCAAGTAACCTGTAACTTTAAAGCTCACCTTATATTTAAAGGTTGCATTAAAATTTATGATTGTATCTAAAGTACAGCATTTTATTATCGGGTTTAAATTGGTTTAAAACCAAGAAACATACTTTTGTTAAAAGCCGATAATAGAAATGCTTCATTTTATACATAGCTTTATTTTTAATTCAACCTTTAAATATAAAGTGAGCTTTGACGTTAAAGGTTACGGCCCTTAGTAGACTTTTAAGTTAAATAAGCATCATAGTGTTATTTTTTGAAGACTTATGAAGGGAAACAGTCTTATTCGATAAAAAATACATATTTATTTTTAAAGATTTTATAAAAATTTTACGAGAAAATGAATTTTTCAAAGCCCTGGCGGCACGGTAAATGTTGATCGATCGATCGATTTGGGCCACCCTAGTAGACATGCAGTGCGCTCGCGATAACGTGTTCCAATTAAAGCCAAGGGAAGAAGGACTGACTTAGTTGGAAATTTCCAACCAAAACCAAACTCCACTTATTTAGTATGTAGAATTTCCACTTATTTAGTATGTATTTATTTCTTATGTATGTAGACAAACTGACTCTATTTTTGTTTACGTTAAAGGGCTTTCTAAATTTGTTCACGTTACGGAGTAGTCAATGTTAAAAAAAAGCAGTGAGAAGGTGTTCACGTAATAGTGAGTATACTGTATGTACTTGTAAGCACACTCGTACTACGATATGCATCTTCATAAGTTTCTATGCAAGCACTGAAATATGTAAGTGCACCTCTACGCCGTTGAATGCTACAACATTTTTAGTTACAAAAAAAAAACACTAAACACACAACACTGCATGGCGTAAAATCCATTGGATACATTTTATTTGCACACGCCAACAACGCTCAAGATGCACATCGAAAAAAATAAAGACAACAACAATACGAAAGTCAACAAATTTGCGGGAAGGAGGCGTGCATTGTATGCTGGCGGCATATTGAGCGTCAATAAACATGTTGAGTGCATTTGAAGTGCGCTCGCTGCACGCGCAAATATTTCCAATGAAATTCGCATACTTATGTATATACATAACTATGTGCATACATTAGGATGCCCCAAAACAATTTTGCTGTTTCCTCATGCGAAAAATTTGTAAAAAATCAAAAAATTTCAAAACACACGAAATATTGGGTCAAATATGTATATTAAAACTGTGGTTTTAGTTTATCTATGATTCTTCAAAGAAATGATTAATGCAAAAAAAATTATTTTAAAAAATTAGAAGGGATTTTTTCAAGGATATTCGAAGATAAAAAAAAAAAAACATTTTCAATACTTATTCGCCCCTATGCAACAAAAAATTTTGTTCGTTCTTAATTCTATAGAATTAATTATTTTATTTCCTGGCCATGGTTTTATTCTGCATTGCACTGAAGCTTTTTAATAATAACATCCCTCGTGTATTGCGATCAAAAGCAGCGCCTCGTAGAGGTAAATTTTTTAGTAAGAATATTTGTTTATACATACATATATACTTACACTAGTTTACAAGTAAATACATTATTAATATGAACAAAAATCTGATCACAAATGTGAATTTTGTGAGATCGAAAGGATCTCGAGTCTAAACAGAGAAAAGCTGGCGGTTTTGGTCACTGTTGTACTCGAGAATGCCCTTAATCTACATGAGCTTTAAGACTTTGATACAAGGGCTTAATATAATAGAGGAATAGATTTCTCTTGAGTCGGGTGGACCGGCACCATGCTTCATGAGTGCAATACTTCCGTGAACAATTTGGCCATAAAAGCGTACCCACTACTTATGATGTGTTCTTTCATAATTACTTTCATCTGTCGCAATAGGCCATTTCTAAACCAAACTACAAAAGGGTGGTTACGATGCCGTTGGTTACGCGGGCAAGCGGGAAACTCGCGAAAAACTATTCTTGTACCGTCACAAGAAAATATAAGCCCTAACGTGGTTCGGTTACCCATGACTGGAATGTGTCTGAGTAATTTGACAAAGTAAAATATCTTGTAATTACTCTTGATAAGAACCTAAGTTTAATTCCCATATATTTAAGCAAAACCCTTAGTAATTTGAACCGAGCACTGTGGTCTTGTAAACCCTATACAATAGCCCATCCAATTGTGGCTGAGCTGGTGATCAGAATCATTACGAAAAAGTGCCGTATTGTTCTCGGTCACAGGATCAATTAAACCTTGAAAATGGTTTGAAAGGCTAAGTTATAGTTACCACCAGGGCCCAATCTAAATTCAGGCTCATCAAATAGTGTTTTGACACTTTCGAGTTCTTGTGGTGTGCTAGGCATCAGATTACGGCAGAATCGAGAAAAATACGATGGCCGACGAACGGGTGGGCGAAGGCTAATCGCCTGTCATTGTGGAGCCGAATCCATGATACAGACTCCGTTAGTTTTTTCCATACTTGCTATTACCGATTGAGAATACTAGGAATGCAATTAGTATTAGCGAGCGGTAGTGGGCCTTAGAAAGGCTAGGATTCTTGGCCATCCATTCTCTAGAAAGGACAAAAGCCGTTTAAAAATTGGCAGCATCAGGTTGTTCACAGGGCACCTAACCAGTTGCGCTCTGACATGCATCGCAACGATTGGACCTCGGAGACGGAATGTCATCTTTGCAAAGGGTCGGAATTGAACAACGGGTCTATAAAATCACAAAATTCACGAACACAAGGAAAAAGACAAAGCCAAAGACAAAGACGCGGAGAAAGACAAAGGTAAAGACAAAAATGAAGGCAAAGGCAGAGAAAAAAAGAGATATGGACAAAGACGAAGGCAAAGAAAAAAAATAGAGATAAAGAGAGAAGGCAAAGATAAAGATAAAGAAATTGGTAAACATGAAGGTAGAGGCGTACATAGAAATAAAGAAAAGGTTGGAGATAGGTAGAGATGAAGATAAATAGCCAAAGGTAAATGTAGTACTAATGATTCAGATGATTTACATCAGGTTTTAAAGCTCACATTACTTCACCTAAAATCACCTCACCTCACCTTACCCACCTCACCTCACATCACCTTACCTCAACTCACCTTTTCTCACACTTTTTGATAACTTCTATAAAATCATGTTTTCAGTTACGATAGGTGACCAGGAAAATCCTTCTCCCAATTGAATTGAATATTAGACCTGCCTATCAACTCACCTAATTGTGTTATTTCCATCTTGTATATTTACTGAAGATTAAAACGGCATATAAAATGAAGTATCGAAGTCTTCGATATATCGACCTGGGAATATCGATTCAAAAAATCGATTATCGCACCATGAAATACCGATATTCAGAATAATCGATACGATATCGAACATTCCTAATACACGCTGAAAAATTAGTTTATATACATTTATAATATAAAAACTATCTTCGTTTATTCATGCACTAGCGCTAGCCAGTGAGCATCCTCCTAGTGTGATATTTTCATATAAAATATTGATATAATCATTGACATTCTTTTCAATTGATTTCTAGCCGTCCCTCGCTAACTGCCTTGCAGCTTGACTGAGCATATCTTTTAATTGCAACAACCTTGAAGGCTATAAAAAATTAATTAATTTAATTTGACTTATATGCTGTGTATGTATGTATGTATGTATGTTTATTTATTTATGTGCTCTTGCTTATGCTGCAACTTTATTGTGTAGATACCCTATTTGTAGATATAAGACAAATTGCGAAAGAAAAAAACCGAAACGACTATTACATCATAAACATAAACTCATTTATACATTCATACATATGTATGTACGTTGTTATGTATGAATTAATGAGTTATAAATATTTTGAATACATTTGGTTTCAAATACGTATTATTATTAACAATTTTAGATTAAAATACAGTTCATTCTCTAAGGCCCACTTGCAGAGGATCCAGAGTTAACTATATAAATAGAGAGTTAAGTAGCTCAGAGTTAAATTGTTAAATTCCTAAACCATATAAATAATATTATAAATAAGTTAAATGGGTTCGGAAAGGCTTTATTTCAAAACTGTATTTAGAATGGTTGCCACGTTGAACCTTTGTTAAAGGTATAATTCAAGTAACTACTTCGAAATCTTAAGCGTCATGCTAGATAGCTTTAAAACCTTAGCATGTAATAAGTTCTTTAAAGTGCACTACCTCCACAGTCATCTTGAGTAATCCCCAGATAATATTGGATCCTATAGCCAAAAACAAAAGTCCACTAGGACCTAAAAACGGTTGACGGTTGACTTCTAGGACCGTCGAGACCCGCAAGTCACTATGTATGAGTCACCCGTGCATTCTACAAAATTGGAGTACAGATCTATCATCAAATTCCTAATAAAGGATAACAAAACGCCGACAGAAATATTTGAAGAGATGTCTGCAGTGTATGGGGAGTCTTAACCTTCATTTGATCTAATAAAACTTTGGAGCCGTTACCACTTTGGGATTGTAAAGGTATCCTGTCTTCGACTATCTTAAACAAAAAAAAAAAATACAGTGAAAAAAAATCCTGTTTTTGAGACTGAATTTGGAGAAATCCACCACACACTATACAGTTCAGGCCTGGTCGCCAGCGATTACTTCCTGTTCTTAGATTTGAAAAAGACCTCCGAGAACGAAGATTTTCTAGTGAAGAAAAAGTTAAGGCGGAAGTAGGCAAGCACTTCGAAGACAAAGACAGCGGCAACTTTTTCTCTGGATTGAAAGCCCTTTATGATAAATGTATGAAGTGCATTGAAGTAGGGGGACAGAAAAATAAAATTTTGTATACATTTCTATCAGAAATTTTAAAATCTTAGGCTAAAACTTTTCAGCCCCCCTTATATATGTAAATATATCGTTACTAGAGTTGGATTTTTTAGTCCATTTTAAAGATTGGTTAAGTTCCAGTTCGTTCAGCTCAATGAACTAGCTCTTCTGAGTCTTAGTTCGTTCATCTTATTGGACTATAGTTCACCTAATTGAATTAGTAGGAGCTGAGATATAGAACAACAAAAATCTATGTTTTATAACACATATATATAAAAGATTGAAGTAAAAAACCAATTTTTTCTACAAGCCGATGGTCCTATTCTATAACGACACAATTCAGACGTCTTCATTCATTCGTCTTTCTCCACAATCACGAAAGGTGGTTTGGCTTTGATATGGTGATTCAAATTTATATGAGAGTCATCAACAATGCTTACGGAAACTCGGCAGTGTCTGCATTTCATTTTCTTTTCTTCAAGTTTACCTTCGAAATGCGACCAAATTGCGCTTCGCTTTGTCATCTGAAAGCGAAAGTCTTTTGTTAAACAACAAATCCGAAAAACTCAACTCAAATAGTTACCTTTTTACACAAATTACGCTAAGCGATGTAAAGCATTGGAAATGCAATGAAATAAAATGTCTTTTAGCGCGAATCCGATCATTTGTTATTTTATGGTCCTCTATGAGTGTTGAAAAAAAATTTAGTACACTTTAATGAACGAACTAATGCACTAGTTCAATTAAAAGAGCTGGCTCTGTCGCTCTTTAGTTCGAACGCTCCCCAAGCCTAATCGTTACCTTAATATAGAAAGGCCTACCTCTTTCTACATGTATTATGGTAACGATATATGTATGTCTTTGGTTAAGTAAAGTGTGAAAAACCTTTCCGGGCTTTAAGGTCAGCAAGCTTTCAGATGGATGGATTCGAAATCTATGGTACGAGCAAAGTTCCGAGACTATGTAGTTAGTAGTCTACCTTAACTTATCGTAGAATTAATGCTAATAGACCCATTTGGTCGCCTTTATAATTTGGGTGACCATATTTAGAAAAAACTAAACCATATTTAGAAATGAGGAAATGATAACAAATATAAATCTAAAACAAAGAAAGATTATTATAAATAATTTGTTTCAAGCCAGATTTAACGAATCCACAACTATATTTTTCAAACAACAAAAAAAATCGTGTTTAGGTTGTTTTCTTTTAAAACTTTGAAAGCAAAAAACAAATACGGCCACCTTTGGCACGCACAGCTGTCATCGCCCAGCAGGGCGATAGAAATAAATCTATCGCCATGAAACGCCGCCAAGCGAACTTCGCATTTCGCTTTGGCTGTGTTCAATTTCATATGCTTGCGGGTGTTCTAATTGTGACAGCGTGAATTTCGCTGTGGTGAGTTCGCCGTTCGCCGGCATTGTATTTCAGCTATAAAGAAGAAAATATTTTTGATTCAAGTTTCTTGAAAGCATGAAATCGTATCGTATGTTTAAAATAATGCAGCCCAGCTGAACGTAGAAGACCTCTCCTTTTGGAACATATCTGAATAAGCAACATTGACAGCTACCGTTTTGCGGTAACTTTTACACAGTCGACTCCTGGAGCTTTATTCTGTAACTGTGAGTTTTCAAGTGTACACTGAAAATTGTGTGCACTCTTCATTTTGCGATTCAGGAAGAGTGAGGATGAGTTTTAGCTGTCAAAATTGTGTAACTGTCAAAATTGTGTACACTTCTCTTCCGAAAATCTCACTGAATTTTAGTCGATGAGTTTTTGGTTGTGAGTTTAGCACTCGGTGTACACTACATTTTCTCCCAGTTACAGAATAGAGCCCCAGTAGGTTAACGAGTTTGGGACATACTGTGCAATGAGGAGCTAATACTTTCTTATAAAATCGTACACCGTTCAAAAATAGAACTGAATGTTATATAATTTTTGCACAACTCCAAAGAAGGTTTTAACTTTTGAACAGCATTAAATATAAACAATATAAAGCATTCAGAAACAATTTGAAAAGATATGAGAATATTCGTATTTCCTTTCGATGTACAAGATTATGGGTATTCATGGAAACGCGTAAATGACTTCTAATGAGTATACATATTGCTGTTGTTTTGCTTGAAGATAAATTTTTTTTTGTACAAATTCTTATACTAAAGCAAATATCGTATAAATTTTTACGACTTAATAAAGTGTATATGTAGTAGGTATAGTTAATTATTTTATTAATTCCATATTTGCATTTTGAAATTAAAAATGCAATAAACTAAACTCTAAGCTCGCTGATAAGGCGTACGTATTAACATTTAGAATATGCGAACGGCGGTATTGTAACAATTTTCTTATGTAGGCCAAGCAAAAAAAACGTTCATCCATTTATGCAGTACTTGCACTAGTCGTTTTTAGATTATTTTTCTGCTTCCACTCAAACAGATGCTCGTTTCGTTAGATTTTTGTAGCTTTGCAGCGCTACTACGCAATCATTTAGGCGCGCGCACAGATACTCATTCGCATCTAAGTATAGGTGTGCGCGCCTATGTATGAAAAAGTTTTGATGGTAGTGTGGTATTTGTCGGGCAATGGGGGCGGGGGGCTGTGTAGGAATTCAAACGCTAGATAGCATTATTTGTAGCGTATGAATGTAAAAGCGTATGTAAGTATTTGTATCTAATGATAATGTAGCAACGGCGCGACAGCACAAACGCTCTCCCCTTTGGGAGCTTGAGAGAGGGGCGGGAACTAGCCTACGAGCGCTTGGGAGTAGAACGTGTTGCTAACGCTAAATAAAAGCGCAAACACATAGGTACATACATACATATATGTGTATGTATGTACATATTAAGGTGTATGGCTGTTTGAAATGTGGCTGCTAAAAGCTCACTTTGGGAATGAGCTGTGTGTAATAAATAGGTCGTCGTCAGCAGTGGCGACAAATACGAGAGCAAGAGTCGCCGCTAAAGATGTAGCGATTAACGCGTCTGCAAACTATTTCTTGCCTTCTTTGCTACCTGCGCGCAGTTTTGCTCACTCCTAACGCCACAAAAATGAGGTGCGCCCAAAAAAGCGCGTCGCCGCCACTCTCAGCTTTTGAATATCTAACTTTGTGTTGTTTATATGTATATTTGTGGGTAGGCGCTTCCAAAAGTTTCTCATAGTTAAATATGAATTTCTTTAAAGCTGTCTATTTGATTCTCCATATACATATACGCATACACTGTATTTGCCACGACTGAGCGTAGGTAACAGCGCTTTGCCTCCGCGTTGGGGTATTATGCTCAAAAAATTATATACAATCTACATTTACATACATACATATGTATCTATCACGTTCTCAGCTTTTGCGCTCCTACAAAGTTGCTGAGCGCCAATGTTGGCAGCGGCGCAAAAATCAATAACTTTCATTGCAGCTTTCAGGGGAAATGTTATGGAATGTGAATTAAGTAATATAGAGAAAAAAATCAATATTTTTTATTAAGGAATTTGAGTAACTGCTTAACTTATGGGTACACAATCGTATTAAACATTAATAAATTCTTAAATATTGGTATTCAAAATATATTTTCCTTTCCTTTTTCTAAATTACTTAATTCCATTTTATACAAAAAGCTACATTTCAGCTGACGAGAGCAGTTTATAGTTGTTGTTCTTTGCTTCATATTTTCATAGCATTACTCTCCCAATTTCTGTAAAACAAACTGCAACTGTGTGCGTGAGACAGTATTGGAATTTCTGGTTTCAAATGAAAAAAAATTTATTCGTACCTACCTTTAGGTATAAAATTGTGTTATTTCTGTGCTTAGTGGTTGCGGCTTCATAAAGGCTGCGAACAAAAATAAGGTAATTTTATTGAAAAGAGGAAAACGATATAAATTTAAATATTTATGCCCGAATTATCTCTATTTTAGTAGTAACCTCTTATTAAATGACAACATGTCATTAACCTGTGAGAAAATATTAAAAAAATCAAAAGAAGTTGTAATTTTTGTCTATGGAAACTTTTATTTCATGCATAATTACTTCACGCCAGTCACAAGGAGATGCCCCACCAGTTATAACTTTAAATATTTTTTAATATTTCTATGAAGATTATATAAACCTCATTTTGATTGAAAACGAGGGCGTATACACAATTCATATTTTACAATACAAATTCATCGTTCGTGAGGATTAAGTGTTTTGGCTAAAATTCCTTTTTGAGTGCACTAGGGTAAAATAGAGTTATTTTCAGTGTCCTACCAGTCACACTCATTCAAATGATAGTTACATTAAACTAAGAAATCGCTTCGCATTTTTTTAAAGCAATTTCATACATTAGTAATCGTTCTATGTTAAAATATATCTTTCGCTGTTGTCATAGCTAAAATTCTCAATTGATCACAAGTAAAATTTCCTACTATTCGCAATGAAATGACCCACTAGTAAAATAATTCCGATTTTACAGAGACTTGGTATATCTTCTATTTGCAATCAGGAAAAGATAAATTACGGATATTGTTAAGATGAGAATAGGTCACGCCTACTATTCCTGGGAGCGAAATGTTAAATATTAACTGATTTTGATGAAATTCGACTAACACGCCTGCCTTTGGGAAATTGCAGCCAACTCGGCAAGTCTCGGCAAGATATCCCGTCCAGTTTTTCACTTGAGACTTTTTTCTGTAACACCACATCTTCACACATACATCTTGATACATATCTGAGAATATAAATTGCTAATTGAGACCGCTCATTGCTCCTGAAGAGCAATATATTAGTGTTTATATCTATCTGTCTATTGCCGATATCAGTAATTTTTTTATTTGAAAGAAAGCATAGTGGTAGTAACACCGTATACATTCAATAAAAAAAGAAGCCGTCCTTTATTGGGTTATATGTACATATGTATATGATAAAAAAATTATTCAGCAAGTTTTTTAGGGTACTAAACTTCTAAGCAAAATATTTAAAACAAGATATAAAAGTGCCCCCCCACACAAATATTTTTTTCGATATACATACGCGCATTTACTGCAAGAGTGTAACCATACAAAAAGTCGAAAACTCGAGAAAAACAGCTTTAAAGTTTTGAAATTACCTATTGAAGCCTGAGTGGAAGATCGACCTATATCGGCAGCCAGTTCGATAACGCCCTATCTCAAAAACCTGCCCTATTCCAGAATTTGGCTGAAGAACGCCTTAAAAAACAGCGGCTCGCTGGCTTGGCCATGTCGTTCGAATGGACTCTGACGCTCCAGTTCTGAAAGTATGCAACTCGGATCCCGCTGGTGGTAGCAGAGGAAGAGGGAGTTCCCTTATGCGATGAAAAGACCAAGTGAAGAAGGACTTGGCTTCACTTGGCATTTCCAATTGGCGTCAGTTGGCACAGAAGAGAAACTCGGCCAAAATCGCTTAGGCGGTTACAGCGCCAAATAAGAAGAAGAATATGTGTACAAAGAGTACTGTGGAAAAATCTCACACGCCAATATTTAATTACTTTTTAATAATATGACTTTTAAGTTAAGGCGTACGAGTAAACTTATTACTTAGATGTCTGCGTTTGGTTCTACCGGGCGTATACGTTACATACGCAACTACGAGTATATGAGAACAAGTGGTTATTTCTATAGCGAAGAATACTTAGATGAGTACATGGAGTTTTTGGATAGGTATTACTTTGATGCTTTTCAATTATTAATGTTTTGATGGGTTTGTGGAATTTATTAAATAAAAACATTTAATAATGTTAACGCAACTTACATACATACACATAGATTAATTTTTAGTTTTGGGGTAGGGCTGAGAAATTCCATAAACGTATATAAGTATATATTTCGAAGTCAAATTCCATTAGTTTTATGTACATATTTTGAATATATACGTACATATGTACATCATGTACTAGACTTGTTTGGTTCCTTCTAAGAAGCCTAAAACATTTACACCTATTAACTGTGAAAGAAATTCCAATTTTAATCCTCTTTCATTTGATACCAAATGTGTTTAATTTGGATAAGCGGTTTGTTTATTATTAGGAGAGACTTTTATTTTGGACTTAAAAATAGCTGGCCAGGTTTAATTGTTGAAAAACAAAACTATTATTTACGGTTCCAGGTTATGACCAAAAGTCAGTATAAAAGCTACACAACGGAAAATTGTTTTCATAAGTGACGTGCGTTTTCGCATGATTTATTTAATTTTAAAATCGTCGTCCGACATCATGGAAACACCCATTAGCGCACATAAGGGGTGGGTTTTGGGGTTGGGATCGACGTCGACAACCATAATACGGCCGATTATTTCAGTTGCTTGAAAAACCAATTTGCCTTTGCCGTAAATTTTCTTGAAGCTATAAATATAGGTACGAGCATTTTTTTCTTGAGAGCTGAAAACTGAGTTAAGAAATTTTGATCTTTTCCATTTCTTGTGCGTCATTTTGTATGAATTTTTCTTGAGAGCTCTGAAAAGTTTAGCTGCGCATGAAAACATTGCTCTAATAATATGCAATGCATACTCATTTTATGCATTAAACAAGTATTTTTTAAATAAAAAACACAACCGTCTTCAATTACTCATATACAAATTTAAGAGTACCGTTAATTTTTTCATGATCCAATGATCGGATCTGAACTGAATAACGGGACGAACCTTGAGCTACAATCTATCTGATAAAAAGAGAATTATTGAAATCGGTTCACCTGGTCCAAAGTTATGCGGTAGCATACATAAAAGAAGAAAAAATATTCCTACGAATTGATAACCTCCCACTTTTTTGATGTCGGTTAAAAATATTTGAGTTTTCTTATGTAAATAAAGTGCGATTTATGAAACTTTAAAAAGTTTATTTATTTATTACACATATAACCTTCATAAATGTATTTTAATGAGCATATTATCTGAAGAGATCTTTCAGTATTTTCTGGCGATATGTCTTTAGAAGTATAAATCCACCCCAAAATATATTCCTGCGCCCTTCGAAACATATGTATGTACATATTAGGTTTGTTCCACGAGCTACTCGAAAAAAAAACTCGAGCTAAGTTCAAACTGCGAGCTTGAAACAAAGAAACTTGCAAATTCCGTAAAACAGTTTTGTGTGATGTTTGAAAAAAAATTTCCAGTAAAGTTAGCGTTAGTTTTAGCCATTTCGACATGAGTTTTTGGCTGGGGAACGCAAATGTTAAATTCGAGTAGCTTGTGGAACAAACCTATATTTATGAATTTCAATTTAGTTTGACAGAACGCACGTTAAAAGTATGCTTGCTACAATGAACGCTTGGCAGCGAATGCTTGGACCCCTAAATTAACAGACTAACGGCAGATTAATTCATATTTCATATCAATAATTGCATCAAAAACGATATTTCTTGCCCGCACTTAATTAACAAGGAAAAATAGTTCACATAATTTAATTTATTTGAAACAGCTGACGAGCGACGCACGCGAAAACTTGAGAGTTGGCCATCTTTTTGCTTTGTGCTGGCGTTAGCGTTGTCGAATTTTGGTTATGTGGACGGCTGCATTTGAATTCACATGTTCATAGTCAGCTGTTGAAGCGACGCCAACGCCATCGCAACGCCAAAGTTCTATTTGTGTGGACGGGCCTTTTTTTTTATGTCTGAAGTTTCAACCCCTTTGTTAGAAATTCTGGTATTTTATGCATAATTTACTTCAAATATACCTATTTCATATTTTCAGAAGCTTATCAAGTGAAAACAGATACATGCATACTTAAGTTTGTAATTTTTTTGTCTTCCATTTCCATTCATAAAATCATATTATAAATTTCCATTAGTTCCATTAGTCTTTATGAATTGTGGCAGTTGTTTTAGGTAGATGCGTGTCATTGTACTATATATAAGTGTACTATAACTTTTTTGAAAACGGTACAAATGCTTCTAAATTTCCGTCACTGGTGCCAGTTATTCAATGCTCTCTCAGTTACCATACCTAAACTGGCTCTATCCGACATATTTTTTAAGCGCGCATAAGCTTATCTCTTTGTTCTCCGTCATCAACGCCAAACACGCTCCCACACTATATAAAAATGATGGCAGAAAAAGTTTTATTCCTATGTTGGCAGCATTTTAACGCGCTTTTGTGTCTGCTCCCCTATACATACATACATATGTAAGTACATACAATATTTATCTATATACAAATATTTACTGAGGTTTCAATATATGTACATAAATACATATATTTATACATATTAATGTATATTATGTATGCATACATAAACTTGTGTATATACATATGCATGTCCAACATAGAAATGAATTTACTTTTTTACTGGACTTTCTGGCTTTGTTCCCATGTGTTTGCTCATCATATGCATGTCTCGCTTTTTGTCTTCCATGTTGTTCTTGTAAGCTACATAGTGGACTTTCGTGTGTGTGCCTTCGGCATCATCCAATACATATCTACGGTTGGTAGGGAAAGTGGGTCAGTTGCACGTGTCGCTGATTTTTTCAATCGGAAAAGCCAACGTTGGATGAAAAACAAAATTGAATGGAAAAAATTTAGAAGGAAATAGAGAGAATCAAATGTAGAGACGCAAAAGCTAACCGCCATTCTGGAAGAAAAACGAGTACTTAAGAAAGTTTTTTATTTAAATTTTTTTTTTTTGATTTCTTTGATTGAATTTTTGTTGGGCCTATTATTGTAGCTCTCGAATTAAATAAGAGAAATGGTTGTCGAGTGCAGCTGAGGACACTTTTTAAATGTGTAATATTTTTCTTATACATATGTGTATATGAATGTAATAATAATAATATTACGGCGCGTACACTCTATCGAAGGGTTTGTCCAAGCTTCTCCTTCTGTATGTGGTGTGCTTGGCGTCGTCAAATGGATGTTATGAGAAGCTTTTAAATGGCAGAAATAAACTCGGAGGTTTGTCATTGCCTGCCGAGGGGCGACCGCTGTTAGAAAAAACTGTTTCAATATTTAGTTGTTGCCAGGTCCATTGGTCGAACTCCGGTCCTATGGAGAGGTTGTACGCACCTCTTATCACTCAGCCAAAGCGGCCGCTATGTATAGAGCACATTTTCAGTCGTCGTATACTTCATCTGTTATAAAGAACTAAATTATTCTTCATACTTAGCAAAATATATTTGTGTATGTATGGACATATGTACATATGCATGTATGTATGTATGCGTTAATACTTGAATATTTATTATAACTACTAGTATCGCCCAGTTGTCGAAATCCGACCACTTCACTTTTTACATACTTTTTCATTTTACTTGCCATCATTTTATAGGCAAAAGTACATACATACGTACGGCAATACGGCGTACGTTGATGATGATTTCGAAGTCTATTAGTATTCCAAAATATATGTAAAGATCTCTGGTCCGCCTACCTGACTAATGTTGTCAGATTGATATACATCCTGTTAAATGATATAATAATTC
>NW_023458561.1:21401115-21404782 GCF_013731165.1 Rhagoletis pomonella
GAAAAGTTGGCAGAAAATCCGCTTTTTTATCGACAAATTTTGTTCAGCGATGAGGCTCATTTCTGGTTGAATGGCTTCGTAAATAAGCAAAATTGCCGCATTTGGAGTGAAGAGCAACCAGAAGCCGTTCAAGAACTGCCCATGCATCCCGAAAAATGCACTGTTTGGTGTGGTTTGTACGCTGGTGGAATCATTGGACCGTATTTTTTCAAAGATGCTGTTGGACGCAACGTTACGGTGAATGGGGATCGCTATCGTTCGATGCTAACAAACTTTTTGTTGCCAAAAATGGAAGAACTGAACTTGGTTGACATGTGGTTTCAACAAGATGGCGCTACATGCCACACAGCTCGCGATTCTATGGCCATTTTGAGGGAAAACTTCGGAGAACAATTCATCTCAAGAAATGGACCGGTAAGTTGGCCACCAAGATCATGCGATTTGACGCCTTTAGACTATTTTTTGTGGGGCTACGTCAAGTCTAAAGTCTACAGAAATAAGCCAGCAACTATTCCAGCTTTGGAAGACAACATTTCCGAAGAAATTCGGGCTATTCCGGCCGAAATGCTCGAAAAAGTTGCCCAAAATTGGACTTTCCGAATGGACCACCTAAGACGCAGCCGCGGTCAACATTTAAATGAAATTATCTTCAAAAAGTAAATGTCATGGACCAATCTAACGTTTCAAATAAAGAACCGATGAGATTTTGCAAATTTTATGCGTTTTTTTTAAAAAAAAAGTTATCAAGCTCTTAAAAAATCACCCGTTACATATATCTAGTCAGTAAACTAAATTCAGAAAATTGAAACTCGCTGCAAGACCATTATATCAGGCATGCCTACTCCATAAAACATAAGAGTTGGACAGTACTTTACAACAAAAATCAAGCTTGTGAAAGAGCTGGTTATGAAATTGCAGTTCTTGTTTGTAGTGGGCTTAGATTTTTTATATTTTCGCTAACCCACTTCGAAGTAGACAGCATATCTCCAGCTCATCAGCAAATTTCAACAACTTGCTGAAAACCTTGGTACTGACTCGTCATTTTAGAGCTCATCTCGCAAAAGTAGAAAGAAGAATATGTTCGATTACGAAGTCAAGATGAGTCAGCATCTTTCACATCAAAAATCGATTTAGCAAGAGTCTTCAGATTCAATCAAAGATGACACGTTTTTACTGTCGAAATATCGAGAGTAGAGCACCGCTCTCACAACTTAAGAGGATTCGGACATAAATGGATTGGAGCTTTATGAAGAGTTAAATCAATTACGGCGTATTAAACGGCCATTGGAGGTTCATCAATTTATAGCCAAGAAAAATGTAATCGATGTCCTTCCTAATGTTTGGATTTCTCTCAGGACTTTGTTGACTTTTTCAGTAGTGATGTGCTGAGTTGATACTTTCGACACTCGGTACCTAAATGTTTAGGCTTCCAATTAAAACAAATATAGACCACAAATAAAAGCGGGTTAAAAGGAGCCTAGCCTAAAAAAAGCCGAGTGTAGGGAGTAATAAAGCTCTTAATGCTAATTAAAATGAAAAATATATATCGGAACATTTTCGGTCGTCATTATGCAAGAAACTCTTTCTTATTGGGAACTTTTTCTAGATGAATCGGACGATGTTTTCTTTGTTGACCTGAAAGACTTCTTCGTCTGTCAAGCATTTTTCATGAATTTTAAATCTACGAAGGTGGAAACTGATGAAATGGTACTTTACTGTTGCGATAAGGAAAAAGGCGAAGAGAGTGTTGTTTTTGACGGCAATATTTTCAATATGTGGTTTCCTCGTACAAGTTGTTCAATTTTTGAGAAAGCATCGTCATATTCGTACTAATTGTGAAGTATATTCAAAGTCGAAATAAAGTCGATGCAGCTTGTTTTGCAGATATTCTGCTGAAAATTATGTCAAAAAGCTACAACTAACTTTAGTGTCGACTTTATTTTGACTATGAATGCGCGATTCACATCCGAGTGAATTTCAACCCCTGCCAAATTGAATTCAACGCCAATCAGATTGAAATTCACTCGGAAGTGAATTGCAGAACCTTCCAGATTATGGGAAGGTTTAATGTATGTATGTATAGAATCGGCAGTGGGTACCGAAAAGGAAGTATTGGGTACCGAAATCTTTATGAAGTATTTGGTACCGAGTATTGGGCACCAGCATTTCAGCT
Source organism: Rhagoletis pomonella (assembly GCF_013731165.1). NCBI lineage: Eukaryota > Metazoa > Arthropoda > Insecta > Diptera > Tephritidae > Rhagoletis > Rhagoletis pomonella. The sequence continues at coordinate 21,403,289 of NW_023458561.1, forward strand.
CATAATTATTTGCCAGTGACAATTGCCAGCGAGTAGCGAAGTTTTTCGAAATTGAAGTTCATCAAGACGTACTTAAGATATACCATGTCCCAAGAAAGATTAAATGCTTTAGATATCTCTTCTATCGAAAACGAGATTGCCACTCCCATTGACTTGTACAAAACCATCGAAAATTTCGCTCAAGTCACAGAACGCAAAGTAAACTTTTTGAAATTGTTATTTGAAAATTTTTATTACAACAAAACTCAAAATTCTTAAATTTCTACTATTTTTGCAATACATTGATTATCCTATAAAAAAGACACCGAGGTATAAACATTATTATCGAAGGGCGCCTACTTCCATTTACGCCCCGAGCGTCGTTGCTTCTAAAGCCGGCCCTGTATATATGTACTACATACATACATACATATATATATATATATATGTATGTATATCTGCATATTGAAAAGCTCATATGTACATATGTGTGAAAGCGCGTACACTCGCACGTGTATGCACTTATGTATATAGATATATTTCAGGCACAACCGCTCCCTTTTTCGGTCGTTCATTTACGCGCCCAATTTCAGAGATTTTTTCGGTCGTTTTCTTTTTACGTATTTTTCTTCCAATTTAGCTTTCTCGGTTTTGCCGTTTCTATACCACAAATAAATTACCAAAATAATTGCGTCCATATCTTAGTTCTACACCTATCCATACCACGAGCATACACTCTGCCATATGTGTAGCAAATATATATGTACATACATATGTATGTATGTAGATACACATATTTCATAGGCCTTTGGCACATTTAGTATATTCAGTAATCTATCGCTAAATGGAACCCCTGGAAACTTATTATCATTTTAATCTGGAAATTATTAGGAAAAAGGAATTTTGTAAAATATTGAAATTCGACTTTATTGCAAAAATATATGGAGATAATCACTTAGGAACTCAGCTCACTATTTTTTCGGATTAAAGAATAAATAGTCATAGGATAGGTGATAGGAACGTTCTTGTCCGCACACACGTTTTTTGAGCTTTCTTTATATTTTGTATATAGTCTAAACTGCCCACGAAGAACTCATCATACATATAATGGGTAAAATAATCAAGAAATTCGTATCTACTCATCGCTTCCCAGTAGGAAAAGTAGTAATGCATTATATTTATGCGTGATAAATAATATAATGTATTTCTTATGAGTTCTAGATTATATTACTGCTAACTATGTAATCAGCATTCTAATGTGTTCAAAAAGTTCCAAAAATTTAATATTAAAACACATTAATTTAAAAAAAAAAGTATTTTATATTACAACATAGTCTCCTTTTATTTCGATATATTCAGCTCAGCGTTTTTCCAAGGTTTTAATCCGTCCAATTTTTTTCGCTTAAGAATGGCATTTATAAAAATAGTTTCGAAGCCAAGTAAACTCATATCAACTACATATTTTCCCGTTTGCATACCAGAGTTGGGCAAATCGCACTAAATCGAAATTTTCAC
>NW_023458561.1:21404882-21408340 GCF_013731165.1 Rhagoletis pomonella
TAATGTTGTCAGATTGATATACATCCTGTTAAATGATATAATAATTCTATGCGAAAGTAAATTTTTTTTTGTCAATTTAGAGAGCCACATATGTATGTTTGTGTGTGAATTTCAGTGAAAAATAAAATCATTTCCAGAAACTCCCGGTAATTTGAAATATCTCGAATATGTTACTATGTAATATGTGTTCTGAGTTTGAAGCAAATCGGACCGTAAATGCATAGGTCGATCCCCGCGCCGCCTATCGAAAAAGTTAAAATTTTGAGGTGACGTTTAATTTTTTTAGTCCATAAAATTTTCAAATGTGAAAAACTGCAATTAACATCTTATCATTCCATTAGGTCTTACTCGGCTTAAATATACATATATCTAGTCAGTAAACTAAATTCAGAAAATTGAAACTCGCTGCAAGACCATTATATCAGGCATGCCTACTCCATAAAACATAAGAGATGGACAGTACTTTACAACAAAAACAAAAACAAAAAAATCCAGCTCGCGAAAGAGCTGGTTATGAAATTGCAGTTCTTGTTTGTAGGAGGCTTATATTTTTTACATATATTTTCGCTAACCCACTTCAAGTAGACAGCACATCTCCAGCTCATCAGCAAATTTCAACAACTTGCTGAAAACCTTGGTAATGACTCGTCATTTTAGAGCTCATCTCGCAAAAGTAGAAAGAAGAATATGTTCGATTACGAAGTCAAGATGAGTCAGCATCTTTCACATCAAAAGATCGATTTAGCAAGAGTCTTCAGATTTAATCAAAGATGACACGTTTTTACTGTCGAAATATCGAGAGTAGAGCACCGCTCTCACAACTTAAGAGGATTCGGACATAAACGGATTGGAGCTTTTTGAAGAGTTACTAAATCAATTACGGCGTATTAAACGGCGATTGGAGGTTCTTCAATTTATAGCCAAGAAAAATGTCATCGATGTCCTTCCTAATGTTTGGATTTCTCTCAGGACTTTGTTGACTTTTTCAGTAGTGATGTGCTGAGTTGATACTTTCGAAACTCGGTACCTAAATGTTTAGGCTTCCAATTAAAACAAATATAGACCACAAATAAAAGCGGGTTAAAAGGAGCCTAGCCTAAAAAAAGCCGAGTGTAGGGAGTAATAAAGCTCTTAATGCTAATTAAAATGAAAAATATATATCGGAACATTTTCGGTCGTCATTATGCAAGAAACTCTTTCTTATTGGAAACTTTTTCTAGATGAATCGGACGATGTTTTCTTTGTTGACCTGAAAGACTTCTTCGTCTGTCAAGCATTTTTCATGAATTTTAAATCTACGAAGGTGGAAACTGATGAAATGGTACTTTACTGTTGCGATAAGGAAAAAGGCGAAGAGGGTGTTGTTGTTGACATATTTTCAATATGTGGTTTCCTCATTGTTTGGTAAAAGTTTTTAAACTTTTGGGAAAGCATCGTCTTATTCGTACTAATTTTGAAGTATATTCAAAGTCGAAATAAAGTCGTTGCAGCTTATTTTGCAGATATTCTGCTGAAAATTATGTCAAAAAGCTACAACTAACTTTAGTGTCGACTTTATTTTGACTATGAATGCGCGATTCACATCCGAGTGAATTTCAACCCCTGCCAAATTGAATTCAACGCCTATCAAATTGAAATTCACTCGGAAGTGAATTGCAGAATCTTTCAGATTATGGCGAAGGTTTAATGTCTGTATGTATCGAATCGGCAGTGGGTACCGAAAAGGAAGTATTGGGTACCGAAATCTTTATGAGTATTTGGTACCGAGTATTAAGCACCAGCATTTCAGCTCATAATTATTTGCCAGTGACAATTGCCAGCGAGTAGCGAAGTTTTTCGAAATTGAAGTTCATCAAGACGTACTTAAGATCTACCATGTCCAAAGAAAGATTAAATGCTTTAGATATCTCTTCTATCGAAAACGAGAGTGCCACTCCCATTGACTTGAACAAAACCATCGAAAATTTTGCTCAAGTCACAGAACGCAAAGTAAACTTTTTGTAATTGTTATTTGAAAATTTTTATTACAACAAAATTCAAATTTCTTAAATTTCTACTATTTTTGCAATACATTGATTATCCTATAAAAAAGAAACCGAGGTGATAAACATTATTATCGAAGGGAGCCTAGTTCCATTTACGCTCCGAGCGTCGTTGCTTCTAAAGCCGGCCCTGTATATATGTACTACATACATACATACATATATGTATGTATATCTGCATATTGAAAAGCTCATATGTACATATGTGTGAAAGCGCGTACACTCGCACGTGTATGCACTTATGTATATAGATATATTTCAGGCACAACCGCTCCCTTTTTCGGTCGTTCATTTACGCGCCCAATTTCAGAGATTTTTTCGGTCGTTTTCTTTTTACGTATTTTTCTTCCAATTTAGCTTTCTCGGTTTTGCCGTTTCTATACCACAAATAAATTACAAAAATAATTGCGTCCATATCTTAGTTCTACACCTATCCATACCTCGAGCATACACTCTGCCATATGTGTAGCAAATATATATGTACATACATATGTATGTATGTTGATACACATATTTCATAGGCCTTTGGCACACTTAGTATATTCAGTAATCTATCGCTAAATGGAACCCCTGGAAATTTATTACCATTTTAATCTGAAAATTATTAGGAAGAAGGAATTTTGTAAAATATTGAAATTCGACTTTATTGCAAAAATATCACTTAGGAACTCAGCTCACTATTTTTTCGGATTAAAGAATAAATAGTCATAGGATAGGTGATAGGAACGTTCTTGTCCGCACGCACGTTTTTTGAGCTGTCTTTATATTTTGTATATAGTCTAAACTGCCCACGAAGAACTCATCATACATATAATGGGTAAAATAATCAAGAAATTCGTATCTACTCATCGCTTCCCAGTAGGAAAAGTAGTAATGCATTATATTTATGCGTGATAAATAATATAATGTATTTCTTATGAGTTCTAGATTATATTACTGCTAACTATGTAATCAGCATTCTAATGTGTTCAAAAAGTTCCAAAAACTTCATATTAAAACACATTAATTTTTCAAAACTATATAGTATATTTTTTCACCAAAAAAAGTATTTTATATTACAACATAGTCTCCTTTTATTTCGATATATTCAGCTCAGCGTTTTTCCAAGGTTTTAATCCTTCCAATTTTTTCGCTTAAGAATGGCATTTATAAAAATAGTTTCGAAGCCAAGTAAACTCATATCAACTACATATTTTCCCGTTTTCAGACAGTTACTAAGGGTCTGCATACCAGGGTTGGGCAAATTGCACTAAATCGAAATTTTCACTACCACCAGGGCCTTAGTGGTAGTGCATTTCAATTTCACTACCACTATATGGTTAGTGATAGTGTATTTCACTACATAGTGAGAGTGAAAGAGAATTTTCACTATCAAACAGGCTTTCGTTTCCTCTCTTTATTGGGGCGTCCTCTCCA
>NW_023458561.1:21408440-21415140 GCF_013731165.1 Rhagoletis pomonella
TCTCCAAATGGTAAAAAGTTGACTACTGACTGTTTCAAGAATATCTATCTGGTTTGCATACCAGAGTTGGGCAAATCGCACTAAATCGAAATTTTCACTACCACCAGGGCCTTAGTGGTAGTGCATTTCAATTTCACTACCACTATATGGTTAGTGATAGTGTATTTCACTACATAGTGAGAGTGAAAGAGAATTTTCATTATCAAACAGGCTTTCGTTTCCTCTCTTTATTGGGGCGTCCTCTCCAAATGGTAAAAAGTTGACTACTGACTGTTTCAAGAATATCTACAAGAAAGTAATTTTCTTAGAATTGCTACACCTTTTGATAGGTTAAGTACAGCCAAATAAGGCCAATATTTTAAAAGCTGAAGTATTGTTTGTCAAATATCAAAGACAAAAAGTTTATATTTGTAAATACGAAAAATTAATTTTTTCATCGGTAGAAATCTGAAATTTAAAGGGTGTATACAGGGTTTTAGGGTTGGAGCACGAAACGACGAATGCAAGGGTGTAAATTACTTAATCGATATTATAAAACAAAAAATTCCTTCTTCGATTCAATCGTTTTATTTAAGCAACAAAAAAGAAATAGTGCAAAACAGTTGACTGTCGGTTCAACTGAATTAACCAGGGCTGCATTTGGTTTTCAACTCGTGTTGAAAATTTACCGTTTGTGCTTACTGGCTCTACCCGTTTTGGATACAACCAAGTTGGAATTTAGGATAAACATAGTAGTGATGGAATATGATAGAATAAAAATCATATTTAATGTCGCCATTTTACAAGGTATAAAATCAATAATTATTTCAAACATACATTTACACACATACATACGTGCCTACTCTGAATTAGCGGGGCAATACTGTATCTACGAGTATCATATGCATGCTCTTATCCATACATATTTATATATGTGTGAAGGTACAGTACATGCATATACATATACATATTGTATTGTATGTATGCATATGCGAATATTTTTACTCGCCGCCCGTAGTGTTTAGTAATTTTAGGTTAATATTGATTATTTCTTGTTGCCTAAAAAACTGTTATATGTACCTACATATATATGTGGGATGTAGCATTTTATGTGTGCCGTTATTTTCAGAGCTTTTCAAAAGGTATGTGCATACTTCCTTCTCAAGTAAGAATTATTTCTCAGTCAATAGATTTTTATTATCCACGACTATTTTTCATTTTCTACTCGCACGAATATGTTTTTAATAACCTCAATTTCTTTGAAAAATTTTACATTTGGCATAATTGGAAACGGTTTTTATTTTGGTTTTTGAAGCCATATATGTAAGTATGTGATCGGGATTAAAATTTGTTTGGTCGAGTGCAACATCAAAATAGGTCCCTCCATTTTTATTTTATTTAAAAACAACCGTTGTGTTCGCACTTGATGCACTTATCTATTAACAGCTTGACTATTTTTCATCTGATTTTAAAAACGAAATATATTTTGAAATATCGTCAGGGTCGCTATATTAGTAGATAGTAAACATCGATAACTAACATCGAGTTTTGAACCGATATTATCGATGTTTCAAAAACATCGATGCATAGTTTGCATACCAAATCTTGAATAGTTTTTAAATGAATACATTACATACATTATTATACATGCACTCTACAAAATGTTTGATAACAAATATTATTGGATATGAGAATTTACCCGCTAAACCATCACTAAATGCTAATTTATAGCTTTAACCTGCTTGAGCTTCCAAACTCTGCTCTTTAACTAAGTAGTATATTATATATTTTCGTAATTACCGCCAAAAGTTTATCAAAGATACCTGAATATTAGAATAAGCTAGGAATAATAGGAATAGGATGCTTGTTATTCCGAGACTAAAACGGTCGACTGCGAGCTATCTGAATGGTCGAATATCGTTAGTATTCTTTCGAGATTATACTTTTAATAATAAGCCCAGCGTGATTGGAGGGTTCCGATCAAATTAATGTTAATTTTTTTTATGTTGCAAGCTCCCCAGCCACCTAATCATCATACGCCTACGAATGACGGAAATGGCGTTGATGACCTGTGTTTAAATATTCCCACGCTAGTTGGATCTACCAAAGCGCTATAATCCCGTTTTATATCTTACCAAGGACTGTCTCTTCAGAAAATTAACACAGTTTTCTGGTCGAAAAATATTGATTTTTAAAAATTCGATGCCATTTCTAAGAAAGTGCTTTTTCTAATTACAAAATAAATGGAGCATTTTGGGCGCTAAATATTTTTTGATTTCGAAAAAAAGGGGCATATTTTTTCGATATAGAACAATCCTATGGGGTGAGAGCATAACAATTCCGGCATTCCTCTTTTTGGACCACCCTAGTGTCCACCTTAAGTAAATTTCTCTGTATATGACACCCATATATTGTCAAGTGTTAGTTTTATTAAAATATAGTTGATTCTTTAATAAAATCCGTATACATACATACATACAGAAATCTGTGTTTGAAAAAAATGTGTTACAAAAAAAAGCATTAAAATTTTAACTTTTTAATTAAAATTGGTGACCCGTCAGAAAAAAAAATGTTCTAAATTCAATAGGTTTTTAGCAACTTCAAACTAAACTTTGCTAAAAAATAATTTAAATTACATGTATACTTAAAGAATAAATAGTCAAAATTTGGTAATATGTGGATGTCGTATAGTTATCATACATAACCTTATTGCAATTAAAAATCAACAAAAGACTCGTAATATTGTCTTAGTAGAAAAATTCCATTGAAACCTCCAAAGTTGTCTAGAATTCAGCGAATAGCTTCACAAAAGTGTATGTTTGTATCTTATCTCCCTAGCAAGCTGTCAGCAAGCATATCTATCAGATAAGATAATTGTTATCACTGATGCATGGAAGTGCAAAAATATGAAAAGAAAAGGTGAAAATTTGAGACAGAAAGTTTTAACTACACAAGTTGAAGACAGATATGCAATACAATATTGGCAACACGAAAAAAAACTGAAAATGAATGAAAACAATTTTAGTACTCGTACGAGCATCAAATGTTGTTAGAAAATTCAATATACTTGTAGACGGGTTTGGGGTTGTAGTAAATTTCTCCACAAAAACACTTCATTATTGCTTGGGAAATAAAGTTAGCAGTAAATTCAAGCGCAGTATAGAATCTTTTGCTTGAAGTGGAAAAAATATTGGGGAAGTAGGCGCCACACAAAAAAATAACCTGGCGCTGAAACTCCCCGCTTTCCAGCTGTAAGTAACTAAGTAAATAAAATGCCAAGCGCTAACTGGTGCAAACCAGCCGCAAATAACTTAAATAATTTAGCACCTTCGCGTATGAAGAAAATATAGACGACGCCCAAGAGTTTACAAAAGACACATTTGCGGGTTTTCATATATGCATAAATATGTGGTATATACATTAGGGTGGTCCAAAATGCATGTGAAAAAGTAAAGTTGGAATTTTTATGCTCTCACCCCCTAGGATAGTTCTATACCGAAAAAAAATGTATCCCTATTTTTTTTGGAATCAAAAAATGTTTCGAGGTCGCTCAAAGCGCCCAAAATGTTCCATGTATTTTATATGGGGAACAACAACTTTTCGTAGTAATGTTATAGAATTCTTAAGAATCAATATTTTTCGATCGGAAAACTCGGTTTATCTGCAGGAGATTCCCAATAATAACACAAAATTGTTTATTTTTTCATCGCAACTATAATTTATAGGTCCGCCAAAAATCCACAAAACCCCCCAAAAATGCAATGGGGGGCCAATAAAAAATCGTTAGTGTTAAAAAATGGTTAAATAAGCAATTGGGTATTATTATTGAAAGTCTCCAGAAGAGAGCCAGAGTTTTCCGATCGAAAAATATTGATTTTCTAATTCTCTAGAATTTCTAGAATTCTATACCATTTCTACGAAGTTGTTTTTTCCCCATAAAAATACATGGAAAACTTTGAGCGCTTTGAGCGACCACTTAATATTTTTTTATTTCTAAATAAAATAATAGGGGTATAATTTTTTTTGATATGGAACAATCCTAGGGGGTGAGAGCATTACAATTCCGACTTCAGTGTTTTTGGACCACCCTAATATACATACTTTTAAACCCAAGTAAATCACTGAGGTTTCTTCCGAATCTCCAATTTTTTTTCTTTTAACCCTATTTTGAAAGACAAATTAAATGTATTTGTGTCTATAGTGTAGGCTGTGACGGAGGAAACTTGTAAAAATGCCAGAAAACACGAAGATTAAGCCAATGATAGGGTATAGATATGTATTAAATTTGGTTTAGGGCGACCAAGAGTCGCAGTAATTTTGTGTAGAATTGAGGTAGCTAGCGATAAAACAAAGCAGAAAAAATACACGAAGCGGAAAAACGAAGCAACAGTCAACACAAACAGGAATATACATACATAAGTTTCGTGTGAAAAGGAAGTAAACTGAATGAAACAGATACATACCAAAAGACGGATGTAAAAGTTAAGGAATGCTTCCGCATAGCTATGCTAATGGTTGCAGCGCTGAAAAGTATGCAAAGAGTTGTGTAAGCATATGTATAGCCGAGAGACGGTGTGAGGGTGAGAGAGAGAAAGTGAGAGCGCGTTTGTGTGCATGTATTTGTCACCAGTGCGCGTGTGTTGACCAGGAAAAGTGGGTCAATCGATCGGTTTTTGGTGGCCGCATTTGTTGCCACTGCGCGACTTTATATTGTAGCGTTGCCTACTTCAAGGCGACAAACGCCAGCTCACCAACACGCAGCACAGCAGCAGCAGCAGCGACTACACCACCCTGACAGAAAATGGAACAGAACGAGTTACTCCATCCCCCCTATAAGGGTGTTGGCTACGAGTAAATGCCAAGTGTGAGACCGAGAGACCAAATGATTTTATACATATCCACCAGTTTGAAAACGAGGGCAGCATTAAGAGAACTTTGCAGAGAGAGTAATTGCGGTGGCTGTGCAGCGCTTTTAGTTAGAGGAAAAACCCATGAAAAATTGTGTCAAAAGCTCTTTTCTCTCCTTCTTGTTCTTTTTTTTTGCAGAAGTTAGGTGCTTAGAGCTTTCGTCAGCATGCGAGCATCGCGCGTTTTGATTGTACGGTTCAAGAAAGTAAGTCAGTATTACATAGACGCCTTTTTGCAGTTACTTGCACACATACATATGTACATATGTACGTACATATACCATGACAATTATTACATCAGCTACATTACGTATTTTATGTACTTAAGAATTTATTGGGGTTACTTTTGCAGCTGAGCTTGTTTTCTTTTTTGTTTGTGTCGAGATTGTGTGCCTCCCTACTTGCTTACACTTTACCGCACTCTCTCCTCGCTAGCAACCAATTGCAAATTTCACCCCTTTTCATCGCTTGGCAAAGCACTGCTGCTTCACTGTCGCAAGCGAGTAGATATGTACATACATACATAATTGTGCCTCGACAAAGGAGTTGTAACAAAAGCAATCACCAGCAGTAGCTGGGCAGCAGGTCAGCGTGGGCGGATGTTGGAGTCGCAAGGGTCCTACTGCAAATTATGTTTTTTCCTGCATATTACTTTATGTTTTGATTCTTTTGTTATTTCTGTCATTGTTCCACATATGTACATGCATACATACATACATATGTATGTATGTACATACATATATGGGTCGTCAGTTTGGCCACAGCTGTACGTGGTTTAGTTATACAGTTATTTTTTTTTGCTTTTTTTCACATACATAGTTCTAATTTCTTGTTTTTCCTGTGTTTCCGGTGTTTTCTTTTCTATTCCAATTTTATTGCCAATTTTCCATTTTGCTGGTTTTCTATGCTGCCTTCACTGTCCTGTTTTCCATTTTGTGTTCTAATAAAATTGGATTTGTGTGGGTATGCGCGTGTGTGCGTGTTTTCCCATTATTTTTTTCTCAGTCGTCAGCTTGATTGGGAAATGTTATAATTTCTTCCGCCAGAGTAGGTTTAATATTTTCATTGAAGTGAATTGCATTTGGCGAAAAATATGTTTGGGCTACACACAAACTGATGGCATTGCGACGTTCCGAAAGAAACTTCGATTTTATCATTTACTATGTGTTTATACAGAACTTTGTATGTACATACATATATACGTACATAGATGAAATTATTGAACTTAGGGACACGAATTTCGATACGATACGATACCATATCGATACTTTTGGCATTCGATACCGATATTTTATACTCGATAGTTTTAAAACGATATTTCTTGGAATTGAGTACCAGAACCCTAGTATCGTATCGAATGTCATAAACACACATTCCAACACTGAGGGAAACAAATTTTAGAATTAAAAAAAACGTGCTAAATTGAAAAAAATGCGCATATGAAAGAGCACAACCGAACTCGTTTTAAATATTAGTATATACGTTATAAAATATGTGGTTGTGTAGTGCACAGATGCTTTTTCGTAATTAAGAGAAGAAAAAAATTTATTTTATGTTCCGTCTGATGGGAATTGAACCCGGACCCTTTTGGCCGCAACTAATTGTATCAAGCGTCTTTGCATACTCAGCTAAAGCCATAAATGTAAAGGTGTTTTCAAATGTTGAGTTTGAATCAACATCACAGCACGCGATTAGTGCATTATGTCATACATGGTATGTATGTGTTGTCACAGCTGTGCATGCTTTGTATACATATACCTTCTTAATTACAATAGGGGTATTCTCGAAGTCTTGCACGATGCACGGATTGCACG
>NW_023458561.1:21415240-21437622 GCF_013731165.1 Rhagoletis pomonella
AGCTCGAAATTTTTACGAAAGTTTGGAGCATTTTTTATATTGCATAATGTTTGAAATTTGTTAAAGAATAAACTAAATTTTTTATAAAAATAATTAAAATTAAATAGCATAAAAGAAATTGTTAAAACTTGCCAAGATGTGGTGCGCTTATAATTTTGAAACGTGGTGTATAACGGGTGGTATACTACTTGCTGATTTTTTATTTATTGTTTTCCCTTTGGTTTTAGTTTTCTTGATCGCATCATAGCGTAAACTTCCATAATTGTTCAAAGAAATTTATCCTTTAATAAAATAACCAGTTTTTATGCCTTATCAAATGGTTTTTATTCATTTTCGCTTTTAATCGAAAGGTTGGATTAATCGATTAAGTTCCCGTGATTAGCTGCAATTAATAATCGAGTGCTTCCGATTAATCAATTAACCAATTGAGAGGATAATATTTTTTTTCCATAACTAGAAATGTCCAGGCAAGGTCAGATGTATGAAGTGCCTTTTGAATGCATCTGCGGACAAGTGACAAACCCTTTCCGAGCATACTCGTAGAGGCAGGCAAGAACTTTGTGAAAAAGAAAAAAAAATAATAACGAAACCAAAATCCGATACGACTCCTTCTTATTAGGCTATAAAACCGTTTTTCCGTTAGGGGATGGACCAAACAACTTCCCCAATTGCTTCTCTCGTTTGCGAATTTGCGCCAGACTGGTCCTTCTGCAGTTGGTACTTCCATAGCGACGAAATATGACTGATGACGTCGTCACTTATTCTTTATTAGAACTCAGAACCTGCTGTTATGGACTCCGATGAGAAAACAGTTCTCAGTTCAGTACCTAATTTAAATCAGCACCCCTTGTGCAACCAACGGGCATAGTACATGTGGTGAGAATTTCTTTAGAAAATAGGTTGCCGGCTCCCATTATCAGCATCCACTCAAAATCATCGGCGTCGATTCAGCAGTGCTGGGTGGCGACAGACGTCAAATTCAAGAGTCTCGTAATATACTATGTCCTTGACTATCGAACAGTTCCCTCTCTGGAGCTTGGTTGTTCTGAATGGATACATGATTATCAAATGCGCAGACTATGCGTATTTTTACTTCTTCGCTGAGTTCGTTACTAAAATAACAAATGCATTCAACGGCAATAAACTAATGGCGCTCCTTTTGATAAATAAAGAGGACGCAGATGAGGCCCCGTTAATACTGACAACAAAATCCACTTCGATATTCTTCTTCTTATTTGACGCAGTACCTGCCTAACAGGCTAACCTAATATTCACGCACGCCGCCAATTTACTGTCAAAAATTTCTCATGCACATACAACTTGTATGGGACCAACCGAAATTGAACGGCGTGCGTATGAAGCTAACTCAATTTCAAATTTTTGTTCTGCGTGACATTTTGATTTGAGGTGGGTTCCGAGTTGAATAATGTTAGAGCTGAAATGTTGGTGTCCACTCGAACGACATGGCCAAGCCAGCGGAGCTCGTGTAGTTTAATTCGCTGCACTGTGTCCATGTCGTTGTAAAGTTCATACAGCTCGTCGTTCCATCGTCTGCGGTACTCGCCATGGCCTATAAATCTTCCGCAAAATCTTGTTGTCAAGAGTGACTCTGCTTAGGCCTTCGGCATTCGGATGGCTAAAATAAGCTCGGCGTGCGAGTCAGTTGTGTAAAGTGTAATAGCCCGAACACAAGGAAAACAATGAGCTACGGACCAAAGCTGTCAAATTATTTTTCCACGTATTCTTATGTAGATAATTATTTTGGCGACGACATGGATACGCGACGACTGTGGTTGTTGCCAGACTAGATCTATTTCTATTTTTCCAGCGCCAGATAAGGTTCTTTCTCTTCTTTTAATTCAAACTCATACAAATTCATGATGTCGCTGCCGCGTTCAAAAAAATCATGTCCCCATCGACAAAGCGTTTTAATAATGCAGATAACAAATTGGAAGCTCTCTCTAGAGGAGGAAGGCATTGAAAATAAAGATAAATTCTTAACGTTGGCAAACGCATAAATAAGCAAAAAGGAAATATAAAAAAACACATTCAAAACGCCTGAAATATAAAAAAAACAGCTGATGTAATAAATCCTATCCATCCCCAACTTCCCATAGAATATTAAACTCCCGAAAGCTCCGCCATCAGACTCGGAGAGTCAAGCTCGCTGGTACGGAAACGATCCTTCACACCACTCTGTTGATTTTCTCCACATAGTCATCAGTTTGTATTGAAAAAATCGCAACCGTTCATATTGACCTTATCTGTCCCTCATGCGCTATGCTAGGTCTCTTAATATCAAAATTTGCGGAACCATATCTGAGTTTTCAAAGAATTCATTACACCTGAGACAATGCATTATCAGTCACCAGGAGTCTGCGGGTTAAACTTAGAAAAGGCCATTTTTCCGTGTACTAACTTTCGGTGGAGTTATTCCTTTTCATGTAGTTAATATACGTTGTAAGTCTGAACCAAATCGGACTATAAATACGGGGTTTTCAAATATCTCGACACGTGCGCCACTTGTCAGATTAACTCATATTTCGTGTTGCATTGTCATCGGATTCTGAGCCAAGTGTGAAGTTTCAAGTCTCTAGGTTATCGGGAAGTTGATCAAAAATTTATTGCGAAATCTTCCCCTAACAAAATACATACATACATGGGCATGGCTGTTTTAAATCATACTTACACCGCTTTAGACTTGCACTAAACTCTTACCGCGAGCAATGCGGACCAGCAGGTACCGAAGACGCAGATCACGTATTTTTCAAGTGTCCCCGTTTTAGCTCCATGAGGTTCGCACTTAATCGTAAGCTTGGTTTGTGCGTTAAGGAAGCCTGGAAAGGTGTCTACCGTAATGACAGGTGGAAAGTTCATAGGGAAAGCCCGCTTTCTTGAAAAGTTACGGCATATAAAAGGCGAACCTCTCAACTAATGTCGAACAACTAGCATTAAGCTGCTGCATTCGGACAGTACTAGTCTTAGAAACGAACTTCTTAGTGGTACAAGACAAAAGGGGTTGGTAGGTTAACACCAACCAAGACAAACAGTGGAATAACATGAACAGTAACAGATGTAGAGCTTAGTGCTCAAACCGCCCCCCCGACGAAATACTTAACGGTGGTACCGGGGGGATCGGTACGTAGACGGTAGGACGTTTAGTGAGTTAAAGTCTCACATTCGATGCTTCCTCCTCTGAAAAAAACATACATACATACCGAGCAAGTTAAATAAAAGCTTGTAAAAAGCACAAATATTTTTCTATTTAAAGCCATATAAATAATTAAAATTTGGTAAAAACTAACAGAGCTAAAAATTGTTTAGTGCGGGAAGTCATCTAAAAATTTGAGGTGTTAGAAAAATTAAAAAAAACAGTTTCGTGAATCACTCGACCAGCCCTGCGACTTGTACTAGGTCACTTAAAAAGTTAATGGTCAGTGTAACACCGTGTAACTGAAAATAAAAAAACACATCGTTTGCACTTATAGAATTTGCGAAAAAAATTAACTATTGACAGTCCATCTGAAAGTAATTATACGACAATAATAGATATGTTCGAGAAAGTTTTCTAGTTTAATGCAAACAATAAAAATGTGAAGCAGCAACAACATAACGGATGTTAATATCGAGGCACCAAAGATGAACCTGCTCCTAAAAAAAGGACACCATGCCATATCTATCTAATAATTAATCATCGACGAAAATCAAATTACTTAAGAACATAAATCAAGGACAAAACCTCGAACCAGACAGAACGAAAAATGACACTGAAGATGGCATAATGGCGAAAACGGGTTGTCTGCGAACCGTATTTAAGAAAAGTCGCCTAAATTCGAAAATTTGTATGCGATTGCAATAAATAAGGTATCAGTTTATTTGAAAATAGATTTAATTTTAGATAGTACTCCATATTTTGAAATTGTAGAAGTTATCCATGGTCAATATTTAAAAAATTAAGAGAAATATGGGTCTTTTTTAATTTACCCGATGCAAAATCCCAATAAGCCTAGTCACAGATCATATTCGACCTTTGAAATCGAATCAAAAATAGCCATTCAAAGAATAAATCTACAAAATCATTTTTTCTTACCTAAATCGACAGGTCGCGACCTCTACATGGCTTTTAAAATTGGCAAAAATGTTGCACATCAAAACGAATAACAAAGCATTTTCGATGGGCACCCTAGTATCCGTACTTCTAAAATTGGTTCAAAACTTTTCAAAATATAAGCTTTTGAAAATATTGGAAATTCCACGTTTACCACGCTTGCTTTTTCCTTTTTTTTTAGCTCAATGGGCCCTATTCTTTACTTGTTTCCAAAATTACATGGATAGAGTCGTGAATTCCCCAAATTTGTTTTCCATGCATTTCCGTAAAAAACTATTGCCATTGGTACCACTGCAATTGAGTTGTTAAGAAAATGTGAGGCAAAATCTAAACTCAACAGATTGCTAATTTTTTACAAGTTCTGCTAATTTCTCGGTAATGGAATACATATAAAATGCTTTCAACAGAATTTATGCGAAGTATGCATAATCAGACCATAACAGTATTGCAATCGCATACAAGCTTCGCAGTGCGCATGCCAACAAAAAACCGCAGAGCAGAGTGAATGCTCTCCTGAAAGTATGCAACAAATTTTGGCTTGTTTGCCTTATTAGCGAATGGCAGGGTGCATATGAAGATTAATTTATTTTGTTATTTGCGTTAATCAAACAAATGATTTTTGGATGATACATTACCGAACGTTTTTTTCAGCGACTTATTTTTGTTTTGTTATATTTTTTTAATTTTCAATCTTTTTTTCAAATTGCTCAAAAATTGGAGATTTTACTTCTTAATTTGATTATTATTTTATTTGGTATATAAACAGTTAAGGTAGTCTGTTCATTCATTTTATTTGTGTTCGCCTTTAGTTTTATTTGTGTTTGAATCGGTTAATTACCATAGGGAATAAGTGAGCATATCAAATTACGTGATTGACCACTCACGTCTCCACGTGCAAAAAACTGTTATAGAAAAAACTTTCCTCATAGCAATTTACCTGCAATTTTTCTCTGTGTACTTGTCTAAATGCTTTTATTGAAGACGCATACCTTCGGTCGTATCTGTTGGTTAAGGGAGGGCATGCAACCGTGGCAAATGTACAGTACGAAATGAAAATCTAAATGTGCTTAGTTCAGACACAAACCTAGTTTTCATATCCGCTATTTTATTTACAAGCTGAACAAAAATTTTTTATAAGGTCGGATATCTTATTATATACATGTTATTTGTTTGTGTTATTTATGGCCTTATAGCAATTATATTAAAAAATTGTTGAATATTATACACGTGCTCACATCTTTACAATAAGCCGCATATTATATCTGATTCCGTTCGACAACACACAAGTTTGTAATGAAGCATTCCAACGAAAAATTGTTAAGCTTTTTTCAGTTTACGGTTCTTGCTAAGGGCAAAGATTTTGTTGGTTTTAAAATTTTAGCAAAAGTTATTATAAACAATTTATCAGATTGCAAATGAAAAGCGTGTGGGTATATGTATATGGATTGCTTGAAATCTATCTCAAATTTGTACTTGCGCTCTAGAAATTTTAGGTCTATGTTATGTAGTTCGACTATTGAATTAAAGACTTGTTGTCAATTAAATGTAATGCAATTGTTTATAAATCATGACTCCGTCGTAGTATTTAGTTATATTATTCTGCAACTCAACTAACGAAGCAACGAGCTCGGTGTGAAGACCTCTAATATTTTTCAAAAAGTATGTTTGTACGTACATATATACATACATTCTGCAAAAGGCAGATCGAAAGGGTCCGTTAGTGATACAGTTATTGAAGGAAATTCAATGCACCAGAATGAATGTTTTCTCTAAAATAATGTCTACATATGTATGTTTGGTGAAAATTAGAAACTACATTTGCAATATTATCATTTGAGGTCGTTAGAAATTAAAATACATATGTCTATGTAAGTATGTATAATTAATGATGGGCGAGACAAAGATGCGTTAGTTGACTGTCTCGAATGTTCAAATACCTCCATTAGTCTCCATGTTTTCTCTCGTAGGCCAATTGCCAGTCGCGAATAGTCGTGCTTAAGTCAAATTAACATTTTATTGTTGGCCTGCCTCGATGGTTTTATGTCCCAGACTTTGGCAATGAATTGTCAATCACGTTTAACATTCGACAACGATCGGCCAAAAAATGTCGGACCAGCTTGTGGAACATGATAACTTTATTTGTACATGCACTCAATTTTTATAATACATATAATAACTAAGAAGAAGCTTAAAAGCATATCCTTGTTGGTTGA
Organism: Rhagoletis pomonella; assembly: GCF_013731165.1. NCBI lineage: Eukaryota > Metazoa > Arthropoda > Insecta > Diptera > Tephritidae > Rhagoletis > Rhagoletis pomonella. Next base: position 21,421,562 of record NW_023458561.1, read on the forward strand.
TAAACAAATCAAATAAGATTAACGATGGTAATTATAGAGATTCTGCGGATTGCCTTTTAATTTTAATTTTATAGAGAGGATATAAAACGACGTGTTTTAATGTTATGAACAGTAACTAAACGCAGACACGTTATTTGCAGCAAATTTTCCTTAGCTCGTATGCCCAACAATTATCGCAATCAGTATAAATTTGAACTTGCAAGCAATATTTTTAACACGCAAAATTTGTCTACGATATGTAAATATACATATGTACATATTTAAAATAATGTTCGAATATCTGCACTTTCAATATTATAAATTTTGAAAATATATTTTTTTAATACACAACTGCACAAGTCTACGAAAGCTATCCATTTAGTTGACACGATGTCGACTCGAAACAATCGAAAAACATCTCGATTCGGGCAACGAGTCGATTACTGACTCGATTTTAATTTTGTAACGATGGCGACTTTCTTGATCGTTTAAACATCTCGGACTCGCCCATCGTTTAGGGAGTTCACAAGAGGTCTGTTCGATGAGTGGCACCCAAAGTGTAGAACAGTGCAGTGCAGAACAACATCTGACATTTAGCGCAGGAAAATACATCCGTTTAGTGCAAGAAAACCCTAATCGATCGCTTTTTTCTGCACCACAGTACTCTAGTGCGTTCTTCGAACAGACGTAATGTGTTGTATACTGTCGTATTTTTGTATGTCGTAAACTTTAAACGGCTTAAACTATAATTAAAGTATTCGCAAGCTACCATAAAAGTCGTATTATGAAATTTCACACCGTTAAAAAATAGTTGTTTGTGGTTTCAAGATCTCTAAACATTTATTTAGCCGCTAAAAAATTTACCGACATATGACAATACGACACTTGCGACACCTATAATATATTTTAAAATAGACTATAATAACCAAATGAGACTTTTTTAAAACAGTCACTTGCAACGACATGCGGAACACATTACATGTCCATATACAATAGTTGCCAACTTAGTGCTTTAAGCACTAGATTTAGTGCTTTTTGAAAATTAAAACGCCAAAAAAAATTATTTAGTGCCTAGTGCCTTTTTAGTGCTTTTTTTCTGAACTGAAATTACTTCGAGATAGTTAAAACCTGAAATAATTTGAAATATTTAAGGCTGTGGCAGCACTGAATTAACAAGAATCTACAAATTTAAATGGACTAAAATACAACCATGATTGATAAAAAATTTTATTCAAAAAAATTTGGTGCTTTTAGTGTGGTAAAACGCCTTTTTTCCAAGTTTTTGCTTTTTGAAAATCGAAAGATGGCAACACTGCCATATACATATACTTAAATGAATATACACACATATGTACATAAATAAATAGTACATCGAAATCAAACTGTTTAAGCTTCAAATTTTATCTTACGAAGTGTTAGAGAATCATAATGTACGCCTACTCGCTTCGTGAAAATTATGGACAATAATATGGCAAACCGGTGTAGGTGCATCATTTCTTGATATCAAGCGTTTGTTCACAGGGTTAGGTACTAAAGAAAAATACAAATTTAATTAAATAAAAAATTAGCATTTGTACTCTATAGTAGAGTTTGGACTTATTCATAAAAATCTAATTGATTTAAAAACCTCTAAGGACAGTTCCATACAAATTTCACGTTTATAAAGCATTTAAAATCTTGTTTAATTTTATAAATTTGGGTGATTTAAATATGAAAATGTATGGTGTTTTCAAAGCAAAACATCGATGCACTATCGATTGTGAAACATACAACACATGTTTGCATTTTTCTCTAATAACTGTATTTGGTAAAAATATATTAAAAAGCGGCTGATGTAAGCCACAGTTAGTGTTAGAAGCTAAATTTTAAGAAAAGTGACCTCCAAGATGTGTTTTAAAATACACCTACAAAATAAGTTCTAACCATTTTTTTTGTTAATTAATTTTAGTAATATTTTTTATCAAAATATAGTTAGTTTTTTAACAAAAACCGTACGAATCCTAGTTTAAACTTTCCAAATTTTTGCGTATATAGTTTTTTAGCCCATTCAAGTGTAAGATTTAAATGGCTTATATTAGCGTTGATTTTTTTCTCGCATTTGATTCCATAACGAATAAACACAATTTATTTTTATACGGACGAAAACCGTAATATCTTCGACAGATAAAAAAAGGAACAGTCCAGCGCCTTCGTCTTGGCCTGCAGGCTGTATCGGAGATACAGCCGCTAAATTTAAACGTAGAATACGTGGTATGGTTAAGAGCATATCCAAGTAAAAAAACAAAAGCACACACTAAGCAAAAAATATCGATAACAAAAGCGATAATAATATCGGTAGCAAAATCGATAAAAACATCGATAAAGAAATCGATGAAAATATTGATATCAAAATCGAAAAAATATCGAAAGCAAAATCGATAGCAAAATCGATAACAATACTGATTACAAAATCGATTACAAAATCTATCAAAATATCGATTACAAAATCGATAACAAAGTCGATAACAAAATCGATCATAAAGTCGATAACAAAATCCATAACAAAATCCATACCAATATCGATAGCAACATCAATAAAAATATCGAATATAAAACCTATAAAAAATCTATAACAATATCGATAGCAAAATCGATAAAAATATCGGTAACAAAACCGATAAAAGTATCGATCATTATATCGGTGAGTTCCGAAAATATCGATAGCAAAACCAATAACAATATCGATAACAAATTCGATGAAAATATCGATAACGAAAGCAATAATAATATCGATAGCTAAATCGTAAACAAAATCAATAAAAATATCGATGACAAAACCGGTAAAAATATCGATTACAAAATCGATTAAAATACCGACAACAAAATCTATAAAAATATCGGTAATAAAATCGATAACAAAATCGATAAAAATATCGATAACAAAATCGATAAATAATCTATCATAAAATCGATTACAGTGTCGATAACAAAATCGACAACAAAGTCAACAAAATATCTATAACAAAATCGAGAAAAAATATCGATAACAAAATCGAAAAAATACCGATCATTATATCGATAAGTTCCGAAAATATCGATAGCAAAATCAATAACATTATCGATAAAAATTTCGATAGCAAAATCGATAAAAACATCGGTAATAAAACCGACAAAGTATCGATTATTATACCGATAAACCCCGAAATATGTACTTACGGACACATACATACTTTTTGTCTCCTTCCCACGCTTCCAATGCGTGCACGTGTTTGCAAAATGATGACGAGGTGATTTTGTATGGAAAATCATTTATGCCCATATATTTGAATAAAATAAACATATATAGAAGACATCAATCAATACTTCCCATATACCAAACGAAAGGAAAACTCTTGAATTTTTGATTAAAGAAAACAAAAATAAAATCATTCAAGCGGTTTTCGAGCATTTTGGTAATGAAAAAAAATTTGCAAATTTTTTCAACAATTTTTTGCCTTAAAATGCTCAATATTTGTTAAATTTATATAAAATTTTTACCCGATAATATTTCTACTGCTCCAAAGAACCTATATCCCGAAAATGAAAGTTATATATGCCAACAATAAGTTGCTAGAGCACTTTGAATGCTCAAAATTGACCCCAAAATAAGGCAATGTTTACCGTTGTTTTTACGACAGAAACCGAATTGGTTATTTACAAAAATGAATCTGTCGACAGGTTTGGGATTTTATCTTTGAAACGCCACACTTTTCTTTGAAATCGCTTTATTAGTTCTCGTGCAATAAGCGTTTTTGTGAAGCTCTAAAAATTACAACTACAACATTTGAACATAGCCCCCATACCTTAAGGTAAGACGTATTCTACGTCAAAATTCCCAATACTCAACGCTCCTTTTTGGCTATTTGTAACTTGCACTATATTCGAAACTCGAACCAACGATGGATTCTGAAATATAGCCAAGATTTTATATTTCACGGTAGATGAGAGAAAAACTATCGATTGTGGCGTGAAAAACATCGATGGTGGAGAAAATTTGAAAACATCGATACTACCGATCTCCCCTTACAAAGCTTCAAAGCGCAGGTAGCAGAAATTTCTCACTCGTTTGCCTTTATTTTTAGAACACGAATACGAAAAGAGAAAGAGGCAATCAACAGCAGAAAGTATTTGACCGAAATGAAAAGGAACCCTTAAATATGTAAAGCTCAAGAACTTCCATTTTATAACCAAATTTGACAAAAGATGACGAAAAATCGTTCAAAAATACATCAAATTTATATCTAATATTTTTTGGACGAGCTTTGTTTTTATTTTTAACCGATTTCAAAGAAAAGAGAACGTTATCGATTCGTCGGAATATTTTTATTTTTATGTACGTTACCACATAATTTTGAACCACATTAACGCGTTTCTATAATTCTATTCTCTAAAGGAAAGGTGGTATCATGCTAATTTCGTTTAGATCCGATCATTGAATCATGCAGAAATTAACGGTACTCTTTATATGAGAATTGAAGTTGGGTGTTTTTTTTAATTACTTGTTATAATGAACTGCTTAGTTTAGTTTTTGTTTGTGGCTGAGGGAACATTAATATCTACAATGTTAACTAGTGGTCGCAGTGATCAGTTGAGGTGAGTTAAGATAAAGTAAGGTGCACAAAATGAGTGGATAATAAACATCTTAATCTTCAGTTTTATATTTACCCTTGGCTCTTTACCTTCACCTTTATTTCTATCTCCCTTTTTTGTCTTCATATTTGCCTTTCTTTTTGTCTTTATCATCGTCTTCGTATTTTTCCCTGATTATAGCTTTGTTTGATACTGACCCCATTCTTTATCTTATCTTTAATCTTAATCGTCGAATTCATCTTCCCCTTTCTACTCATCTTCATCTCTCTCTTCATTTTCCTCTTCATATATATCTTCCTCACCACCTTCGTCTTCTCCTTAATCTCAATCCGGATCTTTGTCAATATTTTTATACCCGGTGATAATGGACGATTCTTTCATGCTGGGCGCATATATGTAATACTTCTATATTGGCAGTAAGCTAACTTCTCAATGTGTAAGCATTCCGAAATCAAAGCGAGACAGTCTAGTACTGTTTTTGTCAATGTATTGTGTACTTGAGTGCCGTTTTTGTATATGAGTCGTGTACATGTTTATTTATAAACGTATATGTTCCTTTTCTTTCGTACATGTTTATTGATATATCTGTACTGTAGTGTTTTCGGACGGTACTAGCTCTTACTGCCAATATAGGAGTATTACATATATGGCTGGGCGCTATCATCAGGCAGAACTAGCATTAAGGAAGCAGTCGAATGTCTGTTAAAGTGCTCGACTTGGCAGGAGAATTTTCCCCGGTCAGACTCATTTGGGTACCAGGCCATATTGATATTGCAGAGAATCTCGTTGTGGGGCAAGAAAGGTACCCTCAAATTGTACTTACTGGGTAAAGAGTGGGAGTACTTTATCTTTGGTAAGTTTATTGGGAGGATACTAAAGTACTGGTTTTCACGCGATGGGGCTAAATATCACATCGAATCGTCACTGTTTACAGAACAATGAGGTGGAATCAAAACTTTTTCTGCCTAGACTTCGTGAGGCTGCGAAAAATATTTACTTAGTACAAAATAAGTTGTTCCTTGCAAAAATTCATTATTTTTATCTTACTTATCTTATCTCTTATTGACACTGTTATGAAGCTATAATAAGGTTCAAAATTGTTTGATTCATCTTTTTTTTGCTTTATTTTTTGCCCATTTAGCCTTTTCTCTGAAAAGGTTTTGGCAACACTGCCAACCACGCCCACCCGGCAATTTAAAAAATACGAAAAGTGTGATAAATCAATAAATACTGAAACCAATTCACACAAAATCGATATTTGCACTAACATCTCATTAATAGATAAGACTTTTATAAATTTCTGGCTACATAAGCGTAAAACTAAGTCCACTTCCCATTTGTCGGTAAATTTCCGAAATACGAAAACTCCGATATTTCAATAACTAAGGAAGTAAATTTAATTCAAGTTAATAGGTACTTGCGACCAGAGTTGAGCACGCTATCCTATATTTTTAATGCACTGAGCATTTTATTACCACTATTCGTGTTACACGAATCGTGTAGTGATATTGAAATTCGAAATGCACTACCACTAAGTGCATAGTGACAGTGAACACCATTTTTCACTACCACTAACCATAATGTGTGACCCCGCCCATTTACGAACACATAATTGAGTGTATATGACCAAATCTCACGAGTTGTTAAATTTTTCGACAAAAACATATTTTGGTGGAAATTGGTAATACACCTATTTTAGAAAATTCATGATCTGCAGTTTTGTACATAGAACAGGATTCTAACGCGACATTGTATTTAAATAAAAACTGAAAAAGATGTACTAAACAAGTAAAGAAGTATAAGCTCGGGCGAAACCGAACTTTATATACTCGGTGCAGGTATCAAATACCTTTGCACGATACTTAGGACTGTTTTCTCGATTTCAAACGTTTTCGATAATATGTTGAGTTAGGCAGTTTGCTAGAAATCGATGAAGTGGTTACCGAGATACACTGTTGTATTCATAAAGTGGGCCCAATTCCTTAAAGTCTATAGCAGTCTTATTTATTGTTAAGAGATTGTTGTAACTTTTAACTTGGAGTAAATTAGCGCCTTTACTTAGTTATTGAAATATCGGAGTTTTCATATTTCTGAGACTTACCGTTATACGGGAAGCGGGTGTAATTTTAGTCTGATTTGAATAATTTTTCACATCTTTCTTTTCCGTACCAACGTTATTAAGTGTACCGAGTTTGGTAGAAATTGATAAATCGGTTACCGAGACACTCATTTGTGGTCATAAGTGGGCGGCCCACGCCCATTATCCAAAAATGTATAATAATATGATTTTCTGCTAAGTGGTGATTGCAACCATCGATTTTAAGTGAATTTTCCTTAGCAGTTGCTGATTTATGGCAGTTTTCGAGTTTTTGTAAATTACCGTTGCATGGCAGGTGGGCGTGGTTATTGCCCGATTTCAAAGATTTTGAACAGTTTTCGTAACTAGACCCTGGGCAATGCACGCACCGGGTTTGGTAAGGATGGGTTAAGCGGCTACTGAGATACAGCATTTCATTATAAGTGGGCGGGGTTACGCCCATTTTTAAAAAATTTCATAATATGTACGGCGATGTCCTAGGAAAGTGGGGCATTCATTTTTGCATTACCAGCAATGCAGGAATGAATGTGATTTAGTATGAACTTTTTGCAACTTTTTGGATACATTAGAATGCTGATTACATATTAAGCAGTAATAGAATGAAGAACTCATAAGAAATGCATTACATTATTTATCACGCGTATAATGCATTACTACTTTTCCCACTGGGTATACCCGTATTTGCGTATGTAACGTATACGGCCCGTAGTACCATACACCGTCACTACCTTGCGTGACATTTATAACTTTGCCAGCGAAGCACAAGACGTAAAAGGTATGCCACAATTAACCAGGGACCGAAAATAATCGTTATCATGAAGGATTTTTATTTAAAAATCATTGTATAATCGTTATTTTATGATTTATATTTTTTCAATCAAAAATAATCGTTATTCTTTGATTTTTATTTTTTCAATCATTTTTAATCGTTATTTTATGATTTTTATATTTTCGATCAAAAATAATCGTTTTTTTATGATTTTTATTTTTTCGATAATTTTTAATAGTTACTTTTTGATTTTTATTTTTTTGATCATTTTTAATCGTTATACTATGATTTTTATTTTTTCGATCATCTTTAATCGTTACTTTATGATTTTTATTTTTTTGATCATTTTTAATCGTAATCGATCGAAAAAAATAAAAATCACAAAATAACGATTAAAAATGATCGAAAAAATAAAAATCATAACATAACGATTAAAGATGATCGAAAAAATAAAAGTCACAAAATAACGATTAAAAATGATCCAAAAAGTAAAAATCATAAAATAACGATTAAAAATGATCGAAAAAATAAAAATCATAAAGTAACGATCAAAAATGATCGAAAAAAACATAACGATTAAATTTTGGTCCCTGCAATTAACGCCAAGAAAACAATTTCTGACTGCTTTTTTACTCGTGAAAATTGCTGTGGATTTTATATTTTTAGTTTTAAAAATATCAACAATGTAATTAATTTTATGTTTTCGCCTGAAAATTCGAATTCTGACGAAACACAATAAATATTAAACCTTATTCTATGATTTTTATTTTTTCGCTCAACGAAATTAGTTATTGAGTGATTTTTATTTTTTATTAATAGTAAATGTTCTATGAATTTTATTTTTTGGCTCAGAGATATTAATTAATATTTAGTTTTATTTTTCCACTTAAAAGTAATGACTACACTGTGCAACACAATTTTTCTAACGGAAAAACTTTCAACTCAGGTCGATAGTACTAAAAGGGTTTTGCAAAGTTAGCTAGCTTTTAAAAGATATTGGCGTTCAAAATTTGGCCCTTGCATTTAAAAAAAAAAATCCAGTAAATCGCTTACGTCGCGCTCTATTACTTCCCCTACTTACTACTTCATCTCGTTCTACGTACGTCTTCATACTCCACCATAAAATTTTCGCTAATATTGCGTCAGGAGATTGCTTTCCTCTATACCTGATCAAATGAAGTTTATTAAAAGGTTGTTTGACGAAAAGGGAAACAAAAAAAATTTCATAGGTGCGAGAGGTATATAAAGTTCGGTTTCGCCAGAGCTTGGACATCGTTACTGGTTAGTTTTAAGATTTTAAAAAACGAATAATGTTCGTAAATGGCTCTGTGTATGAGTGTCGCTCTAAGCTGTTTTATGTACATATTTTTTAACAATTACAAAACTAAAAATTTATATGTCTTTTTATATGCGCTGCTGTTTTCCAGACATAATGATAGCCCTTTGCGTTGGTTCTTTAGTGGAAGTGGTTTTTAGGTGGCGGGTCCCAAACTCAGAACAAACCCTTGCTGGGAGAATGGTAGCTCTTCTATTTTAATGCATATTAAAAAATTAGTTAATTCTATTGAAGTAAAACACAAACTTTTACATACGTATAGGTATTTTAATAATAAAAAAATATTCAGTAACAACGGAATGGCTGCTGCTTTCTTACAGCTAATCTTTTGAGCAATTTCGCGGCGACATTCGTACCTGGCGGCGTGTTGTGGTTTTGCTACGCCAGACTTCCAGGTTCATATGATATGCGCAAGTATATATATGTATATATGTATGTGTTTTTAAATACCACCAGACATAATTTTTTATCACAGAATCAACAATCTGCGTTATCGCTTGCTAAACAATACAAATTGCCTTTCCATCACTTACTTAGTTCAGAATTTTGGGTGCATTCCACAACATCAAAATACAAAGCATCAGTCTCTTTTATTTCTAAATCTCAGTAGATTGTAATGCCAAATGTGCGCAACGATGGTTAGATGCTAGTTTTCAACTTGGTTGCGCAGATTAGACTTTTTTCTAGTGCGGTTTATAAATAAAAGAGACTAATGCTTTGTATACAATTCTTATAGCTAGATTGTTATAGATATTAAATTAAATTAGGTAGGAAATAACTTTGTTCCAAAAATAATACGCACACCAGCTGCGATATGTATGCAAGTTGTTTTTTCGTTACAATTTATAATACAAATTAAAGCAAAATAAGTACTTATTTATACATAAGATTATAAAAATTGCTGCCTAAGAGTAAAAAGTTGCCAAGTCCACTTTTTTATATTATTGTATACTTTGATGCAAGAAGCAAGAACAATAAAAATGCTAAAGGTTTGTTATGGAAACTTAACGTAACCTAGAGCCTGTCACTTAGAAATTTTATTAAATGGATGTTGATAATATTTGGACAGGCGGAACTTAAAGTAACTTAATGTCACGTCGAAGCCTATTTAATTTTGATTTTCTAAGTTCTAACTTAGGTTAAGTTAATTTAAGTTGCCATAATCAGAGTTTAACTATTTAATTTCCAACCGTTTAGATTCAGCTATGTACATTTGTTATTCCAAGTGACAAGTCACAAGGAATATAAACTGGATTTAGCAACTTTTTTCTCTAAGCTAGCGATATGTACATTTGTATGTACTTGCATGTGGTTGCACAAGAGCGGCGCATGTGCCGCAATTGTTTACATAAAGCAAGCAAAACATTACATTGCTAAATTAAAAGCGAAAATCCATGATACATACATATTTCTTATACACACATGCATCCATCTATTTAGGTGTACATATGCACATATAATAAACATAATCATAGTACATACATAAATATATATAGTATGCGAATTATATTTTCCCAAAAAAAAAAATAAAAATTAAATTTCTTTAATAAAAGTTATACAACTTTTTAAGCACTACTTCATTTCATACACATGCATACATATGTACACACGTAAATACGTATAAATATGTGTATATGTATGGAAAAGTCCAACATCACTTTCATCGTCACTTTCATACTTTCCGTGGATTATAAACTCCAAGAAACGTGTTGCATTGTGAGCAATAATGATTGCCAGTCCGACAGCTGTTCATGCAATAGGGCACCAAACAAGCACAACAACAGAAACTGCAATGGAATGCAATAAATTAGTTTTTTTTTTTTATAATACATTTTTACAATAGATAGTTTTAAGGTTTTATTGGGAAAAATGTGTACTTTGGCAGTAAAAAGTAATTATTTTCGTTTATTGATTTTCCTCTCTCCTTCTTACCCGGCCAAGCATAGTATTCCCGCACAAATATGCGTTCGTGTGTTGGGTGTGAAAACCATTCGCGTCGTTTTGTTGGCACCGCAGACGGGACAGGTGACCGCACATGGATTGGGACCTAATTTCATGCGCGTTGGAACATTACCTGAAAGAATAAATACGTATATATAAATTGTTTATTTAAGAATATCGGTCCAGTTTTTCTAAATTTTTTAATCGACTTCCAAAAAAGGAGGAGGTTATCAGTTCGTCGGAATATTTATTTATTTTTTTGTTATGTATGTCACCGCATAACTTTGGACCACGTCAACCGATTTCAAAAATTCTTTTTGCATCGGAAAGGTAGTGTCTCAGAGGTGGTTTAGATCCCATCATTGGATAATGAAATATATGTGTGTTTCGAAAAAAAAAAAATATTTGGGGCCAATCTTTATTTCATCAACGGTAGGTATAATAAAGGGACTCCCTGCAAAATATTTGTATGAATTGATCGAAATTTAATCATTACTAATAAACTCCATAATTTTATAACCTTTTCCGGCAACACCGAATGCTAACGCCTCTCCGTTATTGGGCTTAAAAAGAACAAGGCTCCGATAGAAACGACACACCGGCTAAACTGTTCGATGTCGGCGGCGATGAGCTGGTAGGGCGCATGCATCAGGTGTTAAGCGCGATTTGATTAAATGAATACATGCTCGAAAATGGGAATATCTGTGTGCTTTGTTGAAGACACAAGAATGCAGATGATGATTAACTATTCTGATATCTACGCTGACGGGTCCATCTCTGCCGGCTGTTTGCATGAAAGCGCAGACAATAATGAATATGATTGACACTTGGTGTAATGGAAATGGGCTCACCGCAAACTTAAACAAAACTATTGTTGTGATCTTCATTAGAAGGAGAGGGTTCGATGGTCTCATTCCCTAACACTTATAGGAGTCACAATTCAGACTTCTCCCGAAGTGAAGTATCAAGGAGTAATTCTGAAGACAAAGCTATCGTGGAAATCTCACGTGGAATACAAGACCTCCAAAGCACTGGCAGCATTTTTGCAATGTAAACAGGTCTTTGGCAAATTGTGGGGTCTGTCATCAAAGGGAATCCCCTGTATGTATACCTCTATGATCTGACCCATTTGCAGTTATGCATCAGTGGTATGGTGGAGCAGACTCTCAATCAGTAGTGTGGGAAGTCTGCTTGCTAAACTTGAAAGAACTATTGCTGGGCGCTGTACGAGAGCTTTCTCTACAACACCTGGCGCTGCTCTCTTAATGCACTGCTGCACTCACCGTCACTTTGTGTCCTCTTACGTGGGGATGCCTTAAAGGCCACCTGCAGACTAAAAAGAAACGGATGTTGGTATAACACTGAGTGGGGTGGGGCGGAAATTGCTTGCGGCTGAGATTTACACATTTGTGTATTTTCAATGCTACATGATAGTACGCCACCATTACTTCTGTTGAAGAGATTCTATAATGTTGAATTCCCTGGGGCTGAACGTTGGTTTAACACCAGCACTGAGGCCAGACACACACATTGTCGAATCTACACTGATGGCTCCAAAACTGGAGGGGAAGTAGTTTATGTGCCTGCAGTGACAGCCAAGCTGCACTTAGACATTGGACAGCCTTCTAACTGCTTCCAAACTAGTTCGCCAGTGCAAGTCTCGACTAAATCATGTTGACAAACATAACGAGCTTGTTTTACTCTGGGCTCCAGCTCACTCGGGAGTATTGGAAATGAGGCATATGACCATTTGGCCAGAACTGGCTCAGACCAGTTGTTCCTCGGTCCACAACCAGTTATCGTACTTCCACCTTCGGTTATCGAAGCCATCATCAGAAACTGAGTGAATATTTCGCTCAGCAATGACTGGGAGGCATCGAGGGCTGCAGGTGGACAAAACTCATGTTGCCTTTAATTTCAGAGGTTCTATCTAGTTTATTGCTCACACTGAGCAGACGGGACTGCAGACAACTTGTTGGACTGCTGACTGGCACAAACACCTCCATTTGATAAGCATTTATGACAACTCCGTTTTCCCATCCTGCCTTGAAGAGGATGAGACAGTGGACCACTTTTTGTGCTTCTGCCCCATCCTTGGTATGAGACATTTGGCCGCGATGTGTTGAGGGACGGAGGGAATACCTAAGCTCTTTGACACCAAACAATCTGCTTAGGTTTATTCGGAAATCGTGCAGATTTAAAAAAGATTAAATTTTATGTGGCGTAGAAATGTGGACGATGTTGAAAGGGCTTTCGGGTGGCGGCTACAGAAAAAGATATAATCACGAACCAATGGGTGGGAGACGAAAGCAAGGGTGGCTAAAAACACACTAGAAAGAACAAGTGCCGATGGACCCACCTTTACTAGGTATGCGGTTGCCTCTGACGAAAGTACAGTTGTACAAGGCTGTGATCATAAATGTATGAGAAGTACTATTTTCTTGGTTGAAACTACCACAAAACAACGGAAGAAAATGCTTCATAACTAATTCTTGAAAAGGCGGGTCCAAAAAGTGAAGCCCAGAAGAGCTAATGAGGGTTTGATGATTGCCGATCACTGCCAGGTGTTTTTTCTACGATAAGTGACTAGTCAGCAGTCCCGCAAGTTGTATGAAGTCTCATCTGCATGTCCAGAGTAACATGAGTTTCGCCAGAGTAACATGAGTTTCGCCGAGTTTCGCCCATCTGCGGTCCATCGAAGCCTCTCAAATATTCGAAATATTTACCCAGTTTCTGATGTTGACTTCGTTGACCAACTGGCACAGGTGGCGGATCAAGGAATACCTGGACCGAGAACTCACTAGCTAGATAGCCTGATGTCTCATAACAAGGCACTCCCGAGTAAATCAAGTTCGTTATGTTTTCTAACATAATTTAATCGTACCTTGCGATGCCTTGAATTCAGATTAGTGTAAACTCCTACCCCTCCGCCGATTTGCTACCACGTATTCCATGGCCTGAGGCAAATTCCTCAAGATAGAAGTGAAGGCCTATCCCGTCACCTTCAATATAGACTTCAGATCATGTGCCTGTGTCAATAAATATTCTACAAGTTCGTCTTCGGGTTAAGTCAGCACGCAGCCTCAGGAAACCTAGTATTGTAGTATCTTTTGAGCAAACGCAATGATGGCATACTGTCCCTTGGTTTTATTTTAAGCCTACAAGTGGCCTTGAGGGCCTACCCGCCAATAAAGACATTAGTCTAAAAGTTGTCGAGGACGGGGATATCCCATTAAAGCCCAGGTCAATAGCTGCCAAAAATTCTATAAAAAAGGTGCTGCCTTGCATTCACATACTTAAACACTTATTAAATAATTTGTTTATATACAATAGCAATTTAGTAGACGAACCAAAGCAAAGAGAAACCGCAATTACGCAAAAGTTAAAAATTAAAATTTCAAAATGAAAAAATAAATAAATAAATGAAGTGCTAAATAAGCTGCTGTGTTGACTCACCTACTTGTGTTGTTGGTGATTGTGTTTGTTGTTGAGGCAGTGGTTGTACCACAATCACAGGCCTTGTCTGGCCGTGGTGTGGTAATGGCTGAGACGATGGCGCTTGTGGTTCAGGTGTGGTCACCGCCGGTGCGCTAGGTGTCCAACCCAGCGCACCACTGCCTGCTCCTCCTTTAGTGTTTGACACAGTTGGCGTCGGCGTAGGTGTGGAAGTGGATGCTATAGCAAAGTCATATGAAGGAGGCGCCTCAGCTGGCAAGCCCATGGCAGCAGAGGCAGATATGCGATGACCATGAGTGGCAGCATTGTGTGCAGGATCGATATCCGGATAGAGCATAGCGCGTTTTTGATCCATTTGGATTTATTGTTTTCTGTGCTAAAAAATTATTTAGACGTGTGTTTATATATGTATGTATGTGCGTCGGTATTTCTAGAGAGCGTAGGCCTTCAAAGGTCACTGATTAAATGTGCCAAGTAACTCGTAAAACGTGTTTTTATTGTTTATTTCGCTTCGCGCTTCACTGCACTGTTCACATTCAATTCACTTGTGATTTTGTAATCAAATGCACATATATATATATTTTTTTTAATATAAAAAAATCTACGTTTTTAGTGTCGCGTTTACAAAGTGAATGAACGCCACAACGATCTGCTCAGACTCGCTTACACACCGCGACTGAAGTTGCAAAGTTCGAAAGCTTATTCGCGTTCGGATTTCGGATTTCTACCCAGCGATTTACGTATGTGTTTATTTATTTTATATTTTATTTTTCAATTTTACTTTATATTGTAGATTTATTCAGTACCTATTATTTTATTCTTTGCAATGCTTCGCTTTCATTTCGCTTTGATTTGAGCTTTTCATTTTACTTGTTTACTCGCGGCAATCTGCTTCTGCTACAAAATATATATCTTCAGCTGATCTGCTAGAAAAAACTCAATCGTCGACGAGATGCATAGGTACATGTGTATATGTGAATTATATATGTATGTAACTGCATTAAGTCTGAAATTGCAAAATTTTTGTAGAAAAATCGCGAAAAAGCAAAACCCGCAAAAGTAAAACTCCAAAATCGTAACTACGAATGGCTAATCAGCGACCATCCGAAGTATCGACGGAGTGAACTCTTAGGGCCGGTTGTTCAATGTCTTATTAGTACAAATCGGAGGTAGAAGCTCCGGTTAGATACAACGACTGCTTTATCGATCACATGTTATACGCATGATGTCGAAATTGTCGATAATGATGTCTAACCGGCAAGTAGTGATAACCAGACATTGAACAACCGGCCCTTAACCAGCCAACAAAAATGAGCAGTTACATATAACAATAAAAATAAGCGTTAACAAGAGCATTGAAAATAATCATGCAATATTGCGGACAGTAAAGCAGTCAGCCACAATTTTCGTTATGCGAACACTCAAAATCTGTATCTATTTTTCTGTGACTTTGCAAAATGTTTTGGCATACATTATCTTAACTACCGGCAAATCAGCGTACGGCCAAGCATGCCCGGTAGGAATTTTCTCAGCGTTGTATTCTAAGCTAATGCTAAAAAATATTCGGCAAATAAAAGCTCTCCGCACCTCAGAATGTTACAACTCGCTTGCTTTGTTTCCAACATCCGACACGGCTCGCCGGAACGATGTTATTTTTAATTGTACAATAATAATAACATTCGTCAAGTGTACCAGGAAAAACTTTTATGGCAGCATTTGGTTCAAACTCCACCAAGTTGTTTCTAATGGTTACTGGTAAGCAATGTGTAAAAGAATTTTTTTTCTAGCATGGTTTTTGTCGAGTTTAAGCATCCAAATTTCAGCCCTTTTTCTTAGAATCAAAAATTGCTGACCTATTAGAACTTGGTGGAAAC
>NW_023458561.1:21437722-21440783 GCF_013731165.1 Rhagoletis pomonella
TTTTTTTTTTGCAAAAAATTTGCAATAAAATAATTTTCTAAGCTTTCCAATGATATATAATTTGTATTGGGCGTGGCAAAAGGACTACAAGTTTGGCTGACTTCCCAAATGCCAATTGCTTTGCATACGTACAAAGTATAATGTTCCACAACGCCGAACTACAAAATATTGACAATGTATACTTTTCCAAAACGCATCCGAAAAGTTATCGAAACGCATCGCTAGAGCAATCAGCTCGTTTGTTATTGGTTACCATTGGTGTTTTAAAAATGGAAAATTCAAAAAATGTATTTATTGCTGTATTGCATACTAGCAGACCCGGCCAAAATTTCTTTCTTTATTCAAATATGTGGTACAAAGTTTTCACCATAATTCACGTTCACCTTTGGTTTTGTGATCGGCAGAAAGCATATCCTCCATTGCCGTCTTAAATAACCTAACGAAAGCGTTATGTCCGTGACGAAGCTCTTGCGGAAACAATGATCCGGCTCGATGGTGAATCGTCCTTGAATCTGCATAGAAAAGGTGGTGGCA
Organism: Rhagoletis pomonella; assembly: GCF_013731165.1. Lineage (NCBI taxonomy): Eukaryota > Metazoa > Arthropoda > Insecta > Diptera > Tephritidae > Rhagoletis > Rhagoletis pomonella. The sequence continues at coordinate 21,438,257 of NW_023458561.1, forward strand.
AAAAATGAGAGAAAATAATTGGTCCACAGAAATCCAATATAAATAGACTTATTTCAGACTAAATACCATAAATGTCTTACAATGGAGTTTGTAGGCATTCATCAAGAATTGTCTTTATTTTGTTTAGTCGCCGTAAAACAAGGACCGCAATGGTTATGGTGGTCGATTTAGCGGTGGTAATTCGATTTTAATCCCTTGTGTCGCCGAATGTCTTCACTCGACGATTTTTAGCAATAACTGGTTTCCAGCGCCACCTTGCGGCTCTTTTTTCAATAGTATTGCCCCTGCCGTTACCAATATACATCTTGCTTTTGAGGCAAATCGAACCATAAATGCGGTTTTTAGTAATAACTCGACTCCGGAGCCACCTGGCGAGCCATTTTTTTCGCAGAAATATTTCCCTTGACGTTACCAATACATATTTTGAATATTAGCCAGATCAGATCATAAATACGATTTTTAATAACTCAACTCAATTGATTTGATTGATTGATTTCAAAACCTTCATACCAAGTTCCAGGACTCCACCACAAATGCTTCCAGAAGTATGCGGTGACTATTACCAAAATATCCTATTAAAAAAAAAAAAAATCGATACAGCCGTTCGCGGGATCACTTCTTAAAAAAAGGTGGCACTTCTCTTAATATAATTGGTGGAGATAATATATACTATACTAGCTTTTACCCGCGGATTTCACTTCGGCAAAATAATTTATGTAAAGGTGTTATATTTTATTTCTGCTCTAATTTTACTGTAGGAGAATACGGAAGGACAGTTGTATAGCTTGGGTGTTATGTAATTAAATGTAATAATAACTTTCTGGCACATCAGGTGTTTTAATTTACATTAAAATATCTCCAATAAATTATGTATGTATGTAAGTAATAGTAGAAATACCAATGTTGTAATATTAAATTTTTAGCTATCTAATTTCTTTGGAATAATAACTCTAATATTATTTTTAATACTTCACATTATCATAGATTTTATTTTCGATAAAGTTTTGGGTTTTGGTTTAAGGAATTCTTGTTTATTGTCATTAAAAAAACTAAGCGGTCTGGAAACTGAGTCCTGTAAATTCGAAAGGCATACCAGAAAGAATTAAAGGGGCCATGTAAATTGTGGTTCCGAAGTTATGGCTGATACAACAATTAACGCCAATTTTATGTGCTACGCCCCCTTTTACAAACTCATTTATATAAACATACCTTACTATAAGTGCCTATGTACTATAGATATGCCTGCATATCAAATTTCAAATTTATGTGACTTTTCAGAAATTATGGCTGATCAAAAATTCCACGCCTATGAGATGATCCACGCCCCCTTTTACAAACTCATTTATATAAACATACCTTACTATAAGTACCTATGTACCATCGATATGTCTGCATATCAAATTTCACGTTTATGTGACTTATCGTTTCGAAGTTATGGCTGATTAAAAATTCCACGCCTATAAGATGTGCCACGCCCCCTTTTACAAACTCATTTATGTATACCTTACTATAAGCACCTATGTCTGCATACCAAATTTCACGCTTATGTGACTTATGGTTCCGAAATGAAAGCTGATAAAAATTCTCCGCCTTTGCGATGTGCCACGCCCCCTTTTACAGACTCATTTATATATATACCTTACTAAAAGCACCATAGATACATATGTCTGTGTACCAAATTTCTAGTTCATGTGATTTACGGTTCCGAAGTTATAGCTGATTAAATAATTCACGCCTACGGGAGGTGCCACGCCCCCTTTTTCCAATTCCTCCCATCATTTCGCATGAGTATGGAATTAATTTCACTTATCTCGACACCAAGCTTCAGTACTCTACCAAATACTTTAAGAGATATACATCATGAAAAAAGTTTTAGCTAGTATGGGAGGTGCCACGCCCCCTTTTCCAGTACTGCCGATTTTTCTCTATGCCAATAACCTTCCCGGGGTAAAAAAATAAGTGTGCAAAATTTCGTGCGATTTTGGGTCGCGGTTCAAAAGTTATACGGTAATAAACAAACAGACAATCACATTTATATATTAGGTAATGCATCGGTCCCTGGTCCACCTATAAGAAAAAATAATCCTATATGTTAATCCAGGCCGTAAGCTTCAATTTCAAATAAAACGGAACATATTAGAAGAAAAAATGGATCCTGTATGTTAATCTAGAAAAAGGCTTTCTACGTACTAAATTTCAAGCAAACCGAACGATAAATAAAACTCTTTCGAATAGATCACTCTCTGGTCCACTTCAAGGAAAAAAAAGAATCATATATGCTAATCTAAGCAAAAAGCTACACTCTAAAAAGTGCATGTAAAACTACTACTGAAAAGTGTTTATTTTTCAACCAGAATCTGTTCAAGTATACGCACAAGATGTTCAAGATTTGATTTTGAACATGAGTTGTTTAAAATATACACATGAAATGTTTAAAATTACAAACATTTTGATAGTAAAAATATATTTTTTACAAATAATAAATACTAAGTGCCAGGGGCGCACGCAGGAATATATTTTTGGGGGG
>NW_023458561.1:21440883-21443147 GCF_013731165.1 Rhagoletis pomonella
CGCGAATGGGGTCCTTGGCCGTTTCCCTTTTGTCCGCGGCAACAGTGTCACGTGCGATTGTTCCGCCGACCACATCTCCAACAGAACTGATTTATATTGTTCCGAGATTCGTAGGCGAAATTTCCGTCTTCGCCGCACAGTCTACACGCCGTTCGTGGGTTTAGTCGTCTAGATTTTTCTGTTTTACGTCTCGGATAGTGTAGTTGCGCTCTCCATTTCGCCTCGCAGATATTGCGCAGGGCAACGCTTGTTGCGACTCCTTCTCTGCTACGATATTCCGTAGTCTTCGGCCAGATTTACCAGCTCTCCGAGAGTATCGACCTCAGATCGTTTAATGTATTGCTGGTACTCGCTTCGGCAGTTCTTATATATGCGTCGGAGCTTTTGTGCCTCCGTATATTCGGAATTACGCATTAGCCCTTGTAGCGCCAGTACATAATCCTTAAATGCCTCCCTGGGCCGTAACCAGACGAGGGCCCTATCCTTAAACAACTCGGGTAATGATCGTGGAAGTGCGTCTCGTTCTATCTCGTACCCGTTTCGTAATTCCTAGACGCGTTCGATGAAACCCAGCGTGTAGCCCAAATGCACTTGCATGGTCCCTAGCCTTTTGTGAGCTGGTGGAGGAAACCCCATAGCATATTCTATGTGACTGTAATAATAATAATAATAATAATAATAATAATAATAATAATAATAATAGGGCTGTTCAGGATGTTGTGGAAATGGTCTTGGATTTGCAGTTGGAATTGCATGTGCGAATTTTTTGCTTGCTGCCATGGCAACCGTGTGCATTCTATTGTTGTGAATATATGAATGCACCGAATATACAAATCCAAAAGTATATGCACAAGATGCTGAACAGCCCTAATATGTATGTGTAAAGAGACAAACATTTGTGTAAGAATGTACAGTTAAATGAATTGTTACTCGTAGTTAAATTGTTTTTATTGTACTACATGTGTTTTAGTTTTTCTAAATGTTATGTTATCTACATTTTTAATAAACTTGACATTAAAAAAAATATTAAAACTTAAATAGAAATTTGGTAGGTTTTGATGGATTTTAGTAGGAAGTTTTGGTAGGAAAATAAAATCTTGTGGCAACACTGATTGTCTGATGATGAGCTGAGGATCAGAATTGTTGGGGATGGTATGAGCATGAGGGCGTCGCATTCATATCTATGGCAACTTAGACTGTGTTTATACACGGAAACTTTTGTCGACGCGATTTTTCACATTCCCTTTTGGTGTTGCTCGTTTCATTTACACACGGCGATTTTTGTGTATGCAATTGTTGTTGTCAGCTGTGAACCGCTAACTCAATTTACACAGACGAACGAGAGCACAAAGCGTGTTGTCCGAGCGCGAGCAACTCGGTGCCCCTCTCCTTTCCTCGTTACGCTCTCTTCTACAAACGTCGAGTTGCGGCAACAAACCGCCGTGTGTAAATGAGTACTTATAAACATAAATCAATGTCGTTGTGCATATGCGTACATCAGAGTGGTGGCGTTTCCCCGATTTTAGCTGAAATTAGTCAAGAACGCAGAACGTATACTTAAACGCAGTCTGTATACGGAGAATTTTGTCGATTACTGGAGCCCTCAGTATTGCTTACTACAGTGTTGTCACTCATCAAAGCCTTTTCATAAACTTACCTAGGGTTCAATCGATACAAGTAAATACAAGTAAATACTCGATACTTTTCATTTGATACCAAGTATTTTTTTACTGGATACCTTTTGGTTCGGTATCGAGTAAGTATCGAAAAAAAGTACTTGGCATCGAAAGAGTAATTTCTACTACTTTTATCATTGCAACGGCAACTCAACAAATGACGCCTGTTATTAGAGTTTTCTCGAAAAGTGCGGTCATGTAGTACAGAAAGTAGAAATCGCTTGTCTGGAAAGCATTTAGAAAAGTTGTTGTTTCTTGGCAGTGTGCCCCATAAATATTTCGTGAATAATATACTTATATGAAGTCACATATGTAATTATAACTAATATTGTTCCTCAGCAATGTACCAAAAGAAACAATACAATTTATTTTTTCATTAATAGTTTGTAAATGATGCAGTGCGCTGTATACTTATAGGGGTGACCTTATGGATAGGTGTCGGGTTTTTATTCTTATTTTCAAATTAATTTTAGTTACTTTCTTATAAAAAATATAGTTCATTCTATGACAAAAACCATGTAAATCCAAGTTTCAAATTTTATACAAAAATTAAAAGAAAATCAAAGTTTCACCAAAATTTAACATTTT
>NW_023458561.1:21443247-21461276 GCF_013731165.1 Rhagoletis pomonella
TACCTATCTTAATATGCGCAAATTTAAACAAAAATTTTTTAGAGTGTACCTACGTACCAAATTTTAAGCAAATCGGATAAGATTTTTTTTTAATAAATCGGTCCCTGGTCCACCTACCGGAAAAAGTAATTTTTTTCTGACCTAAAAAATGGTGGTTGCTGAAAGCTATTTATATACAAAATTTTATGAAAATCGGACCAGCCGTTCGCGAGATTACCTTTTACAACAAAAAAAGGGACTTCTCTTTATATAATTAGTATAGAGGATTAGTATAATTAACCTGCTCTTTGTTATGTTGTGTATTTTCACTGTCGCACTGTCTACTCGTCAGCTGGACAAATTATAATTCGGAAGTAAAATGCTTGAATTCTGTGATTTCATAGCTTCCACCTTCGCCTGCTAAATTAAATGAATAAAAATTGTTGAATATAATTGTTATAAAGCCATAAAATAACAAAAACAAATAACTTAACTACGAGCACACCTAAAAGTTAAACATTCTAATAGTAGAATTATTAACAAGAACCAACAAAACCAACAACCACATGATCAAGTTTAAATAGCACTGGAATAGCTGCGTTTGATTGAAGTTGGCTTAACAAATGAAATAGTGGGAAAAAGCAAAAAGAACTCACAGGCGGATTTAGCACAGTGCATAAATAGGCAGCTGGCTGAGTCAGTGGGGTCGTCGGTTCGAATCCTACTGAAAGAAGTCTGATGAGGATATGTGGTGATTTTCGAAATAGCTACCACTTCTACCATTTTTTCAAATTATTTCTGTTTTTCCACAATAAGTTTTTTATTTAAACGGCCTCAAGCTCAATAAAAATTATTGAATATAAATGAAGTTACGAAAATATTACACATGTACAATGAATTCAAATATAAATTTTAACTTACAGTTTGTGGCGTTTATTGCTGTCCTTCTTATCGGCTGAATTTCATTACAAATATTTAGATAAAAAAGTTAATGTTTTGTAGATGCATACATATGTATATGTATGTATGTGCACTCCAAAGTTTAAAAAGGTATTTACTTATTTAAGATCGTAGATACATATGCCTTATGGGCGGAGTAATCAAATTTCTAAAAAAGTGTATGGCATATTCGAATTCTACGTTCAATTCTTAGCAAAAATGGCGAACGAACTATATACAAAAAATTATGTTTGACCCTCCTAATTTTTAAAAGAAAATTCTTGTATTATAATTTTTTCTGAACGAAATTAGTTATTCATTTAATAAACTTTGCGTTTTCTGCATACAATATACTGCTTTTTCTTTTGAAAATTGAGAGGGTCAAACGTCCATTTTGGTACATAGTTTGTTCGTCACTTTTGCTTAGAATTAATCGTAGAATTTGAGTTTGCTATACACTTTCTTCGAAAATTTTGCGTTGAACAAATTACTCCGGCCTAATGTGCAATATTATTGTTATATATGTACATATCTATCATTTGCTTCAATAGTATCGTAACTCAAAAAAGCGAAACTTAAAGTTTTAAATTTACACATATGTATATACTCCCATGGTAAATCTTAGTACGTATTTTGTTCGAGCGGTTAGCGTTGATTTCTGCGAACTTAACTCAATATTTGTATTTTTTGGATTATGACAATATTGAAGTAAATGAACGATATGTACACATGTATGTACATTTACATATGGCTTGTAATACTTTGAAATTTATACATATTGAAATTATAAACATTTAGCATCAAAGCTTCAATAATTTTTTTTCTTGTGACCTAAATAAAATGTGTTAAAAGCTTCCATTCTCGGATATCCTGATTATTCTCGTACATAGGTACCCAAGTAACGGTCACACAAGCCACAATAATGTGCCGTATTCATGCAACTGCCAATGCAATAGGGTAAACACACGAAGCAGTAGAGCCTAAAAACATAAGATAGCAGTATTAAAATCGTTAAATAGAAAAATATTAAACAACAAGTAAGAAAGTCTAAGTTCGGGCGGAGCCGAACATTAAATACCCGGCGCAGTATATATGTTTTTTCACCTTTCCGAAACCTACCGCTAGATGGTAAGCCGGAGTGTATCAATTTTGAGTAAATTAGCGTCCTTCAATTTCGAAATATTAAGGTTTCAAGCATTTCTGAAATTTACCGTTATATGAAAAGCGGCCGTAATTTTAGTCCGATTTCAATAATTTTCAATGCTTTGCTTTCATGTGGCAAGCACAATAACCACACCGAGTTTGGTACAAATTGGTAGAACGGTTACCGATATACATATATGTGATCATAAGTGGGCTGTGCCCCGCCCATTTTCCAAAAATTTTACCATAAACGTATTTCTTGGTAAAGAATTGTTGCAAGCATCAATTTTGAATAAATTAGCCTCAATATTTACTGATTTATCGAAGATTTTGTATTTCCTAAGATAAACACATGTAACCATAAGTGGGCGTGGCTACGCCCATTTACCAAAAATGTATAATATTCTTATTTTCCGTCTAAAAATTGTTGTAAATATCAATTTGAGTGAATAATCTTCAGTAGTTACTAAAATATCGCAGTTTTCGTATTTCCGAGAATTACCGTTATATGGGATGTGGGCGTGGTTATTGTCCGATTTTAAAAATTTTCGGCCATTTGGTATGCTGTGCGAAGGCCAATAACTGTGCGAAGTTTCGAAGAAATTGGTGCAGCGATTACCAAGATATGCACATGTAACCATAAGTGGGCGTGGCTACGCCCATTTTCCAAAAATTTATATTATTCTTAATTTTCGTCTGAAATATATTGTAAATATCAATTTTGAGTGAATAATCTTCAGTACTTACTAAAATATCGCAGTTTTCGTATTTCCGAAAATTACCGTTATATGGGAAGTGGGCGTGGTTATTGTCCACTTTTTTAAATTTTTGGCCATTTAGTATGCTGTGTCACGACCAACAACTGTGCCAAGTTTGGAAGAAATTGGTGCAGCGGTTACCAAGATATACACATGTAACCATAAGTGGGCGTGGCTACGCCCATTTTCCAAAAATTTATAATATTCTTATTTTTCGTCTGAAAATTATTGTAAATATCAATTTTGAGTGAATTATCTTCAGTAGGTACTAAAATATGGCAGTTTTCGTATTTCTGGAAATTACCGTTATATGGGAAGTGGGCGTGGTTACAGTCCGATTTCGCCCATTTTCAATACCAGCCTACCTTGGATTAGGGGAAACCTACATACAAAATTTCGTTGAGATATCTCAATTTTTGCTCGAGTTATCGTGTACACGGGCGGACGGACGGACGGACAGACAGACATGGCTTAATCGATTTATTTTTTCATCCTGATCATTTATGTATGCATTTGTCTATAACTATCTCGATTCGTTTTGGCTGTTACAAACAACCGTTATGTGAACAAAATTAATATAACCTTGTGCACAAGTGCGCTCGGGTATAATAAAAATACATACATAGGGGTATTCATCAAAACTAGTCAATGCCTCGTAACCAGGAAAACCTCGTAAACTTACTTAATTTTGTATGGAAAACCAGTTTATTTACGGGATTTACGCGTTTACGATGCACTTTAGCGTTAAGATGGATACCCCTAGTATCTTGTTTCAATTCTTTGAATAGATTGCAACTCAGTACACTCGAAAATTTTATTATATCGGCTTAGTTCCGCATTTATCTTTTTATAGATAAGATTTACGCTGTACAGCGGAATACAAAAACTTATTTCTGCTTATCTCTGTAAAAGCTTCGACTATAAGAGGGCTTCTTTCTGCATCGATTTCGTCCGCATACCCCACTTTATACAGTACCAACTTTGGGTGGTCTCATGATTTCTTGTGGTTAAATTACTTTCGCAATGTAAAACTTTTAAAATTCATCATTTTCCTTAAACCGTTTTTCTTAGAATTTCAAATCACTAATGCTAAATGGTCGGCAGGCTATAGCTCACTGAGCGCTCTCTGAGCACAGGTGTGTTTCACACGTATACGAAGAGCGGTAGCTGAGAAGTGCATTTAACGCACACAGTCTCACTTATTGAATCGTTTGAATGTGTTAGAATGCCGACCACTGAACTAGATTGTACATAATAAAAATCCTCTAAAACCTGCATGCCTCGGGTATAAAAAAACCATAATTGGCAAGGCCATAATAAGCACTTACTGGAAAAGGCAGAGCAGCAGAGCAATTAGATGCGTGCGTGAGGTTGGCTTAAAGCGCAAGCGGGTGCGTGTATAATTGTGGCAGTAGGGACACTGTATATCCACCGGTGCGGGTCCATATGCCAACGGTGCGCCGGCTGTACCCAAGGCAAAGAAAAATAAAAATGTAGAAGCAAATCACAAGCGAAAGAAACAATTTAGGAACTCAAAGGTTGCGTCACTTACGCGTAATTACAACAATATGCGCGGCATCCGGCGCTGTCGTGGGTGTGGCACCTGTTGCTTGTGAGTACGTGGGTGGCGCCGGTTGCAATAGAGCCTGTTGCTGTTCACTCGCTGCGACCGGCTGCTCAAGTGGCGTGGACGGGTAAATGCGCTGCGGAACGTTTGATTTTTCATCCATATTTGCGAGGAAAACACTTTATGGTAATTCTTTGTAGAGATATTTGATATTGATATGCTACACTTGTAGAATGTTTGTTGGAGGCAAACACTTTTTGCAATTTTCTCTGGTTTTCGCGGTGGTTTCAAATTCGAATACTTTGCTCTAATTACTTTTATTTGTATTATGCGCGTCTGCCAGGTGTGTCACGCCGTTACTGCTGCACTCATATCTCATACTGCGGAGCTTTCACATACTTACGGCGAGCAATTTTCGATTTTGGTGCGACACAATTCTTAACAAAAACGAAACAGTCCGAAAAGTAAATAAAACTATAAAAATCCCACAAAGACGTGCGGCAGGGCGCGAAAGCAGAAACTGTATTATATACAATCGAGAAGTTAAGCCAAGCCATACGAACACTATTGAAAATATACAACGTGCGTATTTATCTATAAATACTAGGATTATTGACACGGTTTTTTCAAACCGGTTTAACCGGTTTCAAGGCGCTTTTTTTCGAATATCGAATAATCCGGTTTTTTGCTACTTTGAGCGTTTTGAGCTACCTCTAAATAGTTTTTGATTTCAAAATAAAATGGGGGGTAACTCTCGGTGTAGAACAATGCTAGGGAGTGAGAGCATAAGAATCCCGACTTTACTTTTTCACATGCATTTTTGGACCACCGTAATGCGCATACATTTTCCAGTTATTGAGAACAGTATACATCAACGCATAACTGCTTTCATTGAAAAGGGTATATACAGTGTTGGAAAAATAAATAACACATTTTTCCTATTTTTATTTTGTGTTTTTAATATTTATTCAGCATTATCATGTGATTCATTTTCACCGAAGCGACTCACTTTTCACTTTTGGTTTCCATGGTTTTACTATTGTCGGATGACAAATTTTCGGGTGATTTTTTTTTCAGGCGAGACTGAGGATAAGGCAGATAATTTTTTTATAAAAGTATAGCTCATTATCTAACAAAACCTATATAACTTCATATTTCAAACTTTATGCAAAAATTATATCTAAATTTGCAAAATTGAATCTAAATTTGCAACATTTTAATTCGATTTTTTAGATTTTTTTTTGAGTATGCGCTTTTATAGTCCAATTTTAGCAGAATAAAGTACAAGTTGAAGTGCCTACAAAATCGCGCCGATTTCTGATAATTTTTATTCTGAATGTATTACGCACTTTTTCCATACAAAAAAAAATGTCGAACATAATTTTTATGGAAAATAAAGCTTTTATGGAAAAAATTGCCAAAAATCAACACGATTTTTTTGCAACTTAAAACTTACACGTCATTATACTAAAATTGATTGGACTATAAAACTGCATACTCCAAAGATTCTAAAAAATCTGATTAAAAACTTAAAAATTTATATGCAATTTCGCAGAATTGTTATAATTTTTCACAAAGTTTGAAATATTAATTTATATGGTGTTTGTTAGACAATGAGCTATAATTTTATGTACAAATAATAAATATTAAATATTGGAAAGAATAATGGGCAAAATTTGAAAAAACGCCGTGTGCGTATTTATTTTTCAACCACTGTAATTGAAAATTCCATTTAGGAAATGATTTCGAAAGCAACTAGAAGTACAGTCGGGAGTAGATAATTCTAAAACTCTATGATCTCAAATTTCCGGTAAACCGGTTTGATATTTTCTAGCTTGGCTATTGTGTTATCTGAATTCATTGAAAATCTACATATAGCCCCTACAGAGTACACAGTTCTGCTGTGAAAATAATCAATTATATTAATAGAATCTCAAATTATTTGAATTAGTTTTAGATTCGGAATAGTGCGTGCTGCAATCTGTGATTTAAAAATAAACAATAAGAGAACATAAAATAAACAACCCCAATTGACCTTTTAAAATGTACACAAATTAGAATTTCTGAATTCTTTTATTAAAAGGTTTATACTGACACACTACCATAATCCACATTGTTCCCAATTCTGAGCCGGACACTCGCCTGCTGCATTAATTTGAAAGTGATTCATTTCTAACTACTTTTTCAACTGGATACTTTTTATACGGCTCGCTTTATTCCAACAGGGTATTCAAAGTACACACGTACATGTATGTATATGTATGTGCATCTATGTACGTACTTACGCGCTTCTGTGGTTATCAGCACTGCCAGTAGCGGACGCGGCGATAACAATCGATTTCAAACGAAAAGCTTACATTTTTATCATCGGAAATCGCGGTAAATTTCACTGTTGCAGAGTGGGGGTGTGCTGGGCGCATTGGCAAGACGCACACTCATAATTACCTCCACATATAAGGTTTGTTCGTCGAAAATCCAGCAAGAATTATCCAACACTCAAAATATCAGAGAGTAAGAAAAAATTCTCTCAAATTCTCTCTCATGTTGAGAAACTTGCAAATTTCTGCACGAGCGCAAATTTGCAGGAATTTGCCAGTTTCGCTGCCAGCTGGTGTCCACGGTTGCATTTCAAACATAAAAAATTTTTATAGAATTTTTAAAATTCTTTCGGATGGCCAAAAACAGGATATACATGTATATTTCTTGTTGTTCTGACTTTCGTTAACATACATTTCAATTTCTTCATCGTACTAGCTGTCGGGTTTCCTAAATCGACTCTGGTTGCAATTGCATTCCTATTGCGAATACCATTTTTTTCAGCCGATTTAAGTTCAAATCATTGGAATTAACTAAATTAATTATATCAACAATTATTTACTTCCTTTTTTCATAAAAAAATCGCTCGTGTTTATAAATTTTTAAATTTAACGAACTAATTTATTCAAATTATTGTAGACAAAAATGCAACCATGCGCCACAACCACATGTTTTTCGTGTTTGCAAATTCTTGCTGGCAAAATTTTTTCCAGCAAGAATTTGCAACTTCTCTCCAAGAGAACTGTCACTTTGCTCTCACAATTTTTGAGTGTTGGATAATTTTTTGGTCTGCACGAACGCGATTTGGGCAAAAATCGTGATAATTCGTACAAATTCGTACAAATTTTTTGCTCGACGAACAAACCTATATACATACATTTTTGTCAATTCGTATATACGCTCTCAATGCGCTATATGATTGAATGAATAGCTACTACATTACATTAAGGTGGTCGAAAAAAAATTTCCCTCTTGTCAAAAAAGGTGGTGCATCCAAACTTTACGTTTCTCAGCGCCAGTTTTCCAGCGCACTTGTTTGGTTTAAACTTAGTTTAAAAGCTGGCTGGTTTAAATTAAGATTATCCAATCAAATATCAGCCAGCTGTTCAATACAAACGCAGTTTACGTGATCTAAGTTTGAACTGAAATCAGTTTGCAGTTTGCCACATAGCGAAAATATGTAATTCCTTCATGGCATAGATTTTTTGCCTTAACTTTATACAGAATTTTACGTTGGTGACATGAAGTTTTTGCTTGAGAAGACCCTTATTAAACTTTTCCGAAAATTAATTTTCTAGAATGTTTCAATCCTCTAACGAACTTCCAAATTTACTTTTCTCGGGGTTTCTCGATGTAAGGGTCAAAACGATTTTTTCAGGCGGGAGCTAATGGGTTAAAATGTTATACGAAAATATTTCCCATACAGAAAAAAAACAGTTGCATAAATCCTGAGGAATTTTCTCAAACCCTGAGAAATTTGTGACAAACCCTGGGCTTCGAGATTCGATCGGAGACCCCTGAATCTCAGTGTGATAAATCTAATCTGGCAACCCTATACACACCGTATTCTTCAACGCATCTTTACTAACAGTTTTGGAGCCGTAACTTAAAAATTATTAATTTTCTGGCATATTTGAAAACGTCCTACACAAAAATATATGTATGTAGCTAATGTTTGGACTTTTTCGTTCTTTACTTTTCCTGTTAATAAGGAAACATCATTGGTGCTTTTCTATATGTTAACAACGATTTGTACGTGTGTACTAGGGATATTTCGAATGTCATATTTTTCACACTCGCGAATGCGAATGCGAATTTTCGGAATGCGAATGTTAGGAATAAAATTAAAAAAGCTCTAATAAACTTAAGTCTTCGTTTTTATTACTTAAACTACTACTAAATTAAATCAAATTAATTAAAACTTAAATTACTATTTACCATACATTGTTTTTTTGTTTGTAGTAGTCAAAGTTCAAAAAAGGGGCATATTATATTAAAAAAAAAAACAATTTTGCTGCCTTTTCTCCCATGAGGCGAGGTGAGTTGGAACGCTGGCGGGTGGAGCGCTCAAAGTTACCACCCACATTAAGTTTTTGTTTTATTTTTAAATAGTGTGGCTTGCGTTACCCCATAGGGCCACTATTAGTCGTAAGTTTAATAAACCCAATCGTGGTCGTAGTTCGCTAATGGTGATCCTAGGGAAAGTCGTCTAAAATCTGCTGATGCATCAAAAATTATCGATTTTATGCATGCAAGGATTATGCCAGATCGACGGTATTGCACAAAACTTTAGTCGTATAAAGAATTTGTTCCTTATTGGATACCGCACAATTTGACAATCGTGCGATCTGGTGCGAAAATTCTCTGAAGAAAGTCGACCTAAGTGCATTAAATGCATTAAACAACGTACACGTTCGACTTCTAGTATAAGGCCACTACCAAATTTAAGCAATAGCTCTTAGAATAAGGAATATGATTACAAAGAGCTAAGCTGTAAGCTGATAACTTAATGTAGATAACCTGTATACTTAAAACTCTATAAACATTTTGGCGAACGCTCGAAAAGACCTTCGATAATGGGTTAAAAAATTAAAACCATAGAGACAAGAGAGATAGTGAAAGCCAGCTCACGCTCAAAGGCAAATATAAGACAATCATACTCTCATTAAAATTTCCATTCTGTAATGGGCTGGATTTCGAACTCATAACGGAGGCAAACAATATTGGTTAGAGGGGGTTCCGGTTTGTTGTTGAATGGCCTAGTTCTCGAATCGTATACTTACTTATTTCACATTCATTAAAGAAAGTGAGACTTGAAAAAATATTAGTTCCTCAATCATTTTCAAATTGCTAACCAAGCCCAACGCTTATTGGGTATGTTATATAGTAGTGACGAGTTATGAAAACCCACCAATATTTGCAAGAAAAAAAACACAGAAACACATATCGAAATACCTCCATCTCGCATCAACAAGTAAATATCTCCATATGTCCAACTTCGTATTAAACACCACTTCTAACAAATTTGTGAATTATACCGATAACGAGTTATCATTTTATTTCAGACTAAAAGTATGATGTGAGTGTTTAATTATAAATCATAAAGAAACAGTCTTATCTACTAAATAGATAAGATTACACTTTCATTTGAATGGTTCACTTGCCAAATCAATTAACTCCACTTTTTGAAATATCGTGAATTCAAGTGTCAAAGCACTTGGTATAGTCATAACTTATTACATTTATAATAATAACAAGTAAGAAAGTCTAAGTTCGGGCGGAGCCGAACATTAAATACCCGGCGCAAGTACTAAATATATGATTTTTACCTTTCCGAAAGCTAACGCTACATGGTAAGCCGGGGTGTATCAATTTTAAGTAAATTAGCGTCCTTAAATTTCGAAGTATTGAAGTTTCAAGCATTTCTGAAATTTACCGTTATACGAAAAGCGGCCTAAATTTCCAACGTTTTTCTTTTATGTGGCAAGCACAATAACCAACCGAGTTTGGTACAAATTGCTAGAACGGTTACCGAGATACATATATGTGATCATAAGTGGGCGGTTACCGTTATATGGGAGGTATGCGTGGTTATTGTCCGATTTTGCCCATTTTCTATACCATCCGTCCTACGCCCGAAAGAAGTGCAGATATCTCAATTTTTACTCGAGTTATCGTGTGCACAGACGGACGGACGGACGGACAGTCACCGCTTAATCGATTTCTCTTTTCATTCTGATCATTTATGAATACATTTGTCTACATCTATCTCGATTCGTTTTGCCTGTTACAAACAACCGTTATGTGAACAAAGTTATAATACCCTTGTGCACAAGTGCGCTCGGGTATAAAAACATATTGGAGCTTACACATATGTTAGTGTTTGGCGGAGCTTCCCCACCGATTTGTGGCGTGCGCCTTGATGTTGTCACACAAAGGGGAATGACATACAGTTTTACGCCGACCCCGGCGATTGTATTTTGTATGAGAAGCTGTTTTCATGGCAGAAAAACACTGGGAGGTTTACCATTGCCCGCCAAGGGGCGAACGCTAGTAGAGAGCACTTCTAACCAGTTATCGGACTTCTACCACATTGTGGTAGATCTGCCACTTTTTTGAGCATCTACCACATCTACCACGCAAGGTCTGAAATCTACCACATATTCGCGTTTTTGAGTAGTTTTATTTTTGCTTGACATAAGTAAACAAATCCGAATTGGAGAATAAAATAAATTGTAAAATAGTAAATTTTCTCAATAATCAATTTTTCAACAGAAAACGCAGTTTTATTATGTTAAATTGCAAAATATTTGATTTATAAAAAAAATTAATAGCGAAAATGTTAAAAAACGGCGATTTTTGTGATAGTATTTTTGGCAAATTTAAGTGCATGAAAGGTTTCTGAGGCGTTGTTTACTTTTACTTGAAAATTGTAAAAATCGGCAAATCCCAATTAGCTGTTTCTGGAACGTGCCACATTTGTTCGCTACTTCGTGATGTGATATAAAGAAAAGCTGGCAGCACTCCGCAAGGTTGCAGAAATCTCTTAAAAAATGATCGAAAAATATCTTAATATGGAAGGAACTGCTTTACACTGTCAAGGAAAATAATTTCCAAAACTAAACACAGTTTTTAGCAACTTCAATCTTGCACTTTAATATACTAAAATTAAATTTTTTGAGAGTCTAATTAAAAAGTTTGCCATTTGGGTGAAACCTTGCAGAATTTTGTTAATTTTTGTGCAAAGTTTGATCCAAATCCAAAGATCTACCACATTTTTTTGAGATCTACCACATTTTTTCCAAATTCTACCAAACAGAATTTTTTTAAAGTCCGATCACTGCTTCTAACCACTATACCACAGTGGTCGGCGCCGTTATTTATAATAACTTTATATAATACATTTACAATAATATATGTATAAGTCTTATATTATCGAAGGAATTTCAAAAAAATAGGAGTAACTGTCGAAATTCGACAGTTTCTCTAGTTTTTTAGATCCATTGGACTTAGCACGCCGTATAACTTATAAGCAAAGCTGTTAAATAATGATTACCGATATAATTAATTATTATTTTAAAATCTGCTAAATGATTAATTACCATTATTTCCACTTTTAAATTAATAATACCCGATTACCATTAAAAGTAATCCAAAAATATTCGTACTTTTTGCCAATTGGAAGAAAAAGTCAAAAATAATCGAAAAAGCTAATGGGATTAGTTTTACAATAAAATTATTTTTGATTATTTATAATTATGTAAATTATTTTAAACAAAATGTATTGCTCGGACGGAAAAAATCTTTTGTCGATAAACCTATGTATGTAGCTGTGAAATACGGTGTTACGTTGTTCTTTCAAATGACCATGGATAACTGGGATGTTACTTTAAGCATGTCATACCGTCAGAAAACAAACAAGTATGTTTCTTTACAATGAAATCGAACAAATAATCAGATATAATTAAAAAATTATCGAAAGTAATCACCAAATTTAATCAACTACTTTTTTTGATTATTATTGATTATTTTTTTTAATGACAAGTAATCACGATTTTTTTTCGATTAATTCTAATTATAATTGATTACTAATTCCTCGGTTAAAAACGCTAATTGAATTATTCATTGCGACTACCGAACCTATGTAATCGTTTTCATTAGTAATCGTAATCCAAAGTTAACAGGTCTGCTTATAAGTTACAAAATTACGTATCGGAAAATCTCCTGCTTTGAAACTAAAACGTAACTAAAATTCTTTTTATTCTTCAATTAACATTGATCAATTTGAGTAATTCGATACGTTGCTATAACTTAATAAGAATTGATAAATTTCGATAACTATAAACTTCGATGATTTGATAAATTTCAGCAACTTTATAGCTTTAAGTTTTGTGACTAGAATTACATATTTCGATTCCTAACGTAAAATTTCAATCAATTTTTCTACCCTTTCAGTTAGTTACCTTAATTTTTATCTATTTCTCTTTGTTTTCATTTATGTTTTTATCTTAAATTTTTCCTTCTTTGTGTGTCTTAATTTGTATAATTTATTTCTTCATCACATTTATCTTTATTAAAAAGTTCAATTTCAAATAGAAAGTAAATCAAATCGCGAAACAAACTCAAATTGAACAGGCTGCAACAACAACTACTATATACAAATACGGAAATTTGAAAACGACGATTTTGGCCGCAATTTTCAGCAAATTTTGAAAGGATAAAAACTTTCCTCATCTACAGAGAAATGTCTTTCTTAGCTTTGAAATCAGTTCGGCAGAATCACTAAACGAACGGTGCTTGTACTAAAAAAACTCCGAGACAAGTAAACTTAATTCAGGGTTCCGTTTTTCCATATCAGAACATTTTCCAAAGATAATGCTATGAAGAAAAAACGAATTTTAACAAGTAAAAAATTAAAAAATAACACCTTTTTCTATTTTTTTCAATTTATGTTCAAGCCCGATCCGTTGCAAAAAAATTAAGCTACAAGCGATGAAAATCGGCGAATAAATACGCCACTTTTGATGGTCAAATGCAAACGTCTAATAATTTTTTGTTTGAAATAGAAGCAGGAAATAATGTTACTCATACGCAATATCGCACATATCCGTACTCGTTCATGGCTTATGACCAGGGAACGGATTTTTAGGACCTAAAAACCTATAAAAAAGGCAAAATAAAATAAGGAAATAGGCTGGAAAAGGCAAAATAAAATAGCGAAAAAGGCAGGAAAAGGCACTAGGTATTGCAAAAAAAGCCAAATAAGGCACTAAAAAAGACAGAAAATACGAGGAACAATCAAAAAATACATTTATTTTGGAAATGTTTATATTACAAGTAAAAAGAGAAAAACTAGGAACTAGTTTCATTATATGAAAAATCTGTACTTTGAATCTTTGACTATTTTATCCTTTCGAGTTTCTAACTCATAGAACTTTAATATGTATAGTTGTAGTAACATTGAACCACAAGATGCATTTTGAAGTTTTCTGGCAGCATTTGCATTCCATTTTCGAGAAGAAAAGCCTTGAATGAACTAAATGTGCGCTCGACGCAAGTTGATACAAATGGAGCCCAATTTAAATATGGAACGTTTGAAACGTTCATATTATCAAGAATAAGGGCGTTTTCCTCACCCTTTACAATTTTATCCACACCCCTTATTGTCTCCAAGCCTACGTTAGCTGAGAAAACGGCTTTGAATTTTTCCAATACCAATTTCGCTTCTATAAGCCGCATGGGCATGTGTATATTTTGTGTTCTTTAAAAAAAAAATTTTAAATGCTAAAATCGCTTTTTTAAAGGTATAAAAGGCAAAAAAAAGGCAAATATTTTAAAAAAGGCAAAAAAAGGCAAATATCTTAAAAAAGGCAAAAAGAGGCAACATCAAATGTGTATATATGGAATCAGGGAAAGCTAAATCGTGGACATTCTTAATCGAATATACTCTATCTCTTTAGCAGAAAAAAAGGCAATTTCCATAAAATCCGTTGCCTGATTATGACTAACGTTTTCCATACTAAAATTTTATTTTTTTTTCATTCGCAAATTACCTGATCAAGAGAAACAGTATACAGATCCGTAATGTATGACTAAACAAATTTAGTTTACGCGTCTCGGCGTTTTGTTGTGTCATTTGATCGCATCTCCAAACTTTTAGTTAATGGAGTTAACTTGGCTAATGAAACATGAAGCGCATGCACACATGTATGATATTACCAAAGGTACTTTTTTTTAATTTTTCTAATACATTCCTTACTGTAAATGATTACCTCTTATTCTTTATCTTTTCTGTTTATTATTTACTTTTGTTTGAGTTATTGATTTTCGTTTGCTGTTAAATTATACATATGTACATAAGTACATAAAAATAGGACAAATTCGTTGGTAAATCGTGGATAATTTTCGTGTTCATTTGCAATACTTAGTTACTTGAGGGACATCAAACACTATGTCAATAAGACGATTATATACACATATGTATGTATGTATGTGTAACTCGAAGTGAACTCAAATGGCTTGTCGAGCAAACCTTTTATTTCATAGCACAAAAATGAAAACTAAAGACGATGCCAAAACGGCAAGGGTCCGATTAGACGAAAAACATGACTGACTAAAAATTCCTGAAGTGGACCCCCGATTTTCACAAAGTAATGAATATTGAAATAAATATTTGAATTTCTCAGCTTGAGTATCCACTAATATTTCGCCAGTATTCGATTTTTTAATATAATTTTTTTTTTTTTTTTTAATTTAATATTTATGGACCTTATTTTCTCAATAAGAACTGCGACTAAAGTTGTCATGCGATTTTCATGAAACCTTATGAGTACGTAAAAAAACTAGTTTTCGAAAAGACGATAAGATTTTTTTTTTGCAATTTAAATCTTTTCAAACTTTTTTATAAATGTTCTCTTCTCTAATAGAATTTTTAAAAATTTCTCGTTGTGATTTTTATGGCGTTTAATTGTCAAAATGTTACTTGCAATATTTTTTGCTAATATGCTAAAAAAAATTTTGAGTAACCATGTGGCTCTGTTGGGGAACTAAGTAAGTTAGGTAGTTTTGGTGAAATACTTAATCATCGTAGTTGCGTATGTAACGTATACGCCCCGTTGCACCAAACTCGGCTATGTAACACGTTTACTCGTACGCTCATGACGTTTATACTTTTCGTAAATTGCTCAAGCATCACTGCCATCTCAACAAATTATTGTTTTGGAAATTTTAATATTTTTTTTTAATGAAATCTAGATATTAGGATGTTGCTTTGATCAGATCCGCTTTAGTGGAAATATGAACAATGTAATGGTTAGAAAGCAGCTTACCGTCAACGAAAGCATTATTTATGATAACGCATTATGTAGTCATGAAGAGGGAGTTAAAAAATCCTTATTCTTAGAGGTCCTTGTTATGATTTATAGACAGATAAACTACTAGCTCAACTGCTGTTGGTTCCACGTTTTGCTTAGATTGGACACATCCGTCCCGAGGCTTACAATTTTATGCCGAAAAGTGGTTGTTACAAACAAACAACACCTCGGTGAAGTTACCATGCACGTGGCCATCCCGAAATATGCAGCTAATCGTACTAAGTAATGATGAAAATAATTGGCTAAGCAAATAGATTCTCTATGTGCATTACACAATGTAATACGAGTAATTTACTTGCCTTCCGTTTTATATTTAGTTCAAGCTAAACGCTTCTTAACACTCATTCATTTGACACCAATATTTCATATAACCTCTGTAATAGTTGACTAAGTTCAACTTTTAAAAACATGTGGCAAGCCCTCTTAAAATATTTTAAAACTAAATCCTTCTTAAACTCTTTTGTTGGACACCTATATTGTGATGCATGCCCAGTGGGAAAATGTAATGTATAGTAATCGAAGAAATAATAAGTAAAACAACCCTTTTTGCATTCGATAATGCATTTTTTTCCCTCAGGGCGATGTCCTAAGAAAAGAGGGGCATTAAATTTTGCATTATCTAGTATCGAGAAATTAATGTGATTTAATATGAACTTTTGCGAATTTTTGAATACATTAGAATGCTGATTACATATTAAACAGTAATTGGATCTAAAACTCATAAGAAATACATTCGATTACTTATCACGCATGGATTGCATTACTGCTTTTCCCCTGGGTGCATATGTATGTATTTCAATTATGCAATTGCCTTAATTCAAGTTGAATTTGATTTTTTAAACATATCCATTTCAGAAATAAAGCATTTTCAAACCCATTTCGATTGATACCCATCCTTTAGTAATAAAATATAAAAAAAGGTTTTCTCTTAACAGCGGTCCTCCCTCGGCAGGCAATGTCAAGCCTCGGAGCGTATTTCTGCCATGAAAAATAGCAAAATTATTTTCAACTAAAACTTCTTCGTCTGGCATTGCGATACACATTTCAATTAACTGATGTATTAAGTTGAACTTTATTTTTTAAGCATGTGGCAACCCCGATGAATATAGTTCAAGGAAAAATATTTTTCAAACACCATTCGATTGATGTCCATATTTTAATAATTTATTTAAATTATTCAATAGCTTAAATTTAATTTTTAAACAGGTGGCAACCCTCTTCCAATATCTTTAAAATAGTCTTTGTGTTCAAACTAAAGATTTCTTAACATTATTTCCTTGCATCCGTATTTTTATGTTTTATATAACTTGTGTATGAGTTAACTAAGTTCGACCTATCAAGCAGGTGGCAACCCTCTTCAAAATTTTTTCAAACTACTACCTTCTGAACCCCCTTTCGTTTGGCACCCATATGTTGCAGCAAACTTCTCCTAACTAATTCCCTTAATTCAAATTGAATTTGAATTTTTAAACACAAATGAAACCTTTCGAAACCATTTCAATTTCAATTTCAAATTAATAATTTGAATATAATTTTTTAAAAGTTAGACCTTAGTGCACATCTACAGGCCAAGTGCTTTTATTTGACACCCCATATTTGAAAATCGAGTAAACGGTGCAGATCTTTTGTCCCGTTGAAAACATCCCTTCGCGTGCTACAATTTGAAGACATTTAAGGTATTTAGTCTGATATAAGTCTATGTATATTGGATTTCTGTGGATCAGTAAAACCCCCCCATTTTGAAGTTGCTACCAACTGTATCACACAGATTAAGATAATTCACCATCGAACCGGATCATTGTTGCCGCAGAATTTCTTCGCGGGCATAACGCTTTCGTTAGGTTATCTAAGACGGCAATGAATGTGAATGCCTTTTGACGACCACAAAACCGAACGTGAACGTGAATTGTTGGTGAAAACGTTGGGCCAAATATTTCAATAAAATAAATTAATTTTTTTGGCGGGACAGAGTTCGCCGGGTCTGCTAGTATATATAGATTTATATACAAGAGATTATACTTACTCGTATCAAAAGAGACCTTTTTAGTGACAAAGATTCCATATGGAATATGTATGCAAGTACAGGGCCTGTTCGAGGCAAGAGATTATATTACTCGTATCAAAAGAGACCTTTTTAGTGACAAAGATTCCATATGGAATATGTATGCAAGTGCAGGGCCTGTTCGAGGCACGCAATAAAAGCGGCATTACTGCTATACGATGTAGGAGTTGAGGCTTAGGAAATCTGATGTAAAAATTTGCGTCCAACATTTAAGGACCACCCTAATGTACTTACAAGGAGAAATTTTATTTTTATATTTCAACAATATGTACATAATTTGTACGCCCATAAATACTTTTTCACACATACATAGATATGTATTCATTATCACATTAACTATTTTGAAAAAATATACTTTATTGTGTAGAGGTACATAAGTATTTATTATGTAA